>NC_090931.1:981004560-981348560 GCF_040938575.1 Ambystoma mexicanum
GATCAAAGAAGACAGCTTCCTGGCCATTGACCCACATGGCAGTTGTGGAAACATCCCGGCCAGATGGCTAATACACGAGGGTGTCCAGTCAGTATGTCGAACGCATTTTTTTGAATGCAAAAATGTCCAAAACATTATGTCGAAAAAAAAAATTTCGAATGTATCAGTTTTTTATTTGATACTTTTTGAGGGGTTTTGGTAAGTAGAATAAAGTGTAAAAAAAACAGGGGTTTTGGGGGAACCCCTGCCCCATTAAGTCCATAGCTGAAGTCCTTCTCACAGAGCTCTCACTACTATGATATCAAATTGCTGTGGCTTTATAATTATAACTTTTTACAAGTCCAAGGGGGAAGCATATAGTGAGGGAAGCAGAGTAACAAGGGAGGGAGAAGCTAAAAATGGGGGGAAAGGGAGGGAGGGCTCAATAAACAACTAGAGAAGAAAACAGGGGGGGTCAGATCGCCCAGTCTCGGGTACAGTGGGGAGTGTCTGTGTGTGACCGTAGGTGTTAAGGAGGAGCCATTCCTTGAAGAAGAGTGTTTCGATCTACTTCCCGAAATGTAGACACAAAGGGGCCAGTCTTGTGTTGACTAGGTTGGAGTTCCCAGATTCTGGCGTCATAGACAGAGAAGGCCTGGCTTCCGGCTCTTTCCTTCCCGCACTTGTGGAGTTTGTCTGTTCTTGTCCTTTTTCTGGTGGATCATAAGCCGCTTAAATGCTGATCTTGCCAGCGAGGTTGCTTGGGAACTTAAGGGTAATGGCCTTGTAGATGAAGCCGCAGGCATGGCTTATTTTTAAAGACTAACATGCCACCAGGCGGACTAGGTTACAAAATTATAATTTATAGCAGAGGTGCAGTCAGTTAAAAATAAAAAAAGCCACCTGTCCCTGCAGTCACTTTGTGTTCCAGCACTTGACAGAAATACATATGACCTTTGAACCTTCCTGTGTAAGGCTGGTGCTGGGGGTGCCAGTAACTATCTTAGCAAAGGCAATTGTTTACTCTATCATTTTGCCATGGAGCCTTTACGAAAGGCGTGGTTTGATTAGCAGACCCTCCTTTTAGAAGAAGAATTACCAGACTCATTTTATTCATTAAAAATTGAAAAAAACATAGGCTATCCTGCCCTCACCAGATGACATTCTACAACACTCCAGCAGAATTGATAATGGCATGTCCTCTGGTGACTGGCCTCCCCAGAATACCATCCAAGAAATAAGGAAAAGATGTAGAAACCAGTGGCGACATGCCAGGGCCAAACTGTAAAAGAATTCGGGCAGAAGAAAGCATGTGCAAGAAAAGGCTTTTCGAATTGGGCGATGAAGTCATAGGCCAACAGCGACAAGTACAGAAAATTGCCCCCAGATTCATGCCTGAACTGGTCATGGATAGCCCAAAAAGAGACCAGCGTCACAGCTGCTTCAGCCCAAAAACAAGTGACAGGGAAAGCGTTCCACTTTCAAAAGCTTCGGAGTACAATTAATGAGTATGTGAGTAATGCAGGGGAAAAAAACCTGAAGGACTTGTCGAAGTAGTACCAGAAAGCAATGAACGGTTCAGCCTGCAAGACCCAGGGGAGGGATCCTATGGAGACAGAAATATAGAAGACGTGCAGGAAACCAAGTCAAGGAGAACAATTGGAAGGCTACCAGACTGGCGGGAGAAATTACTAGCAAGACCAGATACTTTTGGCAGGGAAGGGGCGGGACTGGGCGAAGAGGTAGAAGGGATAATTCACACTGTTAACGAAAATATATTTTTAGGAAAATCTAAAGTAAAGAAGTTTGAAAGCTGTACCCAAGGTGGGCTCCGTCATTGCACCATTACGTTCTGCCCGGGATTAATGGCCGAAGCTATGCCTCACAGTTCGCTTCGCATTTAAGTTAGACGAGTGCGTAGCTATGACGGGATCTCACTGTCATTCTGAAGGTGTCATTGCCGTACAGTGTTTTTTTGTTAAGGAGACACAGAATTTAGAAATCCTGCAAGACACGTGTTGAATGTTTTTGGTTGCAGACGCCCGAAGCGTTCAAAACCTGACAAACGTGCTTCAGATATTGATTTTTTTTGTTTGCTTGTTCTTGTATGAAAATCTCATAAACGCCCAACAAGAAACTTGCCTTTTACCGCATTTGGATATAAATGTTTCTTATTGTAAGACGGTGGCGCCTTTTCCATGGTAACAAAGGCATGTTTTACCGAGAGAGACATTGACTGTCTCTACAGTGTGGTTAACAGGATGTCTAAGTCCATAGTAAGAGGCAATGTTAAGTTCAAAAGGGCAGCGAAAGACGCACTGGGGCAGCCTTAAGGGGAGGCCGCTCCTTGAACCCAAAGGGCACGCTGCCATGAAGCAGGAGGCACTGTCTGAGAACATGAGCCCATTGTCACGCTGGCTTTTCTGATCTTCCTTTCCTCCAGCACATACAGAGGCCAGACTATGTGACGACAGGCATTGTGCCCGACTGGGGAGACTACATTGAAATTAAGAATGAAGATCAGATTCAAGGGCTTCGTCAGGCTTGTCAGCTCGCCCGCCACGTCCTACTTCTGGCCGCCAGGAGTCTAAAGGTATCTGTCAGCACACTAGAAACCATTCTTTTGTACTCCACTCTCTGTTCATTGTGTGGCTGGATTGGGGCCTGACATTTTAAAGTATCCAGGGGGGACATGGGCAGTGCCTGCGTGAGCACGTTGGATATGTTGCATTTGGAATTATGGTAAATCTCAAAAATGGTTCGCTTTTCATATCCCCTGGCCTGTATCATTGTGTCTAATCCTGTTACGTAGCTGTATTGGCTTCCACCTGTTTTCATGTTTATCATACGTTGTATTAATATCCATCGTTTGGCAAAACCCGAATAGTCAAATACAATTAAAACTTGACAGAAAATTAGCCCACCTCAGTAGTGTCAGCTTTTGTATCCACCCCGTGACTGAACTACACAGCAAACTTTGATACACGGCTTCAGTCAGTGCTTGAGTCCATGATTCAGTTTTAGCATAGTGCAGAAAAATCCTGCTTGCCATCTCAGCGTTCTTATTGCTTCATTTTCTAGGTTGGCATGACAACTGAAGAGGTGGACTCGATTGTGCACCATGAAATAATCGCCCATGAGGCCTACCCCTCTCCGCTAGGCTATGGGGGGTTCCCAAAGTCGGTCTGCACCTCTGTAAATAACGTGGCATGTCATGGGATTCCTGACAGGTATTTATCTTGCAAAAATACTTATATTAACGAAAAGAGAAGCCGTCTAAAATATTTCTCAGCCATAACGTGGCCTTAGCAGTCGTTTTTGGGGCAGCATGGATCAGTATGTGAAGCTAATTTGTAAATGTTACCATCAGAATTGTGTTTAATTTATCCACAGGTAAAGGTTACATATTATTTTGCGTAATTGTTCTAGTTGTGGGAATAATAGCTCAGACATTTGAGTGCAGGAAACCTCAGGTGATGACTAGCACCGAGCACCACGAAGTCGCCAATAACAATCGAAGCAGAGCGCATCCAAAGGCTGCCATGGTTTCTGATGTGCAATTAAATGTGCTCTTTTGGAATGCGCGACCCCTAAAGGCCGCATGTCCCCCTTTGCAGCAAAGTCGCACTGTGATGATTGGGGGACTTCTGTTATTGGCTGTTTATTTTTGATTCGCTCTGATTGACGAGTGTCCAGCGCCTTTAATTCTCCTGTTTTTATTTCAGCCGCCCACTCCAGGATGGAGATATTATCAACATCGATGTCACGGTAAGTCATGTAGATGGGAGAGAATGGCCTTTGGTGAGCTTGCAATGGCGTAGACAGACGGATGCCCGCTTGCTTCCGCACTGCTTTTATCTGTCCCCCCTCTTCTCCTTCGGCAAGTGGGGCCAGGCCTTGCTCGAGTTTAGGCCTGGAATCGGAGGAACTGAGATCAATGTTGGCCTAAGTGAAATGTCAGCCCCATCCTGCTATGTGTCATGTGTTGGAGACGGTGTAATTGTTATTGATCTGCCGCGTAGTTAATGCAGGGCCCCGCGTCCCGAGCAGCTGCCGGAGAAAGCTATGTTGCGCGGAGCTGAGGCGAAGAAAGGCAGCATTTTCCCCGCACTCTGCCCAGATTGATCGTCCTCTTCCTGCTGATTTGGAGTGGGGCCTGTCATTATCTTACTCTGTCATTAAAGGCTACATTGGCCTGTGGGTGTCAGTCTATTTGGACAGCAACTCTTTTGCTGCTAGTGTTCCTTACATTTATTAAAATATCTGAAGATGAGGATGTGCGTTTTACGCTGCCACTAGAGCGCTCAACCCTTCAATAGGGAAAAGCCTGCCATTGCACCAAATCCTTCCTTCATTTTCCGAATGATTTTATTTTCGGTGAAACTTTTTCTGTGCATGCAAAAACTGTTAATACGACATCTAATGAATGCAAAACCGAACCCTCATCGTTTCTAATTTGGATGCTCAGACAACAAAGACATGGTATAATTAATTGCTTTTGCTTGTCTCCAAACGACTCTTTTTCCATCTTTGTTTGAATTCTCTTTTCATAGTTGCCAAATATGATTTTGACTCCTACATTGTTTACCTCCCTGATTTAGCCTCTTGATACGACACAGTCAACCAGACCATCCTACCATATGGCCTCTACCACATTATGGGAGCACAAGCAAAGGCATTCGGCTGCCTTATGTGATTTATACAAGGCCTCTCACGCCAAGTCAATATCGCCCAATAGCTGTCCAACCCCATTCAACCACACTGGTGTCCCACAGTGCTCATCACGTTCCCCCTGGCATTTTAACATCATTTCTGAGGCTTGTGGAATCTGCTTAGATCACATGCTGTGCATAGGCCGCCGACATCTAGTGGAAGCTGCGGAGTATTACAGTTTGTTTTTCGAAACTCGAAAATGGGCGTTGACACAGGGCGTGCCAGTAATACTATCCCTAGTGTGACGTCCACTGTACCCATGATCCCTCACGCGTCTAGGACTCTCAGATTGTTTTTTTCCGCCATACTTGTCAGAAGCATCCCGCAGAGTTCCCTGGCCTTAGCCATAATTTTGCAAAATATCTCAATATTTCCCCATTTTCTCCACCCCAACATCGAGTCACCGAACTTCGACACTCGACGCCGGACCTGAGAAGAAATCGACCGTCGAGAGCTGCACGACGGACTTGGGCCTCAGAAGGCCTCTGGCCTCGGCCCGGGCCTTGGAAGGCCTCTGGCCTCGGCCCGGCAAGTAGGGAGAGTGGGGGGTGGTACATACTCTACACTATATATATATATATATATATATATATATATATATATATATATAGGTACATTTTCTTATATATTCCTACACACACTAGCCCGCTGCCACAGGGTGCGTATGGAGGGTACCCCTTTCCAATTTTGCCCCAAGTGCAACCGCAAGTACCCTTGGGTTGACAGACACGCCACGTGTAACCTCTGCTTGCCAAGGGACCACCCTGAGGCGAACTGCAGAACGTGTAGTCGATTTAAACCGAAGACCCTAAAGGACCGTTCGATCAAAAGTTGGGCCCACCACGCCAGGCGACAAGTGGCCATGGCAGCGGAGGGCGCCTTCAGTGATGGCAGCAACACCGTGCTTTCGGACGGCGAGGGCAACGTGGCAGGCAAGAACAAGTCCCCGACCTCGGAAGGTTGTCCGGTAGGGCAGCTATGGGGAAAACCCCCGGCGACACAAGCGCTACCCACAGCACTTCCACTAAACACGCAAAGTCCAACCGAGACTCGACGGGCACGTTGAGTTCTCGGAAGGAGGCACACAGAGAACGGTCCACCGAATCGGTGTCCTCTGGGCATTCTCGATCAAGATCGCAGCATGACACCAGGCAACCATCCACTGTTGCCAAAAGTGCCTCGCTCCCCAAGGTAACGGAGGTTCAATCGTAAGAAGACAAAGCCGACCTCTATCCCCAGGCCGCACTACAGGAGTCGGCGTCAGCAGACCGCATGACGGCTGCTACCGAGTCCCGACCTCCACACTCTAGTGATAGGGACACTACCCCCGAATCTCAACGCCAGACGTTGAAAATCTCCAATGGAGTGAAAAAACCGGGGTAACACTCTTCCACCCACGGGGAGGGGGAAAACAGCAGAAGAAGCACTCTCAACCTTTTTCTACACCACAGAAACGGACAGACAAGTCACAGTAGTCTACACCACAGAAACAGATAGACAAGTCAGTCTTCTGTCAATTTACCCAAGACCCCTGCACAAGGCCATAGGTCCAGTCAGGATAGAACAGGGAAACTCTCCGAGGAAAGAGTAATCCCCAGCTCTAAGGAATGGTCTAGTGAGGATATAGACAGTTATGTCTAGGATGTCATCCCTGGCAGACTTCTATGCCAAGAATCCTGAGCACTTCCTCTCCTATACCCCTGACGGGGCTACACCCTCAGGGTCTAGGGACCCACAACCCCCAAGTAAGAAATCCTGGGTTGAAGCACCAACACAAAGACCCCTTCTGTATACAGCCTTACTCTCAATATATTGAGGATCCACTTTTGATTGAGGATCCAGATTTGGGCACGTTGGGAGACCAAACTGGGATGGACTACTATGGGGATGACTAGGACCAAGAGGAGGATCAGGATGACCCAGAAACCTACAGGGTAGACTCCCCAGTAGGCAAAGAACCTCTGGTTACCGACTCCCCGGTCGACAACCAACCTCTCCTGAATGAGGTGTTGTCCAGAGTGGCAGAACACTTCCGCATAGATACCCAGGGAGCACAGGAAGAGAGGGATTTTGCAGAGGAGCTAGTGGGAGAAAGGAGACCTGTTGCCCAAGCCATCCCAATTTCAAATCTATACAGAGAAGAATAGACCCTTCCCTTCTAAATCCCAACCTCACCAGGGCAGTAAACCCCAGGATCGAAAAACTATTCAGGGCAGCCCAGTCAGACCCGCTGTACATAAAGGGGCAACTGAAGCCGGACTCCCTGGTAGTGACAAACACCCGAAAGAGGGCGGGAACGCCCCTATCATCGTCTGAAGCTCCCCCCGACAAGGAGTGCAAAAAGATCTATGGTTTGGGTAGAAAGGTAGCCTCCACTTCCGCCTACCAGGCAAGGATTGCCAACTCCACCACCCTACTGGCGAGTTGCAACTGCCACCAGTGGGAACAGGTCGCGGCACTCATCGACTCCGCCCCGGAACCTTTAAAAGGCCAGTTGGCACAGGTTGCGTCGGAGGGAAGAGCCGTGTCCGGTTGCATCCTTGAATCAACCTTTGATGCCGCCGATAACGCCGGAAGACTGATAGCAGAGATCAAAAAGACATGCTTGGTTACGACAATCTGGGTCCAAACCCGAGACCCAAACATCGTTAACAGACAAACCGGTGGAGCCTGATCTACTGTTTGGCAAGGCGGTAGAGGACGTGCAAAAAAATGCCAAGGATGAGTACGAGACTCTCAAATCCCTGGGCCAATTAACCAACAAACCCCCAAATCAAAGAGGGAATGGCAATTTTCGTCGACCATGCGGCCAAAATTCCCAGAGAGGCTCCAACTATTCCCAGGGGCAGGGTACACCATGGAACAACAACCAGCAGTCTACCGAGGGTTATGGCAGGGGTAACAAAAGAGGACATGGTAAGGGTAGAGGCACCCCCAGTAGAGGCGGCGGCACGCCTCCCCCAAAACAGTGAGGGTCCCTTCTCATGCATCCGGAGTAGGGGGACGCATTTCCAACTTCACCCAAGCTTGGGAAGGGATCACATCAGACAGATGGGTGCTGTCCACAATGTCCGCAGGATACTGCATAGAACTGTTAGAGCATCCCCAAAACCACCCTCCATGACAAAAAGTACATTCATTAGACCACCAGAAGATCCTCCTCGACGAAATCGCCAATCTTCTAGCAAAGGACGTAATAGAACTCGTCCCGGGTCACCAGGTAAACAAAGGTATTTATTCAACTTACTTCCTTGACAATGCTCCCAGTATTGGACTTACGGCCTGCAAACAAGTAAGTCAAGCCCCAAAAATTTTGCATGACTACTCTCCAAGAGGTAATCCCCCTCCTAAAAAAGGGGGATTACATGGCAACACTGGACATGAAAGATGCTTATTTTCATATTTCCATGTTCGCAGCGCACAGAAGATACTTGCGCTTCAAAGTGGACAGTCAGCACTACCAGTTCAAGGTACTGCCCTTCGGGATAGCCTTGGCTCTAAGGGTATTCACCAAGGTACTGGTGGTGGCGGCGGCACACCTACGCAGGGAGGCAATCCCAGTGTACCCTTATCTGGACGACTGACTCATCACGGGGAGACCACAGTAATTTGCAGAACAAACATTCAAAGAACGATCGACCTCCTCTTCGAATTAGGTTTCTCCATAAATGAGTTAAAGTCAAGTCTGGTGCAAAGCACCTCCAAACAGTTCCTAGGAGCTGTCCAAAACACACAAGAGGGGTTGGCCTTTCCATCAGAGGAAAGCATTCGGAATATACTGCTGCAAATTCCGCAGTATCAGGCCGGTCGCCAGATAACGGTACGCAAAGAAATGCGTTTGCTGGGCATGAGGGCGTCATGTATTTACCTGGTCCCCCAGGCTCGCCTGCGCATACGTCCCATGCAAGAATGGTTGGCGAAACAGTGGTCTCAGACAAGTGGTCAGTGGAACGATCTAGTGGTCGTTTCGTCAACACTTGTACAAAGCCTTCACTGGTGGACAAGAGAAAATCTGTCCAAGGGGAAACCCTTTTATGATCCCGAGATACAGGCGGTAGTCGCAACGAACGCGTGCCTGTCAGAGTGGGGAGTACACCATCTCCACCACACAGCTCAGGGTCTCTGGTCTCACTCAGTGGCCAAGAACCATATCAACCTGCTAGAGCTTCTGGCAGTATTCAGAGCGCTTCAAGCGTTCAAGCCCTACCTGTTGAACCTGTCAGTGCAGATCCTGACGGACAGCACTATAGCCATGTTTTACCTGAACAAGCAAGGAGGGACTTGTTTGCCAAATATGTCCAAGCTTGCCCAGAAAATTTGGATATGGGCACTCAGACGGAACATCTTCCTTTCATTTCAACATGTTTAGAGATCCCCTCCCAGAGGAACACGAATGGTGTCTATACAGAGAAATCGTAGAAAATGGCTTCTCAGTAGGGTTTCCCCACTATAGACCTATTTGCCACAAGCGAAAACAGACAGTGCCCAGGATTCGCATCCAGGTTCCCCCAACCAGACTCCCAGGGGAACGCCCTGTGGATGAATTGGTCAGGGATCTTTGCGTACGCTTTTCCACCAACACCTCTCAACAGGAAGGTGGTCACCATGATGAACAGAGAATCAATGACGCTCGTCATAGTTGCTCCCATGTGGGTGAGACAACCGTGGTTCCCACACTTACGCAGACTAGCGGTGTGCGAACCCATCAAACTCCCGGGCTGGTACAGCCTACTGTCCCAGCACCAAGGTCAGAAAGTGCATCCTCAACCCAGCTCAATGAACCTGGCAGCAATGGTCCTGAGGTCATAGAGTTTGGACATCTCAATTTACTGCAGAGATGTATGGACATCCTAAGAGAATCTAGGAAGCCGAACACGAGGCACTGCTACTTTGACAAATCGAAAAGATTAGTTATCTGGTGCCAGAATAAGCAAATCAACCCAGTTGATTGCACTCCTTCCACAATTGTCACATACATGCTCCACCTGCTGGACGCAGGGTTGGTTTTTAACTCCCTAAAGGTACACCTGGCAGCTCTGTCAGCATACACCACCTCCCATAACAAGGTGTTGTGGTTGAAAGTACCAGTGGTTAAAGCCTTCGTGGAAGGAGTAAAGAGACTTCACCCTCCAATTTCTTACCCATCACCAGGATGGGACCTTAATGTGGTGCTATCTAAGCTCATGGGCCCCCCATTCGAGCCCATGCATAAAAGCAGTCTCAAACACCTGATTTATAAGACGGCCTTCTTAGTAGCTATTAGATCTATAAGAAGGGTCAGTGAAATTCAGGCTGTGTCAGTGCAGGATCCTTTCTTTACGGTTCAAAAAGTTAAACTGGTTTTACGTACACACCCTAGGTTTTCACCTAAGTTTATTTCTAAATTCCACGTGAACCAATCCATCGAGCTTCCGGCTTTCTTCCAAGACCCACAAAGCTCGGCTGAGGTGAAACTACACACCCTAGATGTGCATAGGGCGGTCGTATACTATGTAAACAAAACCAGACTGCTAAGGAAAACAGACCAACTGTTTGTCTCCATAGCTACATGCAAAGAGGGAGATCGCGTCTCTAAAGGTGCCATCTCTAAGTGGATTGTGAACTGTATCCAGCTGTGTTACTCCCTTTGTGAAAAAACTTTGCCTTTCACGCTAAGAGCCCACTCTACAAGAGGCATTGGGGCCACTCTGGCTTTCATTGCAAATGTACCCCTTGACACCTTTTGCAAAGCAGCTACTTGGAGCTCTATTCACACTTTTACACAGCACTACTGCATTGACACCCATTCCAAGACAGATACTCAAGTGGGACAAGCAGTTCTAAGACATTTATTTGCTCATGATCCTTCTCACATCCCACCTCCTTCTTCTAACACTGCTCGTTAATCTATGCACAGCATGTGATCTAAGCAGATTCCACAAGCCTCAGAAGGGATACATTACTTACCGTAATCGTATTTCTGATGCTTGTATCTGCTTAGATTCACATGCGACCCACCCTTCCCCCCCTCTGAGAGAAGGCGCATGGATGCTTGTAGTCTTATCTATCTGCTTGGATTATCTGTACTCACGCTACTCTTCATGCTACCTCATGTCAGAAAAAATACAATCTGAGGGTCCTAGACACGTGAGGGAACATGGGTACAGTGGACGTCACACTAGGGATAGTATTACTGGCACACCCTGTGTCAACGCCCATTTTCGAGTTTCGAAAAACAAACTATAATACTCTGCAGCTTCCACTAGATGTCGGCCTATGCACAGCATGTGAATCTCAGCAGATACAAGCATCAGAAATACGATTACGGTGAGTAATGTATCCCATATATGATATTCTTGACTTCGGTTGTCGAGCACAACCCAATGCCTATCCAGACATTTGTAGATGATAAATCATGCTCCACCTCAGAAAAATACACACTATCATAAGATAATATGATTGCATTATCAGGGCTAATAACCCTTAACCGCCTCAAAACAACTTAATCAAATAATGGAATTGTCTTTTTTAAAGATTGAAAATGTTCAAGAATGCATATAATTGTATTTGTATAAACGCACCCATCTATTTTTGTGTTGTGCACTATACATTTTTGCTATAACATTGCTGTGCCTTGTAATGCTGCCCTGAAAAAGCCTGGCACATGTTGGCAGGCACTTTAACTTGAGGACAACGGCAGACACTGTAGCACAAGTAAGAATTCCAATACATATCTAATGTCTTACATACAAAAGGGATATTACGTTTCTTTCTGACTCAACCAGTCCTAACAAACAGATTCCTCATTCCCATCTAAGGGATAACCAATGGCAAGATCTGTCCGGTGTACCATTTTGGTAACCAGTCAGAATCTGATGCCCTTATACAGACATGCTCTAAATTGTGTAAATTGTGTTGTGCTTGAGGTCACAGTTGAGCAGGCTGTACTTGATTTTCAAACCAATGAAGGGACTAATAATTCTGAGGTCTCTGGAAGGTGTCCTTTTTTAGCCACAGGTCAGGAGGCTGTTGGTGACTAAGGTTACTGAATTAGAAAGCCAAGTGAAGCTCTAGCTAAAACGTGGTGACTAATCTGAAACTGATGAAGACAAAGAATGGACATTGTTCAATGAATAGAATTATGGAGAGGAGATGAGGGTGAGGAGTGCTGATATATATGCTAATGCAATTATACGGCGAGAAAGACACAATTCTATGACGCTGGCTTGGCTAGTAAATTGGTAGATGGGAACAAGAGCTTTTTGTCAAGAACCGAGGCTTCCTCCCCCAACTCCTCACCTGATTCTTCTGGGAAGGATTCTTTAGGGTTGGCCTCTGGCTTCTTCTGATACCTTCTCCTTGAGGGAGTCTTGTCTTTTGGAGTCCGGACCTTCTTATCGTGTAGGTAGGGTCTGGCCGCTCCGGAGGCCACCTTGGCAGAGATGTGACTCTGACCTCGGGGATCCCCAGAGGGCCAGTCCGAATTTCCAGGGAAAAAGCACGAATGAAGAAAAAACCCTGTTTCCGAATGGGCTCAGATGGGGGACCGTCGGTTCCTCTCAATCGACAAGGAAGGCGTTGTTTACTCCACACCAAAAAGGAATGCTGGTTGAATAGATGTCTGATTCCACAGGAGAAAAGGCAACACCACGTGATAAGTGACAGAAGATGGATATAAATAGGATTAGGACGAAAAGAATATCCTGAGCAGGTTGTGAAAGGCTGACTGAAAGGAATAGAAATGTATACGGTTATAGTCCAATAAAGCAAGAGCTAAAGGTTCCCAGGGAGTAGTCTGAGTAACAGGGACCCAACCAGAGAAAGGCAAAGGCAGCGCCGATAGAAGTATGAAATACTGGCGCCTACAATTCAAAATGAAATATTAGAGGAAAGGCAGAGTAGCGAATGGAACGCAGCTAAGAAAGACAAACTAAGAGCAAAGGCACAGAACCAGGTGGCGCTGAGACACCGTGAGTGGAAGGAAAAAGAAGATCAGGAAGAGAGCAAAACAGAACAGACAAAAAGAGGCACGGGCAGCAAGGAGGAGGGAGACTAGGGTAGGATTCAAGGCGGTCAGTAAGTTCGCTGTAGGCACGGAAGGATCCACAGAAGAAACTCCAACACACGAACCGAGCGTTGACAAACAGATACAACGCACCGGCTTGTGGGAGGAGCCAGCCTCTTAAAGGTACGGCGGCCATCTTGGGTGAGGACTGGAGCGCGCGCTGATCATAGCCTCCGGCGCTTCCACAATCTCCAGTTCCTGACAGTATACCCCTTCTTTCTCGGGGCACCCCCAGGTTTGCCCGGATGAAGTCGATGGAACATCTGCACCAGACGTGGGGCATGTATATGGCTCACAGGTTCCCATGTCCTCTCTTCTACTGGATAGTTCTTCCAATGAACCAAGTAGTATAACCGCCCTTTGCGGTAACGGGAATCCACCAAATGAGACACTTCATATTCTTCGGGTGTTGGGGTCACTCGGGCACGTGAGCGGTTCACCGGTCTCTTGAAGGGATCCTCCTTATATTCTTGGAGAAGGGATACGTGAAAGACCGGATGCACCTTCCTAAGATAGTCTGGTAGCTGGAGCTTATATGCAACTGGATTGCTTTGTTGCAAAATGGAAAAAGGTCCAAGAAAACGAGAGGAGAACTTCCCCCTATGAACCCATCTAGGTAGATACCTGTTGGATAACCAGACCAATTGTCCGACCTTCCAGCTGGGATGGGCGTGACAACCCTTGTCAGCCCACCTCTTCTGCACTAGTTGACTCGCTTGGTGTGCTTCCTTAGCGAGCTTGTGCACTTTCTGTAGGTCTTGTAGAATCAAATCTACAGCCGGGATCTTGGTAGAAGGAGGACTGAGCCAGGGTAGGTGTTGAGGATGGTATCCGTATGTACAATAGAAAGGGCTCATCTGGATCGAGGTATGAAGGGAATTGTTATAAGCAAATTCCGCTTGTGGGAGGAAGCGATACCACTCTTCCTGTTGTGGAATGCAAAAACACCTAAGATATTGTTCTAAATTGGCATTAAGTCTTTCCGTTTGGCCGTTGCTCTGTGGATGATATCCTGAGGAAAGAGCCTTGTGAATCCCGAGAGCTTGGCAAAGAGAGGACCAAAACTTCGAGGTGAATTGGGGTCCTCTGTCAGAAACAATGGTCTTAGGTAAACCATGAAGACGAACAATGTCCTGGAGAAACGTTGTGGCCATCTCAGAGGCTGAAGGGATTTGCTTGAAGGCTGAGAAATGCGCTAGCTTGCTAAAGGAGTCGATGGTCACCATGATTGTGGTCATACCATATGACGGTGGGAGATCCACGATATAATCTGTGGATATATGTTCCCAAGGACGGTCTGATAGGGAGTGTTGTTGCAACAACCCCAGCGGCCTTCCTGTTCGGTTCTTGTTGGAAGCGCATACCGAACAAGCAGACACATACTGGTCTACATCTCTTCTTAAGGTAGGCCACCAGAATCCTCTCTGGATAAGATCAAAGGTCTTCCTAATACCGGAATGACCGGATAGGGGGGTGTCATGACACCAAGAATGTATCAGCCTTTGTAACTCCTTAGTAGGAATGTAGAGAGCTCCTTCATGATAGAACAATCCATCCTTATCCTGGTTAACAGATAACGGAAGTTCGGAACACCTCTGATACTGTGGGATTAGGTCTTGAAGGAACGAAACTGTAGAAGCTAGGACTGTGAGACGCGGAAAACCAGGTTTGTGTTCCTTATAGGAACTAGATGACTCTCCTAAGCTTCTGGACAAGGCGTCCGCCTTCCTGTTTTCTGTGCCAGGTATGTAAGTAATTATAAAGTCGTATTGTAAGAAAAAATACGCCCATCTGGCGTGTCTGGTGTTAGAACATTCCAACTGTTGCAAAACCCAAAGGTTACGGTGGTCTGTTCTAATGGTGAATTGATGTGTGGCTCCCTGTAGGAGATGTCTCCATTCTTGGCAGGCCAATTTTATGGCCAACAGCTCCTTTTCGATAACAGAGTAGTTGCACTCACTACTAGTCAGTGTCTTGGAGTAGTAAGCAACCGGATGTTCATAGCCATCTTCAGTCCTTTGGAGTAAGACTGCCCCTACCGCCCCTGCAGAAGCATCCGTTTCCAGAATGAAGGGCTTGGCCTGATCCGGTTGGACCAGGATGGGTGCTGTAGAAAAACATTCCATTAGGAAACTGAAAGCTCTTTGGGGTTCATCGCCGAATATGAACCTCACGCCCTTCTTCAATAAGGAGGTCAGAGGAAGTACCTTCTTGGAGAAGTTGGGAATAAACCTCCTGTAAAAGTTAGCCAGTCCTAGAAACCCTTGTAGTTCCTTGACATTGGTAGGTTCCTTCCAATCCCTAATACCCTTTACTTTATTAGCATCCATCTCAATACCATCCTTGGCCAGTATGAAACCCAAGTAGGACAAAGTTGTGGATTCAAATGAACACTTCTCTGGCTTTACCAGTAAATGATGGGACTGCAGACGCTGTACAACTATTCTGACCAATGATCGGTGCTCAGATAAAGACTTGGAAAAGATTAGGATGTCGTCCAGGTACACTACTACCGACAAAAACAACATGTCGGCGAATACCTTGTCCATGTACCTCTGGAAGATGGCTGGTGCGTTTACGAGACCGAAGGGCATCACACAGTATTCAAAGAGTCCGAAGGGGGTGCGGAACGCCGTCTTCCACTCGTCACCTTGCCTGATTCTCAAGAGGTGATAGGCGCCTCTTAGGTCAAGCTTAGTAAAGTACACCGCCCTCTGTACTGCCTCCAAGATATCCCGGATAAGGGGCATGGGATATCTATCCCGGATGGTAATCTTGTTTAGACCCCTGTAGTCTATACAAGGGCGGAGCTCTGTCGAGTCCTTCTTGGGAATAAAGAATAAGGAAGCCCCACAGGCGGACTTGGACTCTTGGATTAAGCTGTTCTGTAAATTAGCGTTGAGGTACTCCTATAGCCTTCCTCTCTGATAGCGACAAGGGGTACATTCTTCCAAAGGGTACTACCGCCTCCGGGATTAAGTCAATACAGCAATCCTCAGGTCTATGGGGCGGTAGTTGTCTGGGTATGGTGTCCATAAACACCTCTGAGAAGTCTCGATAATGTACGGGAACTGAGGCCACAGTGACAGGTTCCGGAACCCCACGCCAGCAGTGTTCT
This sequence comes from Ambystoma mexicanum, assembly GCF_040938575.1. NCBI lineage: Eukaryota > Metazoa > Chordata > Amphibia > Caudata > Ambystomatidae > Ambystoma > Ambystoma mexicanum. The sequence goes on from NC_090931.1 coordinate 981,020,415, forward strand.
AGGGTGTTAGGAGAAGCAGACCGGTTCATACAGTGGAACTCACAGAAGGTCGAATTGAAAGAGACCCTGTTGGCAGTCCAATCAATGTGAGGGTTGTGTCTCCTTAACCAAGGAATCCCTATAACCAACGGAAAATGAGCAGCACGGATCTGGTCAAACACCAAAAACTCTTCATGTTGGCCTAGCCTCATCCTTAATGGAATGGTCTCCAGCGCTATGGGTCCGGACGACCGGGGCCTACCATCGACCCCTTCTACTGGAATCGGGGTGGCCTTGGGTATAGTGGAGATTAGATGCTCTGCCGCCCACTTAGAGTCAATGAAATTTCCAGCAGCCCCGCAATCTAGCATTGCGAATACCTCAGTGGGGGAATCCTCGGTCAACCACAGGTTGACCCGAAACACCATAAGGCTATTATCTTCCGGGGTGCTCACTGCTCTTGTGTAGTAGCAAGGGTGCTTGTTACTTCCCCCGAAACCTCCCTTGCTGTGGATCGAGGGTGGAAGTTCCCTGTCGTCGAGGTGGGACTTCAGGAAAGTCTCTCAATAAATGCTTCGAGGAGCCACAGTACATACATAATCCTGCCTCTCTCCTTCTTCTTCTTTCTTCTTGCGTCAAGGGACCGCGAGCCGCCCCAATCTGCATAGGTTCATCCGTACCAGGGTTAGCTCGAGGTGGAGGAGCAGGGGATGGTTGACTGGACTGTTGTGGGAAGCACCTGGTTCTTCTTTTTTCGGATCTTCTTTCTTGGAGACGGAACTCGATCTGAAGTGATAAAGTCACCAATTCCTGAAAGGATGCCGGACGAGCCACTCTGGCTAGCTCGTCCTCGATTTCTTCACGAAGACCCCGTCTGTAGATTGTTTGCTGAGCGGAATCAGTCCAATCTGCCTTGGCTGCCAGCCTCTGGAAATGGGAGAGATAGGTCTGTATGTCCGTGTTTCCCTGTTGGACATCAAGTATTGCTTCCAGAGAAGAATAGAATACTTCTGGTCTATCAAATCTTTCACCAAAAACTTCTGTAAAACGATCATAGTCGCTCAAAACGGGATCATCTCTGGTAACCAAGGGTGTGGCCCATGCGAGGGCGTTTCCGATCAGATTGGCTATGATGAACCCCACCTTAGATCTGGCAGTCTCATAGGCGTGAGGTCGGAAGGCGAAATACACTCTGCAGGCATCCAGAAATTCCTTCAGACTTCCCGGGTGACCATCATATTTGCCAAAGGAAAGGGGCATAGTAGGCAGGTCTCCACGATCATCTCGATGTAACACTACCTGCTGCCGGAGGGCTACGTTCTCTGTCCGTAAAGCCTGTACCTCTAAAGTAAGGTTCTTTAAAGCAGCTACCAACTCCTAATACTGCTCTAGTGAGGCCATGATGGTTGTTGGGCGTTATATGCTGTCAAGAACCGAGGCTTCCTCCCCCAACTCCTCACCTGATTCTTCTGGGGAGGATTCTTTAGGGTTGGCCTCTGGCTTCTTCTGATCCCTTCTCCTTGAGGGAGTCTTGTCTTTTGGAGTCTGGACCTTCTTATCGTGTAGGTAGGGTCTGGCCCCTCCGGAGGCCACCTTGGCAGAGATGTGACTCTGACCTCGGGGATCCCCAGAGGGCCAGTCCTAATTTCCAGGGAAAAAGCACGAATGCAGAAAAAACCCTGTTTCCGAATGGGCTCAGATGGGGGACTGTCTGTTCCTCTCAATCGACAAGGAAGGCGTTGTTTACTCCACACCAAAAAGGAATGCTGGTTGAATAGATGTCTGATTCCACAATTGTCCAGACTGTAGGGAGTATAAATGGAAGAGAACACCAGAAGTTCTCCAAATTGAATGCTGAGAAGAGTAAAGGATATAAGGAGAAAAGGCAACACCACGTGATAAGTGACAGAAGATGGATATAAATAAGATTAGGACGAAAAGAATATCCTGAGCAGGTTGTGAAAGGCTGACTTAAAGGAATAGAAATGTATACGGATATAGTCCAATAAAGCAAGAGCTAAAGGTTCCCAGGGAGTAGTCTGAGCAACAGGGACCCAACCAGAGAAAGGCAAAGGCAGCGCCGATAGAAGTATGAAATACTGGCGCCTACAATTCAAAATGAAATATTAGAGGAAAGGCAGAGTAGCGAATGGAACAGAGCTAAGAAAGACAAACTAAGGGCAAAGGCACAGAACCAGGCGGCGCCGAGACACCGTGAGTAGAAGGAAAAAGAAGATAAGGCGGAGAGCAGAACAAACAGACAAAAAGAGGCACGGGCAGCAAGGAGGAGGGAGACTAGGGTAGGATTCAACGCGGTCAGTAAGTTCGCTGTAGGCATGGAAGGATCCACAGAAGAAACTCCAACACACGAACCGAGCGTTGACAAACAGATACAACGCACCGGCTCGTGGGAGGAGCCAGCCTCTTAAAGGTACGGCGGCCATCTTGGGTGAGGACTGGAGCGCGCGCTGATCATAGCCTCCAGCACTTCCACAATCTCCAGTTCCTGACACTTTTGCCACTATCAAAAGAATGCAAAATCCAGATCAGAAATATATCACTCTGCATCTGAAAAGATGTACAAGTATAGCCTGGACAAGTAAGTATCTTTGAGGAACACTTCCAAAACTTGTTAAAGGAGGCAAATATATTGACTTTGTCACGCAAGGATAGAGACACTGTGAAGGCATCCATAGACAAGGCATAAAATCATGGACACTCTGAATTTGTACCCTGCAAGGGGGGTGTAGCAGTCTTCCCGACAATCAGTAGGCTCAGAACGGGGGCTTTACCAAACAGTAAAACCCCCACACTGATCCTCCTTGGAGCTAGAGGCCACCTTCTTCCCTCACCAGGAATCAGTTAAGTGTGCCCCCTGCACCTCTATCCACTCAGTGATGAATCCTGCAGACTCCTCACTGAACTCCCAGGCTGGGATCTCCTCCCATGTGGCCAGTTGAAGGCAGCCGCTACCTGATCCTAACCCTGGGGTGGTATCATGAGGGATGGTCAAATGGATGGAGATGGCTGTCAGGGGGAAGTGGGGACTCCTTTAGGAGAGACACTGTATTCATCTTCTTCTGAAGGTGAGGGTCTCATAATTCCCAAATATCTTATGGGATGTTGCCAGTGCACAAACAGTCCATGAAACTACTCAAAGATCATGCAATGAAAAGGCAGCTAAACAGAATAAGGTTTTACCTTGAGATTTCAGGAATGAAATGTTTTAGGTAAAGGTTCAGACACCAATGTTAAATCACAAACCTTTTACACAGAATTCCCTAACTCTAACAACTCTCAGTACACAAAACAATCAAAAGAAACTAAAAGCTCAAAACCACTATGGACTTCAGGATCCAATATGCCTGTGGTACAGGGACGAGGAAGAGGGACCCAGAATTAGTAAAGAAGTAACAATGAAAAGTGCTATTGACCAGAATGTGTGGTCTAGTTGTTGTGAAGCAGGACATTTGAATTCAGGAACGAGTTGCAGTTTAGGAGAGACATGGAAGAAGTAGCTGAAGCAGAGGCATCTCGAAGTGCTGGGATTGTCGCAGAAGTAGAGGGAAAAACACCAGCTGATGTGTGCAGTGAAGGCGTACAGCATTGCAGAGTGCACGCAGCGGGAAGCTGCATCAGGAAGAGGCCAGCCGAAGGGGAGACATGCTCCCAACCCGACCTCTGGCGCTGTGGTGTGCGAGAGGTAGCGGATGACCATTGGAGCTGGCAAAGCTCTGGAGAAGAGCCGTGCAGTCCCTTAAAAACCCACAGGTGCTGCCAGAAGAGTGGACAGGTTTCAGGAGGTCCCAGGAAGCAGAGACGTCAAAGAAGACCGGTCAGTTGGCCTGATTCTACAGGTGACCTGGGACGCTCCGAGAAGGACACTTGAAAGTGAGCTATAATTTTGCATATCAAACAAATAAAGCACAGAAGCAGCAAGGGCGCAATTCTCCTTTTATGGCACACCAACTTGGGGAAACCGGTAACCTGCATTGCCAACAGCCAAAATGCTGTGAAAAGGCAGTACAGAGGCAACAAGGGCTCAACTCCCCTTCTATTGGACACCAATTGGGGGGGAAACCTGTAACCCACATTGCGATGAGTCAAGAGACTATAAAAAGAAGCAGCCACTGTTCAACTCTCCTCACATAGGATACTGGTGTGGAGAATCTTGGAACAGATAGTGCCACTAAGACCAATTGTAGTTGTAGGAGTTTTCTTTCTGGCAGGCGAGTAGGAAATGGATCATAGTAGGTATTCCTGGCAGGCAAGTGGACCAGGAGAGAAGATGATGTTTTAAAGCAGTGTGTATGTGGCAGAAAGGTGTGGTTGAAAGAATGTGTTCTCTCTATCATCATTGAGAAGAACAAGTTACTTCTTACCTTGTAACGTTCTTTCGACTGGATGTTCCTCCGACGTATTCCTCATCTTAGATATCTCCTTCCAGCTCTGCTGGCCTCGGAAAATTTTTCTCTAGAGGGCGCTGCGCGTCGACGTCCTCCGAGTCGATGTCCCTCGACAGCCACCGTATCGACGTCGACGTCATCCTGCCTATAAAGGCCACGCGCAGCGTCCGTTGCTCAGTTCCGTTTTGTAGCCCACAATAATACTTTCTGGACTAGACTAATCACCCTGAAGGAGCGTAAACTGCAACAACACGGGAAGTAGAACTGCGGGGATGGATGGGAGGGTCGATGAGGAATACGTCAGAGGAACATCCCGTCGAAAGAACGTTACAAGGTAAGAAGTAACTTGTTCTTCGAAGGGATTGTGTCCTCCGACGTATTCCTCATCTTAGATAGGCTCCCATAGCAGTATTCTATTATTGGAGGAGGGAGTACTGACTTCACGCTGTCTTCTATTGATGAATAGAATGCAGTACAGCCCTTCCAAACCTAGTCTCTTGACTGGAGGAGGAATCCAAATTGTAAAAACGTGTAAAGGTATGGACAGACGACCATGTAGCGGCCGCAGAGATGTCTTTAACCAGCACGCCTCTTTTGAGGGCCGATGAAGTTGCAATACCTCTGGTCGAATGAGCCCTAAGGTTTTGAGGGGGCTCTTTCCCTGCCAGTTTGTAACATTCCAGAATGGCTAGAATGATCCATCTGGAAATGGTCTGCTTAGTTATTGGTAACCCCAGCTTGTGACCTGCGTAACCTACAAACAGCTGGTCTGCCTGTCTTATCCTGGCTAGTCTACTGATGTAAAAACTTAAAGCCCTTCTAGGGTCTAGCCTGTGTAACCTCTCTTCCTCTTTCCCCGGGTGAGGAGGAGGATAGAAAGATGGTAGGGTAATCTTCTGAGTGATATGGAATTTAGAAACCACCTTTGGGAGGAAATTAGGCTTCACTTGCAGGACAACTTTGTCTTTGTGAAATATTGTGTGAGGGGGTTTACAAGAAAGAGCTTGTAATTCGCTCACCCTTCTAGCAGATGTAAGTGCTATTAATAAAACTGTTTTAAGGGTAAGGAATCTTAACGAACAAGAATGGAGTGGTTCGAAAGGTGTGCCCATCAGGAAAGTTAGTACTAAGTTTAAATCCCATAGGGGAACTTGGAATGGTCTTGGGGGATAAACATTGGTTAACCCCTTTAGAAACTGTATTACCAAGGGTAATTTGAAATAGGATGGTTCTTCCGCAGTGCGCTTCAAGATGGATAGCGCTGCGAGATAGCCCTTAATGGTGCCAACTTGAAGGCCTGAATTTGCCAAATATAGTAGGAGGGACAAAACCATTGGCGTACCACATGAAAAAGGGTCGATATTCTGTTCTCTACACCAGCTGCAAAATCTGTTCCAACGGCAGCGGTATAAAGACTTTGTTGCTGGCCTCCTTGCCGAAAGCAACACCTCCATAACATCATCAGGGAGGTCCCAATCCTTGAACCTCAGCCTTTCAGAAGCCAAGCGTGAAGGTTGAGGGTTTTGATGTCTGGATGGAGAACCTGACCTCCCTTCTGTGAGAGTAGGTTCTCTCTGAGTGGAAGTCGAATTGGAGGGCAGATGGACAAGTCTAGAAGGTCCGGGTACGACGTTCTCCTGGCCCAATCCGGGGCAATTAGGATCATGGTTCTCCGGAATCTTCTCAACCTCCTGATCATTTGAGGAATGACAGGGACCAGTGGGAACGCGTACAGAAGCGGAAACTCCCAGTCCACTATGAGCGCGTCTCCCAGAGCTCCTCTCGGGGGAAATTCCCTTGAGCAGAACAGGTCGCATTTCCTGTTTAGGCTGGTGGCGAACAGATCTACCTGAGGGGTTCCCCAAAGGGCGAAGATCTCTTGAAGGACTTCCTGAGCTAGCTCCCACTCGTGGAAGACTGTGTTCTGCCTGCTCAGAGCGTCCGCTGTCAAGTTCTTCTCTCCGGCTAGGTGAACTGCCGATAGAGAGATTCCTTCTTGGATTGCCCAAAACCAGAGCTGCATCGCCTCTCTGCACAGGGGTAGTGATCCTACGCCTCCTCTTTTGTTGAGGTAATGCATGGCCACCGTGTTGTCCGTCATTATTAGGACATTCTTCCCTTGTACAGCTGGCAGGAACGCCTTCAGCGCAAGTCTGATGGCTCTCAGCTCTAACAGGTTGATATGTAGTCTGGACTCCGATGGAGACCAACGACCGCTGATGGTCAAGTCGTTGGCGTGGGCTCCCCACCCCGTGAGTGAGGCATCCGTGACTACTGTTATCTCCGGCCAGGGTTGCCAAAACTGTTCTCCTTTCAGAATGTTCTCCTGACAGGCCCACCACTGATGGTCTCGAGCTACTCTGTCGGGAACCTGAAGAAGATCTGTCATTCTCCCTGAGAATTGTGACCACTGAGTCCTCAGTGCCCACTGGAGGGATCTCATTCTCAGGCGAGCCTCTGGCACTAGGAAAATGCAGGATGCCATGAGGCCTAGCAACCTCAAAAAGTCGAAGGCTGGGAGACGTTGGACATGTTGGAACTTGGTAACCATCTGTTGAATATCCTGAGCCCTCACCTCTGGTGGCGAGGCTTTTCCCAGGGAAGTGTCCAGGATCGCTCCTATGAACTGGAGTCTCTGCGATGGTATCATTTGTGACTTCTTTAAATTGAGGGAGAAGCCCAGTCTGTGAAGGAAGTGGCACACGTGACTTAGCTGGATCTGAGCTTGTTCCGAAGAAACAGCCTTGATCAACCAATCGTCCAGGTAGGGGTAGACGTGAATCCCTTCCCTCCTTAGACTTGCAGCCACTACCAACATTAACTTGGTGAAGACCCTCGGGGCGGAGGTCAGCCCAAATGGCAGCACTCGAAATTGATAGTGAGAGTTGCCAATTGCGAACCTCAGGTATTTCCTGTGTTTGAGATGGATAGGCACATGGAAATAAGCGTCCTGAAGGTCCAGAGATACCAACCAGTCCTGGAACTGAAGGGCCTGGAGGATCTGAGAAAGAGTGACCATCTTGAATGTGTCTTTTCTGAGGAATTTGTTCAATTCTCGCAAGTCCAAGATGGGTCTCAGTCCTCCGTCTTTCTTTGGAATGAGAAAGTAAGGGGAGTACCAGCCATTGTTCCTCTCCGCTACAGGTACCGGTTCTATGGCACCTTTCTCTAGCAGGTCCAAAATTTCCTGCAAGAGGAGCGGATCTGGAGCTTTCTGAGAGCTGATCCCAGGTGGATGACTCAGAGGTATACGTAGGAAAGGCAGGCAGTAACCTTGGGCAACTGTTTCCAATGCCCAAGCATCTGACGTGATAGCCTGCCATACCGCCAGATGTTGAGTCAACCTGCCTCCTACAGGTGTCCTGTGAGGGAAGTCCTCAGAGTGGTTTTGGGGCGGCTGATGCAGATGCCGATGGTAAAGAGGCACCTGTTGTTGCTGCGGCTTTTGAATATCTACCCCGTCCACCTCGGGTAGTTCTTCTTTGACCCCTTTGAGCCGGTCGTCCTCTACCGCTTCCGAATGCGGAGTAGAAGCGAAAGGACTTGCCCCTCGCAGAGGTTCCTGTGGGACGAAAAGGAGTCTGACGGATTGCAGCTCCTAGGGATTTTGCTGCTGCTTTTGAAGTTTGCAGTTTCTCTAAACTGTCATCCGCCTTTTTCCCGAACAAAGAAGAGCCATCGAATGGCATGTTCAAGAGCCTGGCTTGCACATCTGGGGCAAAACCGGACTTTCTCAACCAAACGAATCTCCTGGTTGATGTACTTGCCGCCATTGCTCTGCTGATACTGTCAGCCGAATCAATGCCCGTCTGGAAGGATTCGCACATAGCGTCTTTACCGTCCTGTATAATATTCAGGATTGCATCCCTTTCTTCTCCCTCCGGGATGCAGTCAGCCGCTGTAGAAGCACACTCCCAAAGTGTATGGCTGAACCTAGCAAGGGTGCAAGTAGCATTAACAGATTTTAACGCCATGCTACATGCCGAAAAAACTTTCTTTGCCATAGCATCATATTTTTTATCGTCCCTGTCCTGTGGGACGGTAGGATAAGCCGTCTTGACATCGGTAGAAGATGCTGCCTGTACCACCAGACTTTCTGGGGATGGGTGTTTTGACAAAAACTCCAGGTCTGTAGAGGATACCCTGTATTTTGTAGAAAGTCTTTTATTTACTGCCGGGACGACATCTGGGGTTTCCCAGTTTGTCATAATCTTCCTCTGAAGAGCTTTATGGAAAGGCACCACAGGATACTCCTGTGGGCCTTTATCAAGAATATCCGTGAGGTCATCTTGTTGGAAAGATTGTGAAGGTGCAGACCACCCCATAAACTCTGTGATCCTGGCCATTAAGGCTCTATAGGGGGTTTCAGCATGCTCCCCCGGGTCTGGCCTAGCAAACTCCACCTCAGGGGAAGTGTCTAACCCACTTGCCTCATGTAAGGAATCATGAAGATCCTTTAACCTGCGTTCTTCAGAGGAAAATTCCTCTCTAATTGGGGTTACAGCTCCCTGCAACTCAAATGTGTCTTCCTGTTCAGACAATTCACCCTCTTCCAAAATTGAGGACATAGTTCTCAATTGTTCTGAACTCATAAAGGGAGTAAATCCCATTTCCAAGGCAGAGGCAAAGGCGGAGGCCTCGATGACCTCGACAGAATTGGGATTCTACTCGACAATCTCGAAGCCATCGTCATCGAGGACCTGGGGATAGTCACTGGGTGTGTCGTGACCGTGACTTTTCTTGGCGTCGACGCCGGTGTCGAAGCTGGCGTCGAGTCGACAGACCCGTGTGTCGAAGGTCCCTTCGACAACGGCGTCGAAGACACCGACCTCGGCGTCGACGGAACCCTCGTCGACGGAACCTTCGAGGAAGGTTTGGAGGTCATAGTCCTACTCGAGGGTTCGAGACGCGCTCGAGAGGTTTCCTTCGCCGGGTACTGCGACTCGCGGCGTCTTTGACCTTCGGGTCTTTCGACCAGAGCATCGCTCTCGGCAGACTTCGAGGGGGTTGAGGCCGCTTTCTCGAAGACGCTCATCATATTTTTGCGGAATTCCTCCCATTCAGCCCGGGAACTATGTTTCGTGGGGCAAGGGATTCTTTTTGGCGAAACAGAGGAAGAGGAAGACGGAGAAGGGGATTTTCGACGTCTCCTCTTCGAGTGCTTCGATCTCGAGGAGTGATGGGACCCACTCCGAGACCTGGAGCGCGAATGGTGACGAGGAGACGAGTGTCTCGACTTCGTCGACGAAGAAGAAGCTTTAAAAGTCTTACCTTTCTCCAGCTTCCCCCTGCGCTCCTTCAGGGCCTTAGCTGTCATGGACATACAGTCCTCGCACTCCGAACAATGGTGTTCAGCTCCCAAAAACCACAGACAAACTCTGTGAGGGTCAGTCAGCGACATCTTTTTTCCACAATCTCGGCATTTTTTGAAGCCGGATCGAGGAGTTGTCGGTTCCGACGAGGAAGCCATCGAGTACGGATCGAATAACTCGAGGTAAATAGTATTAATCTGACAAGAACTGAGCAACGGTATTCTGAGGCACTGAGTAAGCGCGGAAAAACGGAACTGAGCAACGGACGCTGCACGCGGCCTTTATAGGCAGGATGACGTCGACGTCGATACGGCGGCTGTCGAGGGACATCAACTCGGAGGACGTCGATGCGCAGCGCCCTCTAGAGAAACATTTTCCGAGGCCAGCAGAGCTGGAAGGAGATATCTAAGATGAGGAATACGTCGGTGGACACAATCCCTTCGAAACACTGTTACATTACCAGACGTATTTGCTGTGCTATCTGACAAAAGTATTCAGTTGGAAGAATAAGTGTGATATATTAGTAATTGCTATACTTGTTGAACTGAACAGAACTTCTTTGAATTAGAACCCTCCCAAGGGTATTCTTGAATTGATCCCAGGGGAAGGGAGCCCAAATTCTTGATATATAAGCGCCTTACATTTTCTTGAAATATAAGCACCTTACAAATGCGCGATAAGTAAAATAAATAAACCCTTGTCACAAGGAGTACTTTCTACAATTTATGGTTTTGAACTTTTACATTGTTTTGTTGAACTAAAGACAACCAAATATTCCTTGTATATTTTTGTTGCGTGTATTTGTCATGAACTTCAGATCACGCCCCTTTTTGACCTCCTGGTCCTTGACTCAACGGGGCTTACATTCCTTACTACTTCGAACATGGCCGTCCAGAGCTGAAGCCCTTGCTCACTCCATGCGCTGAACGCGGCACGATCTATTCATAGACCACGCCTTCTGCGGCTCCGCGCGTCTCAATGCTAGTGCAGAGTAGCCCAGACGTGTGTTCGTAGCTTGCGGTATTGTTTGCTTTGTCCCAGTGCCATTACCCACTCCTGTCCCTTTCCCCCTTCCTGGTTCCGAGCATTTCTAGCCTTTCCCAGTCTCTCGGATTCCTGGACTCCGCATTCTCGGAACTAAACGCAACCTGGAACCAGAAGAGACTCGAGCAGCGCTGTTCAAGACCAGGAGCGTTCGCAAGAAGCCAGCGATCGAAGTCACCGGCAAACACCGGACCCAGGTGAGAAGCGGGGAACTCCTTGACAGTTTGAGACGCCACCCGATCGAACCTAAAAACGAGATGGAAGCCACCAAGCAGGACTTAATGCGACGCATGCAAGAACTATCAACCGAGGTTCAAAATCTTAAGGCGGAAAACGCCGCGCTCAAACAATTGGTCTTATCCCAGGATTCTGCTACAAAGGAGGGTGCCCGTTTGGGCGGCATTGTTGACAAGTATGATGGTTCGGCAAAAACACTTCGCGGATTCCTGGATTCATGCCTGGTCCACTTTACCTTTAAGCCCTATTATTTCTCGACTCCTAGGGCTAAGGTGGGTTTCATCATATCCCACCTTTCCGGCAACGCCTTAACTTGGGCAACACCCCTTGTTAACTCCGGCGATGCCCTCCTAGACGACTACGATGGGTTCATACAGGCCCTTAAAGGCATGTTTGACCGTCCAGAGCAGGTCTATACTGCCCAAGAACGCTTGCTAGACTTTCAACAGGGCTCCCAAGATATGCTCACTTATGTGACCAGATTTAAACAATTGGCCAAGGAAGTAGACTGGTCCTCTGAGGCTAGTTTTACCCTGTTCAGGAGAGGCCTAAACGATGAGATCAAGGATTAACTGGCCAGGGTGGCCAGACCAAATTCATTCCAAGCATTAATGGACCTGGGCTTGCAAATAGACTTTTGCATCCAGGAAAGGAAGGCTGAAAGGAAGAAATCCAAGGGAAACCCACCCAAGACGTTCTTTGAGAGCATAGCCAGAACGGACGCAAACCCAAGTCCAGCCCCAGAACCTGAATCCATGCAAATTGGAGCCTTTCGTGGACCATATCACCTCAAGAAAGATTGAGAAGGATCCATACGGGTTTGTGTATGTATTGTGCTTCAGACAAACATTTGGTCAGGGAATGTCCTCTGGCACCTCCTCGGTGTTAGGGAAACGCCAGCTCCCGATCTTAAATGGAGCACAGATTCGGGAGAGAGATGTTTGCTCCACATCAATTCCATCCTTGAACTCTCCTGGACAAAACAGTTTGGTGATACTACAGGCCTTCCTGTCGCCCTCCAAAGACAAGACCTATCCCATTCTGGCCTTGGTAGACTGCGGAGCTATGGGAATTTTCATTGATCAAGACTGGGTTGTTAGTCATCTTATTCCGTACGAGACACGAAACATCATGCAGCCGGTGGAAGCAATTGACGGAAGACCCCTCTTCAGGACCCATAAGCCTGCAGACTAAAGAGATCCAACCTTCCATAAACCATCATCAAGAGTGGATTACATTCGACATCATTAAGTCAGCCCATTACCCCATGGTTTTGGGCATGCCCTGGTTACAAAAGCACAATCTGTATATCAATTGGACAGCAGGATCATTATTCCTGGGCTCAGAGTTCTGTATGTCCCACTGTCTATCCCTGGATCCCTCCTCGGTAACTCCTAAAGAACCACCAAGAGACCAAGAAACACCACTCATGGTTTCCAATAGCATACAAGTTCCAGAGGCCTATCAGGGATATGCTGATGTATTTTCTACTGCCATAGTCCAGGCCTTACCCCCTCACAGGCCTGAAGACTGTGCCATAGATACAGATCCCTCAGCTGTAATTCCTTTCGGCAGAATGTTCATTCTTTCCGAACCCGAGAAAAGGGCCCTTCGGGAATACCTAGACACTAATCTTTAAAACGGTACCATAAGACCCTCGAAATATCCAGCGGGTGCTTCATTCATTCGTTTCCAAGAAGGATACCAAGGAACTTAGACCTTGCCTCGACTATAGAGGCTTAAATCAATGCACCCTCAAGGATCGGTACCCACTGCCCCTGATCTCAGATATCCTGGAAGCTGTGAAAGGAGCCGTAATATTCACCAAATTGGATCTCAGGGGTGCCTACCATTTGATCCTTATCCGGGAAGGAGATGAGTGGAAGACTGCCTTTAGAACATCCTTTGGCCACTACGAGTACCTGGTCGTGCCCTTTGGACTAGCCAATGCCCCAGCAGTATTCCAACGTTTTATGGATAGGGTGTTCTCTGATATGTTGTTGCTCTTCGTCATTGTCTATCTGGACGACATATTGATTTTTTCCAAGGACCCTCTAAAGCATGAAGGACATGTAAAGGCAGTTCTAGAAAGACTCAGAGAACATCACCTTTTAGCCAAGCCTGAAAAATGTTTGTTTCACGTTACCTCGGTGCACTATCTGGGATTTATCCTTAGTCTAGAGGGGATTGGCATGGGCCCTTCAAAAGTAAAGGCCATTCTCGCCTGGCCTACTCCCACGTCTGTGAAACAAATCCAATCCTTCCTAGGACTAGCCAATTTCTACCGGAAGTTCATAGCCACCTTTTCCGAGATTGTACACCCCATAGTGGCTCTGCTAAAGAAGGACACCCCATTTGTCTGGTCAACATTACAAGAAACTGCATTCCAGCGTTTAAAGACTGAGTTCACACAAGCTCCCATTTTGGCTCAACCCGATACAAGTCGACCCTTTTTAGTGTAAACGGATGCCTCTAATTATGCTATAGGAGCAGTGTTGAAGCAGAAGATGGAGGACGATTTGGAACACCCTGTATCTTATATGTCAAGAACCTTAACTCCTAGTGAAATGCACTACTCCGTCTTGGAAAAGGAACTCTTAGACATTTGCCAAGCCTTCACTGAATGGCGACACCTACTTCTGGGAGCCAGACATCCTGTCCAAGTCCGTACTGATCATCGAAACCTTCAGATTCTACAGTCACTGGAGTGCAGGAACAGTCGTCAGGCACGTTGGGCCTACTTTTTTGCCCAGTATCGGTTCCACATTACCCATGTCCCTGGATCACAGAACCTGATCGCTGATGCCTTGTCTCACCGTCCTGACTACGTGACCACTGAAGATAAGGCATTTCCTAAAATGTTCTCTCCCACGATCTTCGTAGCCCAAGCAGTTGATCTCCTGGAAGAAGTCTGATCGCAAACTCAATCCTCGGAATTATGGAAGGACATTTCAACACGAAATCTCTGGAAATTAAGAGCCAAGGAAGGCTACTTATTCAAGGACAATGCACTACTCATTCCTACACGGAAGTTACAGCAAAATATAATAAACCTTTGTCATGACACACTCCATTCCGGGCACCGAGGTATCACCAACACCCTCCGTCTTATACAGAGACAGTTCTGGTGGCCTAAAATGAAGTCTGACGTGCAGCAATACATCCAGGCTTGTATAACCTGTGCCCAAAATAAACATAACAAGAGACCGGCGGGTCTTCTTCTGCAGCCCACTCTACCCTCTAAACCATGGGAAATCATCGCTACAGACTTCATAGTGGAGTTACCACCATCCCGAGGATATACTACCATCATGGTCACCATAGATTTGTTTACTCATATGGCCCATTTTACGCCACTGATGAAACTACCCTCCTCTTCAGAGCTAGCTGTAATATTTCTGGAACACATATTCCGACTACATGGGCTTCCTTCCAAGATCATATCTGACCGGGGTCCCCAATACATTTCACAATTCTGGAAACACCTCTGTCGGGTACTAGGAATACGTGCCCTCTCTTCAGGATATCATCCCCAAACCAACGGAGCCACAGAACGTGCAAATCAGACCCTGGAACAATATCTCCGATGTTTCGCTACCAAGGTCCAGGATGACTGGTCCCTCCTGATACCCGTTGCGGAATTCGCTTACAACAACTCCGAAAACTCAGCGCTACAGACCAGCCCCTTTTATTGTAGTCAGGGGTTCCATCCATCGGTCTTACCCTCGGTTCATTCTTACCCTACACCAGTACCTACTGTTGACTCCTGGATCGGAACTCTTATCAACATTCACCGGGAGGCTAAAGAACACTTAGAGAAAGCCAGATTACAGACCAAGAGGTATGCAGATTCCAAGAGAAGACCAGGTCCTTCCTATACGGTCAGTGACCGAGTGTGGTTGTCATCAAAACTACTTCCCCGACACTTACGACCAAATAAGCTGTCTCCCCGCTAGTATGGTCCATTTCCCATCAAGGAGATTATCAATCCTGTCTCATATCGAATCAAGCTACCGGACTCCTGGAAAAGAATTCATCCAGTTTTTCACACATCCCTATTGAAACCCTACATCCAATCCTCTCAAAAATCCAGTAGACCACCTCCTCTACTGGTTGACAACCAACTGGAATATGAGGTGTCCCGGATTTGTGACTCCAGGTATAAGCGGGGCCATCTTCAATACCTAGTGGAGTGGAAAGGATATCCTCCTAGCGAAAGGACCTGGGAACTAATTTTAAATATCAAGGCTCCTTGGTTGCTCAGAAGATTTCACCTAATACACCGGGGCAAACCTGGAGGGAAAGGCCTTCGGAGGAGGCATGCTGTCATGAACTTCAGATCACGCCCCTTTTGGACCTCCTGGTCCTTGTCTCAACGGGGCTTACATTCCACCATGGCAGCCCAGAGCTGAAGCCCTTGCTCGCTCCATGCGCTGAACGCGGCGTGATCTATTTATAGACCACGCCTTCCGCGGCTCCGCGCGGCTCAATGCTATTGAAGAGTAGCCCAGACGTGTGTTCGTAGCTTACAGTAGTGTTTCCTTTGTCCCAGTGCTTTTACCCACTCCTGTCCCTTTCCTCCTTCCTGGTTCCGAGCATTTCAAGCCTTTCCCAGTCTCCCGGATTCCTGGACTCCGCGATCCCGGAACTAAACGCAACCTGGAACCAGACGAGTCTCGAGCAGCGCTGTTCAAGACCAGGAGCGTTCGCAAGAAGCCAGCGATCGAAGTCACCGGCAAACACAAGACCCAGGTGAGAAGGGGGGAACTCCTTGACAGTATTAGTGTGAGGGTTAGATATAATTTGGACACTAGGTCATCTTTCTTTAGTTTTACTTTGCTAGGTAGGCACATCCTCGTTAGGATAGGGAAAGATAGGTGTTTATCTCGACCCTTTTTATTTAATAAAATGTCAAACTTTGAGAAACCTATACCTCTTTGTACGTCTCACATTTTTAACCCCTCACATCTCCTTCAACCACCCCAATTTCTACACCCCTCAACCTTCCCCATCTCCACTTACCTTGCGCTCCTTTGTCTCCTTCCCAGAAATGGCTGCCATGGAAAGGGAAAAGGGACATCATGTAATTCCCTGATCCATGGTGGCCATCTTGTTTTGTAGTTTTTTCTCAAGTTGAGAAACGACAAACATGCCCTTTCTCAACTTGAGAAAAAAACACTATTAGTACCCCGGCACAAGGTGCCGGGGTACTAATAGCAATATAACGATCGCAAGAGGGGGGCATTACTGGTAAGGTAATGCCCAGGGCTAACGATAAAACCCTTGCTTCAATTGGCTTCAAACCTATTCACCCCCCACCGCCCCCCCCATGCTCGGGTTATATTGCATAAATAAAGGTATGGCTAAGGCAGTGTGTAACATTGAATGGATTAAAGGTTGAGTGTTAGATTTGTTGCTGAGCCGGTTGTTTCTAATGGTTAATTAAGCCCTAACCTGATGAGATGTGTGATTTCACTGAGATAATTAGGGCTATGAATTGTGCCCTCCATTGTCAATGATAAATGTAAATAACAATGATCTGTAGTTAAATTGTCGCTGACAAGCTTGCAGTAATTATTTCCATATTAATATGAGGGTCGGACAAGATTCATCTTTCCGTTCAATACAGCAATGAACTGAACACTGTTCATGATACTTAACCAATGGATGGCTAAGCTGCACAAGTATGCCATACCAAGCATAGGTGCGCAAAAGGATTTTGATTTTGTTGATCGACAAATATTTGTACTTCCTCTAATATAATCAGCCATTCAGGTTGTTACATTGGTTCTCATTGTATATACTACACTGGTGGTCAGAATTAAATGTGCCTTTTTTCTTGTACAGCAACCGCTAGCTTGCACTACAGAAATCCCTGTAGATTCCTGGTAGCCTATTTTTAAGTTGGTGAAGCAGGAATACCTGTTGCATCTGTTAGAATTTGCAAGGCCTATCGAGCCTCTGGCATGTATAATTACAAATAGATGTCCTAAGTAAAGTATGCAGCCAGATGCAATGTTCCATGTAACATTACAATTGGCTGATGTATTTTTTTATTTATGTA
Source organism: Ambystoma mexicanum (assembly GCF_040938575.1). Lineage (NCBI taxonomy): Eukaryota > Metazoa > Chordata > Amphibia > Caudata > Ambystomatidae > Ambystoma > Ambystoma mexicanum. The sequence continues at coordinate 981,037,457 of NC_090931.1, forward strand.
TGGCAGACCCCTAAGAGACATTCACCTAGATGCTTGATGCTGGGGCTTCAGATACATTGAAGGTGGTGCAATACTCACTGCCAATTGCAGTCACACTTCAACTTCAATGGTTGTCTCTGCAGATGATTCTAATCACTTTTATATAGCTGGCACAGAATCAGCTGTTACAATGGGGCCGTGTATGAACTGTGGAGGCAGTTTTTGCATGTGGGGTATGCAGTGTGTATGTGAAGGGGGTCTGCCTGTGGGGGCACAGTCCCTGGTGTTTTGGGGCAGTGTGTGTGTGTATGCATATGCATGGGGGAAGTGTCTGTGTGTGTGTGTGTGGGGGGGCAGGGTGTGCATTTGTAGGGACAGTGTGTTTGGGGGCAGTGTTAATATGCGTGGGCAATGCATGTGTGATGCTGGCCAATGTGTGTGAGAGGAAGTCTGCATGGGGCAATGTGTGCGGGGCTGTGTGTGGAGGCAGGCGTAGTCGGTGGGGTCAGTATTTTTGGGACGGTGTTGGGGAGAGCATTGTGTGTGTGTGTGTTTGTGTGTGAGCAGTACGTGTTTTATTGTCAGTGTTTGTTAGTGGGCAGTGGGCGCATGTATTTTTTGGGCTGTTGGTGGGTGTATGTGTAGTGGGTTTGTGGAAGTGTGTGGGCAAATCACTTACCCCCCAGGCAGACCTTTGTGTCAAAGACCAATGTTGGTGTACCAAAATCCCGGAAGCACTGACCAATAAAATTACTCTACTCCAAAAGAAAATCACTGACAAAAAACTCTCTCTGCCATCGCAAAATAACTCTAAAAAACATACTCCAATATCCCCACTGTCACCCACTGATTACAATTCACACCAGTATCACCCCAAGAGGTACTCAAAATCATAGCGTCCCTCAAACCATCAAGCTGCCAAGGAGATTCCTGCCCTCCTGCCGTCATTAAGGAAGCAGCGAGCATCCTTGCTCCCTTTATCACCTCACTCATCAGTGCCTCCTTCCACACCAGCACTGTGCCAACCAGCCTGAAGAATTCACAGTTGTTGCCTTTGCTAAAAAAAACAACTCTCGCCCTAATATACCCACTAACCGCAGACACATTACCACTGTCCCTTTCCTGCTGAAGATTATAGACAAAGCTGCCTATAACCAAATACAAAACTTCCTAGAGTCTAAAAAACGACTAGGTCTCAGTCAATCAGGCTTCAGACCGCAACACAGCACTGAAACATCCTTGACTGACCTGAAAACGCAAATAGACAACCTTAAAAACAAAGGAAAGTCGGCACTCCTGCTCCTCCTGGACCTATCGGCGCCTTTGACTTGGTTGACCACAAAATCCTAAGCAACCACCTCGCCACTACTTCACACTTCTCATCAGAAGCTACAGCATGGATCAAATAATTTCTAAGCAACAGGTCGATGAGTGTTCTCGGCATCTGCAGCTGCAGACCTGATCCCCATCGCATGTGGATTGCCAAAGGATTGTGTGTAGCTCCAATCATGTACAACGCCTTTACCAAACCATTGTTTGATGACTGGATCACATGTATAGAGGAGGTCCCAAGCACGATTCACACTCCAGCCGTCCATTTTGAAGTACCAGGAACGTTCACGCCTAAATATGTGATGTATGATGAGCAAATAAACCAGCAGAGAGCCACAGTTGGGCTCTGTCCAGTACCTATCAGAAGAATAGCAGCTGTTGTAACACCTAAGAAAACCTGGACAGTAAGGTACCCATTGAGAAAGCCATATCGACAAATGAAACAGAATGAAGATTGTCAGAAAACAATCCCTGAAGAAGCTAAAAAGATACTGAAAGAAGACGAATGGTGACATCACAAGAACCCAGACTGACTCACTTATAGAAGATATGGCGACCTGCGAATGATGAAAAGAGACGAAACACCATGGATAAGTGACATCCTGAGCCTAAAGTTAAATAATCAATGTCAAAGATGTCAGAAATAATGCGACATGCACAATGAAGATATTCAGTTAGTTTACACGTGTACATAAGCAAGGAACCGCAAAAAGCAAGAATTCATGAGGCTTGCTTATGCTTAGTAGTAAAATAGATTGCGGCAAGCGCCAAATATACATATCTACCTCAAAAGGAGCACTTTATATAAGTATACTTCCACTATGCACAAGAGCAGAATCAACCAAAGGTTACTAAAGGTCTCAAGAGAAGAGCTTTGCAGCAAACTATTCGAAAATCAAAGACAGAGAAAAACTCAGACGCATACAAATCGTGCCAGGAAGCCATGGTCGTATCGGCTGAAATAGACCAACAGTGGATACAATTTATGAAAGAAGAACAGAGTATCCTGTTCAGGAAGGTCAAGACGTGCCACAGAAGGCAGATGGCTGGCAGAAGTAAATCAAATACACAAATTAAATGAGGAATAAGACGATTTCACAGTGTCAGAATCACGTGACCAGCCAAGCGATAAGGGATGAAACTTTCACACCCACGCATGGCCTTGTGCCATGCACATATATCTTAATTTTTCCAGACCAAGAAGCAGTCTCGAGGCCAACCACAAAGAAATAATTGACACATGACCACTAAGGTGATGATTGATTGTAGCAATAATTGGAAGGAAGCTGGGGGTGCAGACGAGCTCCCTGCACCTGGTCGGCTATTCTGCACGGTGCTAAGCAAGTGGAAAAGTATGAGTGGGGTTGTTGCCAACCCAATCATAGTGGACCAAGTAATCTAGGGTCCTATAGTTAGTAAAAACCAATGAGACGTCGTACTTTTAGTGACATTTACAGTGGCCATTTTGAAGGTAGGGCTTAGATGCATCACCTGACACTGTTTGTCCAATCCCCTCACTCTGTTACCATATACAGATATAGTACCTATATTAAAGTTACCTTCCTAGAACCAATAGAATTGCATGCCGGATGTTAACTGTTGCATGTCAGTGATGACGAGTTTTTAGTATAAATGATGTGTTTTTTCTGAAATTAATGGGAGTTGTTAAAGCGAGAAGGAAGATCGAGTGATTGCTGATATTCATGAACTCCCCGTTTTTTGTACTTGTCATTAAACTGACTACCTTTGCCAAACCATTATTGATTTGATGCAAGAGTATTAATCTGCATCCCCATACATCTCAAGGGTGCTGCTGCCTCATCTTAGAGTGCTTTTGGGAAACCCCCATCTCTATGGGCCGGTTGGGGTCCTAGTGCACACTTGGTAGCAGAGGATGGTTGGTTTATCGATTAGTTAAGACACCCATTGGCTGTCGACATAAGTAACTCTGCGTCCTCGGCAATATCACGAGTCATTTGCCATCCGGCTAAGTAGACCGAGAGGCTCCCCATAGATAGTGGTTAGACTAAAGTGTAAAACCTGCAGGTTGAGGTCTGAAAGAACCCGTGCTTTCTCCCACGAACCCCTTCCCACTTCTACGAGCAGCCGATCAAGCAAACAGCAGGGAGAGGCTGTATCGAAGGCGGTGATCCCGAGTATTCAGAGAGGAAAAACATGCAAACAGTGAGTGAAAAAAGACTAAATACTTTGGCAAAAAGTTGCATGCCTTAGAACAAGTAAGGGAACGTAACAGAGGGAGGTGGGACAAAAATAATGTCAGAGCAAGACTAGAATGTATATATATATTTCTGAGGCTTGTGGAATCTGCTTAGATCACATGCTGTGCATAGGCCGACATCTAGTGGAAGCTGCAGAGTATTAGTTTGTTTTTCGAAACTCGAAAATGGGCGTCAACACAGGGCGTGCCAGGAATACTATCCCTCGTATGACGTCCACTGTACCCATAATTCCTTACGCGTGTAGGACACTCAGATTGTTTTTTTCCGCCATACTTGTCGGAAGCATCCCGCGGAGTTCCCTGGCTTTAGCCATAATTTTGCTAAAAAATATGTATTTCCCTGTTTTCTTCAATACCCACGTCGAGTCATCCGAAGCTCGACGCCGGACTGGAGAAGAAAATTGCCGTCGAACTACACAACTGACTTTGGGCCTCGGAAGGCCTTTGGCCTCGGCCCAGGCCTCGGAAGGCCTCTGGCCTCGGCCCTGTACAAGTAGGGAGAGTGGGGGGTGGTACATACTCTTCACTCACATATATTTTCATATATATATTGCTACACACTAGCCCGCTGCCACAGGGTGCGTATGAAGGGTACCCCTTTCCAATTTTGCCCCAAGTGCAACCCAAGTACCCTTGGGTTGACAGACACGTCACCTGTAACCTCTGCCTGCCGAGGGACTACCCCGAGGCGAATTGCAGAGCGTGTATCCGGTTCAAGGCTAAAACTTTAAAGGACTGTTCGATCAAACGTTGGGCCCACCACGTCAGGCAACGAGAGGCCATGGAAGCATAGGGCGCCTTCAGTGATGGCAGCGACGCCGTACTATCGGACGGTGAGGGCAACGTGGCGTCAAAAGACAGCCAAGCGCAAGTCCCCGACCTCAGAAGGTTGTCCGGCATGGCAGCTATGGGGAAAACACTCGGCGACACGAGCGCTACCCACACCACTTCCACTAAACACTCGAAGTCCAACTGAAACTCGACGCGCACGTCGAGTTCTCGGAAAGGGGCACACAGAGAAAGGTCCGCCGAATCGGTGTCCTCTGGGCGTTCTCGATCAAGATCGCTGCATGACACCAGGCAACCATCCACTGTTGTCAGCAGTGCCTCACTTACTAAAGTAATGGAGGTTCAATCGTCCGAAGACGAAGCCGACCTGCATCCCCAGGCCGCACTCCAGGAGTCGGCGTCAGCAGACCGCTCGACGCCTGCGCCCGTGTCCCGACGTCCTCACTCTACAGAGGAGGACACTACCCCCGAATCTCGACGCCAGACGTCAAAAAGCTCTGAGAGAGTAAAAACACAAGGGAAGCACTCTTCGACTCACGGGGAGGGGGGAAAATAGCAAAAGATGCCTTCTCAGCCTTCTTCTAGACCACAGATACCTAAGGACAGCTCCAAGTCCTCACTTAAACATTCTAAGACCCCTGCACAAGCCCATAGGTCCAGTCAAGAGATTGCAGGGAAACACCCCCAAGAGAGGGTAATTCCCAGCTCTAAACAATGGTCCAGTGAGGACATAGACAGAGTTATGTCCAGAATGTCATCCCTAGCAGACTTCTATTCCTAGAATCCAGAGCACTTCCTCTCGTATACCCTGGATGGGGCTACTCCCTCAGGGTCTAGGGACCCGCAACCCCCTGGTAAGAAACCTCGAGTTGAGGCACCAACACCAAGTCGGTCTTCTGACCCTTTTTACATACAGCCATACTATCAGTATAATGAGGATCCACTAGAGGATGAGGATCCAGAATAGGCAGCGTTGGATGACCAACCTGGGGCGGACTACTATGGGGATGACGAGTACCAAGACGAGGACGAAGATAACCCAGAAGTCTACAGAGTAGACTCCCCAGTAGACAAGGAACCTCCGATTACCGACTTTCCAGTCGACAACCAACCTCTACTAAACAAGGTTTTATCCAAAGCGGCAGAACACTTCCGTATAGATACTCAGGGAGCTCAGGAGGAAAGAGACTTTGCCGAGGAATTAGTGGGAGAAAAGAGAGACATTGCCCAGGCCATCCCTATTCTCAAATCTATACAAAGGAGGATTGATCCTTCCCTTCTTAATCCCAACCTCACCAGGGCAGTAAACCCCAGGATCGAAAAGTTGTTCAGGGCAGCCCAGTCAGACCCCTGTATATAAGGGGGATAGCTCAATGGCAACATGCTTGCCTTGGAAGCAAGACGACAAGGAGCAACATGGGTTCGATCCGAGGGTCTGCGCTTAGAAACCTCTGGGTATTAAGCGCATTATAAATAATCAATCATCATAACTGAAACCGGACTCCCTGGTAGTCACAAATACCCGAAAGAGGGCGGGAACGTCCCTATCATCGTCTGAGGCTCCTCCCGACAAGGAGAGCAAAAAGATCTACGGGTTGGGAAGGAAGGTAGCCTCCACTTCCGCCTACCAGGCAAGGATTGCCAACTCCACCACTCTGCTGGCTAGTTACAACTGCCACCAGTGGGAACAAGTGGCTGCACTCATCAACTCCGCACCAGATCCTTTCAAGAGCCAGTTGGCACAGGTTGCGTCGGAGGGGAGGGCTGTGTCCGGTTGTATCCTTAAGGCAACCTTTGATGCCGCGGATAATGCCGGAAGGCTAATAGCAGAGAGCACTGTTATTAAAAGGCATGCTTGGTTAAGGCAGTCAGGGTTTAAACCCGAGACACAAGCATCCTTAATAGACAAGCCAGTGGAGCCTGATCTACTGTTTGGCAAGGCGGTAGAGGACGCTTTAAAAAATGCCAAAGATGAGTATGAGACTCCCTAGGACAGTTGACCAACAAACATCCTAATCAAAGAGGGAATGGCAATTTTCGTCACCCATGCGGCCAAAATTCTCAAAGAGGCTCCAACTATTCTCAGGGGCAGGGCACACCATGGATTAATAACCAGCAGTCTACACAGAGTTACAACAGGGGTAACAAAAGGGGTCGTGGTAAGGGTAGAGGCAGCCCCAGCAGAGGCAGCATGCCTCCCGCAAAGCAGTGACGCTGAGATCAGGGTCCCTTCCCACGCATCTCCAGTAGGGGGACGCATTACCAACTTCACCCAAGCTTGGGAAGGGATCACATCAGACAGATGAGTGCTGTCCACAGTGTCCGCAGGATACTGCATAGAACTGCTTGAGCGTCCCCGAAACCACCCTCAGTGACAAAAGATACATTCCCTAGACCACCAGAAGATCCTCCTCGAGGAGATCGTCAATCTTCTAGAAAAGGATGCGATCCAACTCGTCCAGGGCAAACGGGTAAACAAGGGTATTTATTCAACTTACTTCCTTGTGCCAAAAAAGGATATAACAATGCGCCCAGTCTTAGACTTGCGCCCTGCAAACAAGTATGTCAAGCCCCAAAAATTTCGCATTTCTACTCTCCAAGAGGTAATCCCCCTCCTAAAAAAGGGGGATTACATGGCAACACTGGACATGAAAGATGCCTATTTTCATATTTCCATGTTCCCAGCGCACAGAAGATTCTTGCGCTTCAAGGTGAACAGTCAGCACTACCAGTTCAAGGTGCTGCCCTTCGGTATAGCCTCGGCTCCAAGGGTATTCACCAAGGTTCTGACGGTGGTGGCGGCACACCTACGCAGGGAGGCAATCCCAGTGTACCCTTACCTGGACGACTGGCTCATCACAGGGAGAACCCAGCAATTTGCAGTTCAAACATTCAAAGAACAATCAACCTCCTCTTCGAATTGGGTTTCTCCATAAACGAGAAAAAATCAAGCCTGGTGCCAAGCACCTCCAAACAGTTCCTAGGAGCTGTACTAAACACTCAAGAGGGGTTGGCCTTTCCATCAGAGGAAATAATTCGGAACATACTACTGCAGATTCCTCAATATGAGTATGGTCGCCAGATAACGGTACGCAAAGCGATACGTTTGCTAGGCATGATGGCGTCATGTATTTACCTCACGCGTGCCTGCGCATGCGACCGATGCAAGAATGGTTGGCAAAACAGTGGTCTCAGGCAAGTGGTCAGTGGGACGATCTAGTGGTCGTTTCGCCAACACTAATACAAAGTCTTCACTGGTGGACAAGAGAGAACCTGTCAAAGGGGAAAGCCTTTTACGATCCAGAGGTTCAAGCTGTAGTCACTACAGATGCATCCCTATCAGGGTGGGGAGCACACCTCCTTCACTACACAGCGCAGGGTCGATGGTCTCACTCAGTGGCCAAGAATCATATCAATCTGCTAGAGCTTCTGGCAGTATTCAGAGCGCTTCAAGCGTTCAAGACCCACCTGTTAAACCTGTCAGTGCAGATCCTAACGGACAGCACAACTGCGATGTTCTACCTAAACAAGCAGGGAGGGACTCGTTCGCCGAAACTGTCCAAGCTTGCCGAGAAAATTTGGATATGGGCACTCAGACGGAACATTTACCTGTCATCGCAACATGTTCCAGGGGATCTCAATTTTCTAGCAGACGCCTTGAGCAGAGATCGTCTCCCACAAGAACACAAGAGGTCGCTAAACAGAGAAGTCGCGGAAGACATCTTCTCACGGTGGGGTTTCCCCACTACAGACCTATTTGCCACAAGCAAAAACAAACAATGTCCAGGATTCGCATCCAGGTTCCCACAGCCAGACTCCAAGGGGAACGCCCTATAGATAGATTGGTCAGGGATGTTTGCCTACGACTTTCCACCAACCCCCCTTATGAGGAAGCTGGTCAACAAGATGCACAGGGAATCGACCACGCTCATCCTAGTTGCTCCCATGTGGGCGAGGCAACCGTGGTTCCCACACCTACGCAGACTAGCTGTGTGCGAACCCATCAGATTCCCGTGCTGGCACAACCTACTGTCCCAGCACCAAGGACAAACAGTACACCCACAACCCAACTCAATGAACCTGGCAGCATGGCTCCTGAGGTCATAGAGTTTGGACATCTCAATTTACCACAGAGATGTATGGATATCCTAAAGGAATCTAGGAAACCGAACACAAGGTGCTGTTACTTTGATAAATGGAAAAGATTTGTTGTCTGGTGCCATAATGAGCAATTCAACCCAGTTGATTGTACTCCTTCCAATATTGTCACCTACATGCTCCACCTGCTGGACGCAGGCCTTGTATTCAACTCACTGAAGGTACATCTGGCAGCTGTATCTGCCTACACCACTTCCCACAGCAAGGTTTTGTGGTGTAAAGTACCAGTGGTGAAGGCCTTCATGGAAGGGGTAAAGAGACTCCACCCACCAATCTCTAACCCACCACCGGGTTGGGACTTTAATGTGGTGCTTGCTAAGCTCTTGGGCCCACCATTTGAACCCATGCATAAATCTAGTCTCAAACACCTAACCTATAAAACTGCCTTCTTAGTAGCCATTACATCCATAAGAAGGGTCAGTGAAATTCAGGCTCTGTCAGTGCAGGATCCTTTCTTTACTGTTCATAAGGATAAACTGGTTCTACGTACACACCCTAGGTTCTCGCATAAGTTTATTTCTAAATTCCACGTTAACCAGTCCATTGAGCTCCCGGCTTTCTTCCAAGAACCCCAGAGCTCTGCTGAGGTGAAACTACACACTTTAGATGTGCGAAGAGCAGTCCTCTACTATGTTAACAATACCAGACCGCTAAGGAAAACAGATCAACTGTTTGTCTCCTCAAGGGGTGTGGATAAATGGCCACAGAGTAGGACGTGCCTTCGAGTGCAGCTCCTGTTGATCCGGCGCTGATCCTGTAAATTATGCCTGAAAAGCGGCATATGCGTCCTATAACTGAAGGCATGGGCGTCTAAAGGTATGCCCTGCAGCTATCCTGTACAGCAAGTGCATTGCTCCTGGGATTCGAGTGGAAAAAGAACTTCGGGGAAGCTGCTGCGCGGATACATTGTCGCCAAGATGGCGGACAACAAAGGGACTGTACTTGCAACCCCGAGAAGTACTGATTGCAACTAAACAGCGTGGACGACGAGAGAAGCCAGCTGCCAAAGGACATGCAACGCTGCTTTCAAGTTTTGCTTTGCGCAGGCAACATTGTGGCAGCGCTTCGGGATTTGAAGGGGCGGAACGGTAACTGTTGCCGTGTTCAGGAGAACGGGCATCGGATGTCCACGTGGCTCCCAGCCGCTCATAAACATTGGGCGAAGGCACGGACCGCGAGCGATCTGCAAAAAAGAGCAGCGGGGGCCCCAGGCGCATGGGACAGCGGACGACAGCATAAATACAAAGCAGGCCGAAACAGATGCTCGATTGATAGCAAATGCGGAACGACCGAAGCAAACAATACCAGTGGCCGTGAAATAAGGGACGGGCGCCGGATGTTGGCGTGGCCCCGAACCACCCATAAACATTGCAACACGCGATAGCGGGCGGCGGTGGGAATCCACAGAGGACACCGACCGCGACTCTCGAGCAGTCTCCAAATAAGGGCGGGGGGGCCCTGGGCGCAAAAGCAAACAGAAACAGAGCACCAGAGGCGAGCTGCATAGGGTGAAAAGGACGCTTGGGTGACGGGAAATGCCTCATTGTCGCAGTGCACATACATGGACTGATATGCTGTCCGGTTAGGGCGTTGCTGGAATGAAGGTTCACATGAAACAAAGTGCTACATAAGCACACGAAGCGCACCGAAACTCTGCCCCTTCACAATAAGGGCCCAGGTGCTGCTGCGACGTTGGGGGCCTTGAAAATGGCTGGGATCTGCAAACAGATACAGAGCCCATAGCGAAGCGCTGCCAAGCGACATAGACACCTGAACAAACTGGCACCCTGACATCCAGAGCGGAGGCGCTGAGGTGGGAGTGTGTAGGTGTATACACTGGCCTCTAAAAACATTCCATTAGAACACGGACTACAGTAGCCAGAAAAGAAACGTGAGGGGACACAGCCCACTCGAAATACAACTTTATGTACTGCTGGTTAGTGCAATCCACTGAGGACACTCCAGCACTAAACTGTACTGGCGAAGACACAATAACATTGTAGACTTGATACCAGACGCGAAGGAAGGATTGCAAGATGTCCGTGAAAGGGGCGAAGGCCAAGACCAAACAACCCACTATGGAGACCTTCGCAAAGGCACAGCGGACTCCCTCGATCCCAGCACAGCATGCAGTGGCGGCTACTGAGGATGGCACCCCAGGAGGAGAAAACCATCAGATCCTAGCGGCCATAATGGATCTGAGCAGTAAGTGGAGTACAGCAATTGCGGACTTACGGACGGCCCTGGTTAACAAGATAGATGCTGTAGGAATCAAAGTCACACTGCTGAGGCAAGACGTCAGAGCGCTAGCAGAAAGGACGAGCGGCCTGGAAAGCGCTGTGAAGACCAATACAGATGTAAGCACTAACAATGTGAAAGAGGTCCATGTACTAAAACAACAGGTTGCTAACCTTGAAAATCGAGTGGCGGAAGCAGAAGGAAGGGCGAGACGGAACAACATGCGGGTGGTCGGCCTGCCGCAGGGAGAAGAAGGCCAAGACCCCATGGACTATGTAGAAAACATGATCCTGCAAGAAATTGGAGCAGATAAGCTTTCACAAGGGTTCACGGTTGAGCGGGCACATCGGGCCCTGATGAGGAAACCACGACCGGGAGCTCCACTGCGACCGATAATAGCGAAAATTCTGAACTATAAGGATAGAGAGAAGATCCTGGAGTATTTCCGTAAGGGTGGAACGATAGACAGAGCTTCCTCCAAGATCATGGCATACCCTGACTATACTATGCTGGTGCAAAGGCAGCGCTATAGCTACGTGGCAGTCAAGAGAAGGCTGTGCACAGCTGGTTTCAAGTACTTGCTATTGTACCCTGCGAAGCTAAAAGTTTTGCACAATGGCAGAGCGCTATTTTTTGACACCCCAGAGGAAGCAGCGTCCTGGCTGGATTTGCAGGACTGTCCAGAGCGAGGTGAAGAACAGGACCGTCAGGGACGTGACAAGTGAGGAGACTGTATCATGTACACTAAGGGATAAGCGGGAGGAGAGTCCTAGTATGACGCTTTGAGACATTTGGTTGGCAATATGTAGCCTTTGGACTCTATGACCCTGTTGGACTGGAATATAGTGAATAAACATTGCAAATGAGCATGGTAGACTAGGCGTAGCAAATTTGAAACAAACAGGGGTGACAAGATGGCAACTAACTACCCCCGAGAATTAGTAGTAAGGCGGCCATTAGGGCGACTTTACCCTGCTGAGCCGCGAGTACAGGCTTTTGCCAGAAAGGGCTAGATGCGGGGGTGCCTGAGACCCAGGTATGGAGCTGGGCAACAGTTGGGGTGGGTGTTGTTTGGGAAAGGTAGGGAAGCGGGCGGGAGGGAGGTGGGGGGGATGTTGTGTTTATAGTTAGAGGGTGTTTGAGTTGGGGTACGAGCCTATATAGAAGAGCTGAGAAACTGGAGCTAGACTGCATGGGTGGGGGGAAAGATAGATACAGAGGTACCATGGGGGACCTTAAAATAGTCACCTGGAATGTCAGTGGTCTCAACAGTTACCTGAAGAGAAATAAGGTTATGCTATACCTACGGAGGCAGAAGATAGATGTTGCCCTGTTGCAAGAGATGCACCTAACCCGAGACAAGATGGAAATGGTTAGGAGGAAATGGAAGGGAACGGTGGTGGGTTCGTCGTATTCGGCTTATGCCAGAGGAGTGCTCATCTGGGTGGCGCCGCACGTCCCACTTCAGTTGTTACAGACCCTGGTGGAGACGGACGGGAGGATGACCGGGGTGAGGGGATTGGTAGAAAACAGGGAAATAAGTATAATAAACACGTATGCCCCGAACCAAAACACTGAAACATTTTAAATCGCTGTGTAATAATTTTAGCATGTGTGTGGGGAGTGCAGTGATTTGGGGGGGAGACTTTAATTGTGTTCTAAACTCTAAAGAGGATAGATCAGATGGGAAACTGGACAGACCTGCCCCATCGGCCAAAGTGCTACAGAAGCTGCTGAATGATTTTGGTTTAGAAGATGCATGGAGGGCGCGTCACCCTCACGCAAAGCAATACTCGCATTATTCTGCCCCGCAACAACTACATACGAGGCTGGACTATGTTTTAGTCACTCCAGAAATATTGACAGAGATCACGCAGGTTGAATATAAAGCGAGGGTCCTTTCGGACCACTCGCCTCTGATCCTTGGATGGCAATGTCGTCCCCCGAGGGCAAGGATCCCGACATGGCGCCTCAGGGCAGAGGCGCTCAGAAACCCCCTCTTTAGAGAAGACATGAGAGATGAAATAATTAGCTACTTTGAGACGAACGCGGGGAGCGTAGATTCAGCGGGTACATTGTGGGAGGCCTTTAAAGTTGTGATAAGGGGAGTGGCTATAGCAAAATCCAAAGGATTGCAAGGAGGGGTATTGGCGGACTTACAGGAAGCTGAAGGTGAACTGGAGAGGGCACTTAGAGGAGAAAATGGCACCAACCCAGATAGTGATTTGATACTAAAACTGCAGCAAAAGTGCGCAGTGCACGGGGACAGATTGTGTAATCTCAACTACAAAAAATATATAGAGAGGCAGCATGCTGGAGGAGATAAACCGGAAGGATTTTGGCATGGTTGTATAAAAGCGAGACCCTAGACCCCCGATTAGATCAATAGTGAAGGAAGAAGGAAAGATGGTGGATACCCAGGAGGAAATAAACCAAGAGTTTGCAAACTACTATGGGCGGCTATATGGGGATGAAGGGGCGGATAATCGTGCAATGATAATAGAAACACTGGAAGGCTTAGGGTTGCCACAGATCAGTGCAGAGGACATAGAGGAGATGGAGGCACCGATTACTTTGGAAGAGCTAGAGGAGGTGGTGAGACAGTTGCCAACTAGTAAGACCCCGGGGGCAGACAGACTCCCAAGTGAGTTTTATAAAACGTTTAAAGATGAGGTGCTCCCCCCTTTGCTAGACATGTTGAATGAGGTGTATGAGCTGGGCAGATTGCCGGAGTCACTCAGAGAAGCGATTATAATACCACTTCCCAAACCAAATAAACCAGGGCATAGCTGCAGTTCTTATAGACCTCTGTCGATGTTGAATCAGGACAGTAAAATGTTGACCGCCGTCTTGGCAATCAGATTAAGGAGAGTAATACACCCGGACCAGACAGGATATGTCCCCAATAGGAACATATCTAGTAATCTTAGAAGGCTTCATATAGTCATTGAATACGGAAACGACAGTGAGAACGAACTGGCAATTGTGTCGCTAGACGCAGTAAAATCCTTCAATTTGGTTAAATGGCCATGGTTGTTGGTGTCCCTGGCTGGCTATGGGATGGGTCCGGTGTACCTACAGTGGGCTAAAATGTTATACAGTGAGCCGCTGGCCAGGGTTAAAACAGGGTCAGTGATATCGGAAAGGTGGAAGCTGAGTAGGGGAACCAGACAAGGCTGTCCGTGGTCCCCTATGCTCTACATATTGGCCCTGGAACCCCAAGCGATCTACCTAAGGCAACAATATGACATGATAGGCATTCTGGTGGGTGGGGAACGACACCTGATCTCACTATACACAGAATATATGCTACTATATTTGAAATACCCAGAAGAAAACCTCCAATACAGTTTGGAGGTGATGGATAGATATGCAGGAATGTCCGGAATAGCGGTGAACCGTTATAAGTCCAGCATGTTCCCATTGGGTGGATACAAAGGGATCCCACTGAAACAACTACCGGTGTTACAAGTACCATGGGCAGCTAACACGTTTCGTTACCTAGGAATAGATATATGTCATACAGTTGAGGAGGAACATAAGTGCAACACAGAAGTAGCCATTACCAAAATAGAGAACTGCATGCGGTTCTGGGTAAAACTGTCCATAGTAATGATTGGACGTAGTGCAATGTTAAAGATGGTGGTCCTGCCTAGGCTCCTGAACTACTTCGGGAATATTCCGTTTATGATACCAAAGAAGTTCTTTAGTAGATTGTCCAGCATATGTAGATACTTCCTGCGGCATGGGACACGGAACAGGATTGCCCTCTGGAACCTACAGAACACTTACGAGAAAGGAGGTATAAAATTGCCTAATTATGAAGTCTACTATGTTGCCAGTCAGCTACAATACGTAGCCAAATGGCTTTCAAAGGATTTGACCCCAGAAACCAGGCTGTTTAGACTAGATTGCATCCCATTTTACCTGAAAGAGATCATATGGTTGCCCCAGGCTGTAATGGTTGGGCGACCCAAGATGATGTTATTGGGATGGAAAATATGGCAGAGGGCTTGCCAGATGATGGGGAACCCAGGCCCATGCTCCCCTCAGATACCGCTGGTTGCACTGGCCGGTGGGGAAGAGCAGCTAAGGTTGTTAATCAGGAATCACTGGGAGCCGGCTGGAATAGTGACAATGGGGGACATCTGGCAGGAGAGCTCTATACTAGATTTGGGGAGTTGGGGGCAGAAACTGGACTACACACTGGCCAGTATATTACGTACCATAGCTTGGTGCGGAAGATCAAGAGAACGTGGTCCGAATTAGTGCTTGAGGAAGAACCAGACGCTACTGTGGACATAATATATGATATAGCAGAGGGGGGGGGGCACGAGATATCTAGGATATATGAGATGATGATGTCCAAAGTAGGAAAGAAGGTGGCACAATTGAGACTAGACTGGGAGGAGGAAGTGGGTACCCCGATGGAAGATGGGATGTGGGAAGGAGTCCAAGGGTATCACAAGAAGGTGTCTAGGAACGCAAGACTTAAGCAGATGCAGTTGTATATCACACATAGGGCGTACCTGACACCCCAGAGGATAGCCAAGTTCAAAAATGCAGGACGGCTGGCATGCCCTAGGTGTGATGAGGAGAATGCGGGTATGGTGCATATGTTCTGGTCATGCCCGGTCATTGGGCGCTTCTGGGGTGAGGTCGCACATAAATTGGCAGAAAAGGGTAGGATTGTGGTGGATACTGTGTGGGCCTGTGTGTTGGGGGGGTTCCCTAGGCAGAAAAAACTCAGGCATGTAAGCAAATTGAAAGATCTGGCATATGCGCTTGCGAAGAGGAGAATTGCTATGGGGTGGAAGACATGCCACAAACCTCGAGTAGAGGTATGGTGGAAAGAACTGCAGAAATGGGCGGAGGCGGAATCCATGGTGTGGCAGGAAGCCAGCAATGCTGGGGGGAGGAAACTGAGACCCTGATGGCCTGGAAACTGCTGATTGCAGAACTATTTGAGTCAGCGCCAGACTCAACAGGCCTCACAGACAGAAACCCCCCATCACAGGATGCAGAATAAAATGCCAGCGGAAGCAGGCTCGTAATGGGGGGTGGAAAAAGGGAAGCAGTGAGCGTGATCGAACAATGTAAAATGAACGTTTTATTGTACACGCTGCAAGTTTGGTTTGTATTGTTTGTTGAATGTTAATTAAAAAAAAAAATTGAAAAAACTCTCCGTAGCTACAGGCAAAGAGGGAGATTACGTCTCTAAAGGTGCCATCTCTAAGTGGATTGTAAATTGTATCCAAATGTGTTAATGCCTTTCTGAAAAAACCTTGCCTTTTATGCCTAGAGCCCACTCTACAAGAGGCATTGGGGCCACTCTGGCTTTCATTGCAAATGTGCCCCTTGACACCATTTGCAAAGCAGCTACTTGGAGCTCTATTCACACTTTTACTCAGCACTACTGCATTGACACTCATTCCAAGACAGATACCCAAGTGGGACAAGCGGTTCTAAGACATCTGTTTGCTCAGGACCCTTCTCACATCCCACCTCCTTCTAATACTACTCGCTAATCTATGCACAGCATGTGATCTAAGCAGATTCCACAAGCCTCAGAAGAGATACATTACTCACCGTAATCGTATTTCTGATGCTTGTATCTGCTTAGATTCACATGCGACCCACCCTTCCTCCCCTCTGAGAGAAGGCGCATGGATGCTTGTAGTCTTATCTTCCTTCTATCTGCTTGGATAATCTGTACTCGCGCCACTCCTCATGCTACCTCTTGTCAGAAAAAATACAATCTGAGGGTCCTACACGCGTGAGGGATCATGTGTACAGTGGACGTCACACTAGGAATAGTATTACTGGCACGCCCTGTGTCGATGCCCATTTTCGAGTTTCGAAACTGTAATACTCGGCAGCTTCCACTAGATGTCGGCATGTGAATCTAAGCAGATGCAAGCATCAGAAATACGATTACGGTGAGTAATGTATCTCATATATTTATAAGGGGAAAGAAATATTGACTCGAGGGGGGCAGAGCTAAAGAGAGGATACCGGGAAGGATACCCGAGCAGAGAGATACCAGAAGAATACCTGAGCTAGAGAGAGGATACCTCCAGTTACCTGCGCTTTAATATAGCGCTAGAAGAAGCCTGCATTCAAAGTCCTGAAAAGATAGGGTGCAATAGGAGACCAGAATCGATGAGAGGCGATCTGAAAGGGATGGGCTTACATTCCATGTTGGAATAATGATAGGGGCATGAGATTCATGTAGCCGGCCGCAGTCTGTCTAGTCTGTCATGTCTGTCTTGTGTTTTTCCTTTTTTCTCTGACGTCGTGAAGTAAGAACTTTTTTGGGGGAATTAACCTGAAAATTGTGCAATTGTATAGCCAGGATGTTGTATGAACTGAATTGATGATTGTTAGTTGGAAATGTAAAAATATTTTTTTGTGAAAAAACAGGATTGGATCTTGCAACGATTGGTGCTCACTCATATTGTTGGTTTTGTTTAAGAAACGTAAAAGCATAACAAAGTGTTATATGAGGGGAAGGTGAACAGATTTAAGAATGGAAGACGTTACACTGTTAATACACTTGTGCAAACAGTTGCCAAACATGCACCTAAGCTGAAAAAGTACAGTGCAGAATGGGTTAAAGGAACCGCCCACAAAATGTTTATGCCATAGCCCCAGGGCGGTTCACTATCTAAAATGGTCCTGCAACACATGACGACATATTTGCACGCCACATACACTGGCAAAAAGTTCGACAAACGCCTAGCGAGTTTAGAACTTTGGAAAATGTACCAAGAGGAGAAAGAGAAGGAGCCACCGTTAGATTGGATACTTAACATATGCACAGAGGGGGGTGAAACGCCTTCTGCGCCACCCACCCCGTCTGACCCAAAAAGCAAAGCTAGCAAAGATGAGCGTTTTTACCCGTTGAGGGAACTTTAAGCAGCCACGGGATATTGCAACCCAGCATACGAGTCACCTACGCAAAGTAGTGACGAAGACCCAGGCAAAGATAGAGATAGAGATATCACCTCCAAAGTCCCTCGGGGCAAGCAGAGGCATGAGAAAGAAAAAGGAGATCAAGCACAAGCAAGTACATCTCCAGATACGAATAGAAAGGGAAAGAGATGGAAAGGAGATGAGGACAAAACTGATGAGATGGCATTCACACAGACCAAATGGATGGGAGGTCAGATTCTATTGAAACTCGGTGGTAAAGGCATTGAGGATGCAAGACAAAAGGGAGAGCCAGATGATTCAAAAGGAAAAGAGAAGGAAAAGGAAAAAGGATTGAGAGACGAGAGGATCAATAAAAAAGATAGACAGAGACGAGAACAGTTGTATCGCGAGGAGCAAGAAAGGAAACACGATCATAAGCCAAGAACAGCTAACGATCAGAGCAGGCAGGACCAAAGAAGAATAGAGGAAGAACAACAAAAGATAAGGGAGAAGAGAATAAAAAGACAAAGGTATGAGGAAATACAAAGGGCAAATGAATGAAGAGATGCAAAAAAACAGGAAGAAGCTAGGGTCAGAGAGGAAGCAAGGAAGCCCAGTGAGTTTGATGACGACATAGAACGTAAGCGAAGACAGAGAGCATGGATCTTGAATATCTGGAGAGAGAAGTTAAAAAACCCGATTCAGTAGTAGACTGGCAAGACATAGAAGAATTATTTCCTGAGTACGATTCAGTACCAGGCCCGTCTAGGGCAATATGGAAGATGACTTCGACACCAGAAGCATCGGAGAGACGATCGATAGAATATATGATGAAATGGGGCTAGAACAAGTACCCCAAGGTAAATGAGAGGACAAAGGTTTTGAGAGCTCTCAGTTGTACGACACTGAGGACGCCTCCCGAAGTAGCAGAAATAGAGAGTTGTCCCTAGACAGGTTGACACTAAATAGAAACGAGGAAGATGAGAGAAGTTGCACGAGTTGGGCACAGACAATATCAGATGCAGAAAGGGAGGACTATGAGGAAGAGGAAGAAGAGAGAAGACGCGAAAAACATTTTTCTGGAGGAAAAGGGATAAGATGGTCAGATTCTAGTGAGTCTGCACCTAAGGCATCAGAGTCAGCCACACAATCGGACAGACATGAAGGAGTATTTTACGGTCAGATGGAGGTGTCTCCAAGGCCCTATGTGAGCCAACTAAGGACACTGCCAGTTAGACGGTGATGCGGGAATATTACCCCTGCGTGGATAGAAAAATGATGAGAGAGGAAAAGGAGTGCCATGTGTTGCAATTCTGTTTGCTCGAAAAAGGAGGAACAAGGCCACAGTATATTCCATGGCCACACATGGATCGAGAAAAATCTGAAAAATAAGCTTCCAATGTTAACATCGGGAGCCGGAAAATGGATACATGAGCTAGAAAAAATGACGGGAGGAAACATGTTAGCTATCGGGCACATCAAGGGTCTTTTAATCGCCATACTCGGTGATAGAGCTGACGATGTGTGGACATGTGCAGGTTATCCTGGCGTGATTACAGTTAATGCTACACATGATGGAGCTCCATTTAACAATTGCAGAGCTGCGGTATGGAAAGCATTACGATTGCTATACCCGGACACTTTTGTCATGGGAGCTATAATGACATGTAAAATGAAGGAGTCAGAGGATCCTTTGCTTTACATTCAGAATTTCCAAGACGCCAGGGTATTGGAAACTTGGCAATCTTGGGGGAAATCTATACCCGTTTTTTACCATATATTATGCCAAGGGCTGCCAGATCAGGTACAGAAGCAGTTCAAGAAATTGGTATGAATCGAAGCCAAACCGTGGTCTGAAATAAAGTTGTCCATAGCTCACTATCGCAGACTACTACAATAGAAGAATCGCTAGAAAGAGGCTGCACCAAAAGCTGAAGAGGCAAAATGAGTGCAGAAAAAATTGTTAAAATATGCCATTGAAGGGGCAATGATAACTAGCACAGACGGATCAAACATACAGCAGGTCAATAATCAGCAACAGGTTAATCAGGGCAGTAATGGATTCTACCCAAGGGGGAGAGGCTTTCGAGGAAGAGGATGGCAGAGTAATCGGGGAGGTTTCCAAGGTAATCAGGGAGGTTTTCAAAACGTGCAAAATGGCAATCAGGATATGTCAAATGGGCAAATAATCAGACCACCGCCAATATTTTGGACGTGTGGAATGACGGGGCATCTAGCACGCACATGCAGAAGTCAAGGCATGGTGCAAAACGATCAAGGAACAAGAGTAGGAATGGTGAATCCACCTGTGTTTTTACAGCAGGGTGGAAATGGAGTTGCACAAAATCACACAGTGCAGCAGCAAGCGCCGGGAGCACTGCAAAGTTTGCTACCTCAGAATATGACACATTTTCCACAAGGACAGTCTCAACAGTCACCTATGCAACTGTCACAGACAAGTGCAGGACAGGTACTGAATTCTGGAATGAGAAATAACACTGGTGATGGTGGAAATCCAATTCACTCAACATGGGACAAAGTTATATATGGATTAGGACAGCTCACTGGGAAACCTGATGTGTTCTATCCTATCAGTGACACCAAACCCTCACGAGGAACCAAGGGTAGATGTTATAGGGGATAAAGAATATTACTTCTTAGTTGACACAGGTGCAACACGCGCGTGTATACGTGAAGGCAAGTTTTCCTTGTCTGGTGACGCCATAAATACTCAGGGCTTCACAGGAGCAACAAGTCGTGTTCCTTTTAAAGATGAACTTCCAGTCTCTATAGGAGAATGTGACATGAATGTGGCACTGCTATATTCAAGGCAAACCCCAGTAAATATATTGGGACGTGACCTAATGACGAAGTTAAACATGACAATCTTGTTCACGGAGAAGGGCATAGTATGTTCGACTCCAGGAATGCATTATTTGAACGTGTGTGAAATGATTAGAGCATACGCGGGTCAAACAGCTCTGAGGGCTGTCCCATTGGAACCAGAAATATTCACGCATGGAGTGCGTGTATTAATGGCTGGGCATGAAGAAAAGTGACACATATTTCCCTTGGCAATACACACAGCCATAGTGCGAGGAAAAATGGCATTGATCGATGGTTGTGATGATGAAGACAGACAATGGTACACAGTAATTGCCATTGAGGAAGGGTACAGATTGACTGACGTCACTGGTGAAGATCTGTTTGACGAACAAACAGGTGTAGATGAAACAACAGTTGAGGTAAATCTTGTTTTCTGGGTGAGAATGATCAAAAGAGAGGTGCCCCAGAGAATGATGCTGGCACAAAACCGTCCTGAATATTTTGATGACATAGCAAAGGCGCCTGTCTCAGTGTGGACTACAGGCCCCTATGACATAGGCTTGTTGAAAGGAGTCGGAGAAGTATAGATTAAATTGAAACCAAGAGCAATTTTACCAAGAGCACAACGGTATCCCATGTCTAGGGACGCAGATGCAGGGATTTTCAAGACAATTTCTGCCATGATGAAACAGGACATCTTAGTGACATCAAAGTCACCATGCAATACCGCAGTGTACCCAATCAAAAAATCAAAGGGAGGGTCGTGGAGACTAATTCAAGATTTACGCCCGATAAATGATATTGTAGAGGCCGAGTTCCCTCTAGTCCCTAACCCGTCCACAATCCCATGTAATATACCCGTTGAGGCAAAATATTTCATGGTGATTGACTTGAAAAATGCATTTTTCTCAATCCCATTGCACAAAGACTCACAAGATTTGACGTTGTTTACGTTCAAACAGATGCGCCTGAAAAGCACGAGGTTACCCCAGGGGTACTGTGAGTCTCCTTCGATTTTCAACAGATTCCTGCAGATGGACTTTAGCAATATTGCATTAGAGATTGTTGTCTTGCAATATGTGGACGACATCTCAATTTGCAGCTCGGCAGAGGAGATGTGCAGACACGATTCTATTCAGCTATTGACTATATTGGCTGAGAAGGGCTATAAAGTCGACAAAGAGAAGTTACAATATTGTCAGCAAGAAGTGCTGTACATAGGCCAGCTGATCTCACATGAGGCCATATTAAACACAGCCAAGCCACACATGATAAAACAGATGCAGAGTTTTCTAGGCCTTTACAATTCTGTCAGGGCATGGGTCTTTGACTACAGCTTTTATACCAAGCCCTTGTTACAAGCCCTAAAGAAAGCACAGGTGACGAAAGAAAAAATTGAATGGAGTGAGACCATGGAAGAAGGGTTTGTTGAACTCAAGAAATCCATTTGCATGGCACCAGTTTTAGGAATTCCCAATTATGCAGAAGAATTCTACCTGTTTCACACATGAATGGCACAGTGTTATGACAGCAGTACTCACACAGAGAACCACATTGGGGTACAAGCCCCTGGCATACTACAGTGGGAATTTGGACCCAGTGATGAGAGGTCACGTCTCTTGCGAACAAAGTCTAGCTGCCACAGCATTCGCCATAGAAAAGGCTACAACCATTGTGATGGGATGCTCAATGACGTTTTACTTGTCGAGCACGCATTATTTGCCATTCTAGAGAAACCGAAAGGCACATTGACATCTCGGAGAGCTTCTGATTATGAAGTGATCATATCAAATCCATCGATTAAGATAATTCAATGTAAGATAGTGAACCCAGCTATGTTCATAGCAGAGCCAGTCACTGATGGAGAGCCAATCCATGACTGCGCGAACTATGAAGAATTCTATGATGAGATTCCCAGAATGAAAGAGAATGCATTGGCAGAAGGAGAAATTGTCTTCGTTGAAGGTTCCTCGAGAATCAATCAAAATGTTGGGCAAGGATATACAAGCATGGCTGTGGTGAAGCACACAGCAAATGGAGTATTTCGAGTACTCAATAGTGCGCGATTACCACCTCATTATTCAGCGCAAGCTGCAGAATTATTGGCATTGATACTCGCTATTGAGAATCACTCAGACCAGGAAGTGACGGTGTACAGTGGCTCTGCCTATGTGACGTCGACAGTGCACACAGGCCTAGCACGCTGGAAAAGGAGGGTCTACCCCCAAGCGGACGGCACGCCAGTGCAGAACGCAACCTTATTGGACAGGCTCATTAAGGCACTACAGCTCCCAGTGGACATAGCAGTCGTATAATGTGCCGCCCACATGAAAGGGGCAGATTTTATCTCACAAGGAAATCCAGCAGAAGTCACGGAAGCCAATCGTATGGTAACCAAGGATGAAATAATAATGGATATGGAAATAACCGATGTACATGAGAAGATGATTGTTGCACAAAGCGAGCCCGAGGGTTATAGTAACATAGGGCAAACCCAGTTAATGGAACTGCAAGGGGAGGTACCTCAGGAGGAGAAAAGTCTCTGGAAGTGGCAAGGGTGTTCTTTAAACCCCTCCGAGAACTTGTGGTGACAAGACCGCACTGGTAAACCGGTGATACCTATATGCCTGTTACAAATAGCATTGGAACAATTGCATTATCCAGCACACATGTCAAAAGAGAATCTGACAGCAATGATCGTTGAAGACTGGTTTATACCGAACTTAGCAGAGCACTATGCATTTTTTATGGTGAAGTGTATAATCTGCCAACAGTTCACGGCTGGGCATACACTAAGGGTAATTAGAGGAGTCATCCCAAGACCCAATGGACCTTTTCAGCACTTGCATGTCAATATGATTCAAGTATGTAATGGGTACAGGTATCTAATTGTTGTGGTGTGTCCTTTCTCTAGATGGATAGAAGCAGGTCCATGTACACACCCAGACCATTGTTGTGGTGTGTCCATTCTCTAGATGAATAGAAGCAGGTCCATGTACACACCCAGACTCTACCTGTGGACCCACATTTCTAATGAGAGAGGCATTTCCTAGGTGGGGAGTATGTGAGGTCATGAGGTCAGATAATGGGCCTCACTTTGTTAATGCAGTCTTTGAACAGATTAGCTTGCTGCTTGGTATAAAGCACAAGTTCTCGTCTGCGTATCATCCTCAAGGTAATGGGATATGTGAGAAGCTCAATGGCTTGTTAAAGGAAAGGATAGCTAAATTGAAGCTTACTCTAAAGAAGGGGTGACAACACTGCCTTCCACTGGCACTGTATGCACTCAGAAACCAGCCTGATTCTGACCATCATCTTACGCTGCACGAAATAGCAAAATGCTGAAGGTTGCACACTCCATCGACAACCCGAGATAGAGCTAGATGTGATGCTCAGCCAACAGGGGAAATTTTAGGATCAGAAATGCAAAATTACTTGAATTGCATGACTTCTTGTCTTACTGTAATTTCAGGACAGCTGCAGGGACGACAAAAATGGTGCTGGGCAGCACAGAACATACTAGGAGATACTACAACAGACCTGATTCAAAGTTTACGCTTACCACCAGTTTTCCCTGGGGTACGGTCCTGGTGAGGAACCACATGAGAAAAAAGTGGGATGAGCCAAAGTTCAACGGACCCTTTAAAGTGGAAGACGTCACTCCCTCTGCAGACAAGCTACAAGGAAGAAGAGCTTGGCTATTCCTGGGTGACATCAAGCCATACAATGGAGAAGGCCCCCTGCCCGCACCCCAACGCGTAGGGAATACAGACGACGGGGAAGAACTACAGCACGTGCAGACGAGATCCATGACGAGGAAGAAAGATGCATGACCAGCCAGGCAAAAACAAAGAACTTTTGTGCGAAGTTGTGGTGTAATTTTGGACATTTCCTCTGAGCAAAAAAGGGGATAAGGACATAAAAACGAACACTCTGTGCATCCTATTTGCAGGGTGAAGAAGAAAAATTGCATGCATAAAGCCACAACATAAGGTTATTGGGCCTCATTCCGACCCTGACGCTCCCGTAATGAAGGGTGCCGGTACGGGACCGGTACCGTTCATTACGGGACGCCCTATTACGAGGTTCCCTTGCGGGACCTGCTCAGAAAGTCTGGTTAGATCAGACGTCCTTAGCGAGTCCCATAAGGGGACCAGGGAGCTATTTAGGGGCCCATTATTAACGGGCCCGTTATTAGCTCCCTCCCCATTCCTATTGAGCCTTATGGAGGCTCAAATGGGAATGGGGATGGGTTTTTTCAATGAGGAATTACCGGGTCCTCCAAGGTTGGAATGACCCAGTAATTCCTTATTGAAGGAACCCGGTCCTGGAACCCGGTATGGAGGCAGCCATGCCCTTATTAAGGGCATGGCTGCCTCCATACTCGTAATGAGGCCCAATTGACTTTGGACTGAGGCACTCTGAAGCCTTGATAAGAAAAGGATATGCCAAATTTTGATCGAGGACACACAAATTGGAAGAAAATACAGTATCCAGACTCTTTTCAAACAGGAGCCTTGTTTGGACTCACTTGTTGTGTCCCACAGCAGTGACATCACTAAAGACTTTTTAATTTACTTTGAGCTAGTATTGAGATCGTACCCGTCGTTAGTGGGAAGGCTCACTAACATCACTGAATTTCTTCAAGACCCTGAAAATGAAAAGACAATAAGGAGGCTGCTCACTGTGATCGCCAAGCAGTTCCTCCTGCTTCTGGAGTACAGAGAGGAAAAAACAAATGTGCCAAGCAGAAGAAGAAGCGAAGAGGCTTGTCAGTGTGCTATTCTTTTGCTTAATTGAAGACTGTCCAGATCTTGTTGGGAGAGACACTGACGTCTTGACATTTCTTCGAGATCCAGTAAACACAGAGCGTTTGAGTATAATCCTGAACGGAATCATAATTCAGGTTGCTCTTCACGCTCATCGAAATCACAGAAGCTGCTCACAGTGAGTGCCGAGCAGTTCCTTTCACAACAAGGACAAAACCTATGTCCCTGTCGCCAGAAGATAGTAGACTAACAAGCAACGTCTTCTTTCGCCTGATTGCGGACTTTCCAGAGCTTGTGGGGAGGCTTGTCGGTTTGGATGTTGTCACTTTCATCAGAGACCCAGCGAACTCTACACAGATGAGCATGCTCCTGCATGGTTTTATAATGCAAGTTCAACTTTCTAACTATCAGCAGAGTTATCTGAAAAGATTTTAAACTTTCCGCCGAGGGACAGATCGAGAAACGGTTGCCAGAGAGCTTCACTCTTGTTTATTCTGACAAGAACACGACATGTCTTCTGGCATAAAACAGATAAGAGGAATCGATTGGGAGCTTGTGTATTTTGGACACGCACAGTAAAAAAGACTTGCTGAACTTATTGTCTTAGTTGACATTTTTTGTATGCAGAAAAAAGAACTGTACCCACAGACAAAAGACAATCTATTAGTCAGGAAAAGGACGATTGTTCTAGTACCTGCAACCCACGAGCAGAAATGGCAGAATCCAGAGATAATATTGCCTAGAATGTATTAAAAGTTTGTTTTCTTTCCTTAAATGATCGAGATGGGCAACCAAAGCAGCAATGTTGTCATCCCTCAGGAGGAGAGACACTCTCATTATTTCAGAACTAAGTGTTTTGTCGACTGACGTATAGATGAATAATGTACCTATGCATTGTATTCATCGTTGTTTTATTGTCACTGATGATTTGAACTGCATTTTTCATTGGTGCACAAAGTGTTCTGATTCCAGTGCACCCACCTAATGATGTACGCATAAAACCCACAAAGGCCCCCAGACCCTTTATAGTCATTCCAGTCCCTAGAAGGTCTGACAAAGGAGTGAGTGAACTTGAAATTGATGTGATGAGCAGTGACACACACACATGTGGTAACAAGCAAGTTGAAAAGCCGGGTACAGGGTCGGCAGTGTAAGAATGAGAAAAAGTTAATGACAACCACACACATGCAAACGATGAGTGCACATACACCAGGTCTAATGTCAATAACTGCAGAGCCACAATCCAAAGAATGGAAGAAGGCTGGACAACCGATGAGAAGTTCCACTACAAGCAAAGTGAAAAGACAAATGTAAAAAGCTGAACTTTTAAAGAAACAAAAGGAGTTGGAGAAGAAACCAACAGAGACAGCATTGATAAAAACCCCTGACCCAGCAGTGGAAGGGACAAGTGCAAGCCCACAAAAATTCTCACGTGCAAAGATGATACAGAATCAATATGGCCGTTCATAACCAAAGCCAGGAAAAGACAAGAGGACAAGGAAAGAATTGCCAGACTCTCTCGTACTCAACTGGTATGGATGAAGATGCCTGAACCATGGATGGAAGTACCTGAGAATCCTCCAGTGAGAACAAGCTACATTGATGCTGTTAAAGATGTGATGATAGCAAACTACATGAAAACCTTGAGAATCAAGAGAAGCACACAAGAAGATGATAATGAGCTAAACAACTACATAGACAGCACACCACACTTGGGGAATAATATCTGGTACCAATATATGAAAGACGTTGGACGATGAAACTCACAGGAGGAATGTTTTGTTTGCGCACTCCTACCTTACAGCATGGGGAAGTCAAAGATCTTTGTAGCTGTTAAAATAGATGTGCAGACGGCGCACTGTCTATCACACGTAGCAATGTGCAAGACCAGAAGCCAGTTCATGGGAAGTGATGCTTTGCTGAAATGGGCAACTGAAGCAACGGATCCAAATGAAGATGATTATGTCCAGGACCTAAAGACAAGAAACAATGGAAAAACAAAGCACATTGTGATCAGATATGACAAGCCTGGAATTAAAGGAGCAGAACTCGGAAGAGAAGCTAATCAAAAACTGAGCGTTCAAGGAAAAACTCAAGAAGAAGCTCGGAAGTGGAAGAACAGAGGCCAAATGCAAATTTGGGGAACAGTGCTTTCACCAGACGGTTGGGAGAAAGTAGTAATCTGCAGAGCATGGATGGTCTTCGGTCATTACGAGCCCACCATTGACATAGTACGAATTGAATGTAAGCCACTGTGGACAAAACTTGCTAAACTATTGACATGGGCCGAGGGCAAAGGAGGACCCTTGCAGATAGTGCCATTGGAGAGCCCAGAATTCTGCTTTAGGAATCATGCTACAAGGAAAATGGGGGAAAATCAGAACTATGGACAAGTTTTTGACGCTCCTGGAATGGTACATGGTACTGCAGTGATCATGGATCATTATTGGGCATGTGGGTCCGAAGCATATATCAGATTGCCGAGAAACTGGGGAGGTATATGCACACTAGTGAATGTCTATGTTCCAGCGTTGGTGATTCCAATAAGTGATTTGAATATTGAGAGTTTCCCGAAAGCAGATGCTCACCTGAGGAAGAAGCGATCTGTGGAAATGATGAATCGAATGAAGAGAGATAATTACTTTTCTGCAAAATCAGAAGTAGTTTTCCATGCAATCCCCTATGAACACAGGCTGTTCAGCCTCACCTCGTTAGTATTCACGACAATCTTTATGCCAAGAGTTCAGGTTGGAGCAAATACTAAATGGTTACAGATAACCAGATGGGAGTAACTGCAGACCATCAACACAACCATAAAAAGATTCAATGCAATCAAAGAAGAGTTAAGGGCAATTCGACTATTGACTCTCCAGAACAGGAGTTAAGGGCAATTCGACTATTGACTCTCCAGAACAGATATGTCCTTGACATGATCACAGCTATGGATGGAGATGTTTGTGCGAAAATCGGAGAATCATGTTGCACAGTTATACCAGCTCACGATGACGAAAAAATGGAACTTTAACAGAGGCCATAGGTATGCTGACGAAACTACAGAATCAAATGATTGATGAAACTGACAAAGTGGACGACGACAGTTGGTTTGGATCACTATTCTCATAGGTTCCACAATGGATGGCAGATGCATTAAATTCCTAGGAGCCCTGCTAGTGATGATATTGCTCGGATTCTGTGTTATCAAGGTAATAATCTCTCAGTGCCAGAAAACTGCGAAAAAGGCCATAGGGGTGAAGATCATGATTGATGTCGAACCAGGATGGAAACCCAAGGACCTGACTGATGATGAAATAAGAGACTTTGTGAAAGCTAGCATTTATGCACCAGAAGGAACAAAGTTTCGATACCCAAAGAAACCTAGAAATGATGTGGGGAAATGGATCTATTGTAGTCCAAGTGGACAATGTCAACTAATGACTTGGAACATAGATGAGCACGTAAGAACACCAGGAAGCTTGAAGAGAGTCATAAAGATATGGACCCCTAAGACATATTTCTTCAAACCTCTATGTGTGGTTCCAGAGGAGGAAATAAAAGTGGATCCATAAGATGAAGTAAAGGTGGATACCAAGGAAGAAGTGAAAGTGGTCAATGAATCGGCCAGAGGGGGGAGTGTAGAGGAGGTCCCAAGCACGACTCACACTCCAGCCATCCATTTTGAAGTATCAGGAACGTTCATGCCTAAATATGTGATGTATGATGAGCAAATAAACCAGCAGAGCGCCGCAGTTGGGCTCTGTCCAGTACCTATCAGAAGAAAAGCACCTGTTGAAGTACCAACACCTAAGAAAACCTGGACAGTAAAGTACCCATTGAGAAAGCCATATCGACAAATGAAACCGAATGAAGATTGTCAGAACACAATCCCTGAAGAAGCTAAAAAGATACTGAAGGAGGACGAATGGTGACGTCACAAGAACCCGGACTGACTCACTTATAGTACATATGACGACTTGCGAATGATGAAAAGAGATGAAACACCATGGATAAGTGACATCCTGAGCCTAAAGTGAAATAATCAATGTCAAAGATGTCAGAAATAATGCCACATGCACAATGAAGATATTCAGTAAGTTTACACGTGTACATATGCAAGCAAGATTTCATGAGGCTTGTTTATGCTTAGTAGTAAAATAGATTGCAGCAAGCGCCAAATATACATATCTACCTCAAAAGGAGCACTTTATATAAGTATACTTACACTATGCACAAGAGCAGAATCAACTAAAGGTCTCAAGAGAAGAGCTTTGCAGCAAACACATCGAAAATCAAAGAGAGAAACTCAGACGCATGCAAATCGTGCCAGGAAGCCAAGGTCGTATCGGCTGAAATAGACCAATAGTGGATACAATTTATGAAAGAAGAACAGAGTATCCTGTTTAGGAAGGTCAAGATAGGCCACAGAAGGCAGATGGCTGGCAGAATTAAATCAAATATACAAATTAAATGAAGAATAAGACGGTCTCTGTCTGAATGATGAAAAAACAGAACAACTCCTCCTAGCCACTCCCATCAACATTTCCAAATTAGGCAATCAATACCGCTCATTCAACATCAATGGCAATATCATAAAAGTCGCCAGCAATGTAAAAACGTGAGGTTTGCACCTAGATTCCTCCCTAAACTTGAGAAAACAGGTTAGCGCAACTGCCTCGGCAAGTGCCTACACCTGAAAGCTTATCCAAGCTTGCAAACCCTTCCTCTCTACGCAAAGCTGTATCACTCTGGCCAGAGCCCTAATACTATCAAAAATTGACTACTGCAATGGACTATATCTTGGGGCTAATAAATACATCACAAACAAATTGCAGATCCTACATAATAACGCTCTTAGGACAGCCCTGAGCATTCCTCGTAAACAACCTTATCTCCCCCATAAGAAGAGACCACAACTTGCTCTCTATCAAAGAACGAATTCAACTTAAAACCGCTTTCCTTACTTACAAATGCCTCAATAATGCAGCCCCACAATACCTCCCTGATAAATTTGCCCAGAAACATCATGTTAGAATTACCAGATTAGCCAATTTGGGCTACCTACAAGTGCCCTATATAAACTCCAAAAAGCAGGAAGCAACAGCTTCCCTATCCTAGCCACCCAACATTGGAACTCTCTCCCCCCCCCCCAAACTTCAGAAACATTCAATCCCTCTCTAGCTTCAGATACAACATGAAGAACTGGCTTATCCTCAACAATGACCCTTACTAGTGCAGTGCTCTACCTTGTATATATGTAATATCTCTCTGCTACCTTAGTACCTAACTATGTCATTCCATAAGTGCCTTGCTCTCTTTGTAACTAATTGTGAATAATTCAGAAACTGCTTTTGTACATTTTGTTAGATACTTTATTGTATAGTTATTATTATTTTATTTTTTTACCTGTGTCACTAAGAAATTTTAGTGTACAGTTGGGTTTTGCCTGTGTAACAAAGTAATTGCATCATCTTGTACTGCACCCAGACACCTACAGGTGAGGTGCGCATAAAAAATAAATAACAATGTGTGTGTCTGTGTGTATGTGAGGGGTCAGTGTGTTGAGATGTGTGTGCTGTGGTCAGTGTATAGTGGGGCAGTGCATGCGTTTGGGGAAGTCGTAGTGTGTGTCTGGGGGCGGCGCATTGCCTGTGGGTGGAGTGGACGTGTGTGTGTCTGGGGGAGTGTTAGTGGGCATATAGTGTTCAGTGAGCAGGCATATTGTGTGTTTGTGGGGGGGGAAGTGTGTGTGGTGACACACACTGTAGGCAGTAGCCAGTGTTGTGCGTTTGTGTGGGAATATTGTGTATTTGATAGTGTGTGTGGGAAGCAGAATGTTCATGGGGCTGTTTACTGTGTGTGTAATGTATGTGTCGGCAGTCTGACTTAATTGAGTGTGTTTTGGGGAATTGTGTGGTAGGCACTGTGGGTGGGCAGTGTGTGGGGGACAGTGCATGTGTGGGATGACTATGGAGGGGACAGTGTGATGGCAATGTGTGGAAACGGTCAGTGTTTGAAGGGCAGTTTGTGTGTGGGGTCAGGTTAGTGTGTGTGGAACGTGGGTGCAGGCAGCTGTATGGGGTGGTCAGTGTGTGTGTGTGTGGGGGGGGAAGTGTGTATGTGGTGGGTCAGTACGTTTGCAAGCTGTTTGGTTGATGGAGGAGTGGCAGTGTGTGCATGGCAAGCAGTATGTGGGCACTGTTTGTGGTGGTCTTGTGTACCAGTGTGTGTGTGTGTGTGTGGGCGCAGTGTGAAGTGTGTGTGGGTGCAGTGTGAAGTGTGTGTGTGTGAGTGAGAAAGAGAGAGCACAGTGTGAGAGTTTGGGGCGGGCAATCCGTGTGGGTGGGGTTCGTGTGTGAGGTGGCAGTGGATGTGTGTGTGTATATGCATGTGACAGAAATGTAATCAGCATACAACTCCTTATGTGTCCGTAATCTACAGTGCCACACTTGCTAAGAAATTCTCCATCAGTTCAGCAAAAAAAGGCCCAAGCAATTCATTTCCACAAAACAAAGACAATAGAAAATTATTTTAAAACAACCAAACGAAAGGAACTTTGCCTGCCAGTTCCAGCATATTCCTCTCCAGATATGGGCAAAGTCTTCCAGATATTGGTGGTGATGGGCAGGGGCCTCACAGAGGGGAGTTAATGATTGACCCCTGTTAGGTCATAATTCAGTTTCCTATTTCCCCTTGTGTCAACGAGCTGCACATCACAGGCTTGATGATGAGCATATGAGACATGCAGATGATTGAGAATATGTAAACAAGTCTCTAAAGGGCTGGACAGAAAGGTTCCTTGCCTGTCTAGCTGCATACCCGCACTGCCTCCTGGCAGCTCCTGCACTTGTGGCCTGTATCTGTAACCCTACAGCCCCCTTTCCTACACTTATTAGACAACCTCTGTCTGCACTTCTAACACCCGCACTTGCCGCCTGTTGGCTGCACTACTTGTGTTGATTCCTTGTCCTGCACTTGTCCATCCTCCCGACCCCCTCACTTGGCACTTCTCCCCTCGCCGCTCCCCTGCACTTGCGCAATCTCAAAATCACTAGACCTAGTAAAGATCGTTGTTTTTTTTCCTCCCTATGTTTCCCGTCCCTTGCCTTGTCGTGCCCTGAAACACTTGTGTATAGACACGTTATAAATGCTGTATCATATCATATATCATGGTTTGGGTAGAGAGAGGCAGGGATGTGGATGAAAGTCCCGGAGGCCTTAGCACAGCCATGAACGTTGATGTATAAGGCAAATAACCAAACATCTGCAGGCATTTTGTCACACCTCACATGCCATCTCCCCTATCCCCATGTCAATAGTTTGGCTAGCTTCATCTAATAGCCAAAACCTAAAATGAATCTGTCCCTAGTCCCTTTATTATTGCTGATACTGGCCTGTAAAAGCCTTGTGTTACTGCAGACGGACCTGATCTGCATCTGATCTGCATTTGAAAACCTGATCTTTTGAGTCCTGTATTGTTGTTGGCTCCCTTCCCCCTACTCTGCCCAAACCACCTCAGGAACAAATATTTGTTAAAATCTATATTGTCTTTAAGAACTGTAATGGCATGAACTTCCCACCTGAAATTTCCACTAAAAGGGATGTCAACATTTAAACAAAACTGCCTCAATACAAACCCAGACTCCCCTTATGCTGACTGCTATTGGGACCATAATAACAAATAATGGTGCACTTACATTCTCAGTTTTTCTGATCACCTACATCACTGGCAGGTGAGTGTTAAAAACATTTTCAATATATTTGTTGAAACCCCTATAAATGCAGGACTATGCTTGGGACACAAGCTTCCCTCGACACAAAAAAGACAAAACTGACCATAAACACAATAATGGAGCCATTATGTACCCGACTTAAAACTCAACCTCCCTTGCAATTGAAGACAAACTACCCAGACTTATCAGATTATTCTTGAACAGTAAGAACCTACAACTGACCCTTAAACTTCAAAGCTCCTTACACCTAATCAACTCAGGAAATTAACCAATGCCAGCAACTCAGGAAAACCCCTAGAACATTGCTCCAAGGAGGAATGTCCATAACCCCAGAAAGTCTACTAAGGTCCTAACCCCCCAAAATTCCAGGGTACTGTTACCTGCTATACAAAACCACTACTTCAGCCATCGACCTAAACCCCCACAAACCCTCCCCCAATTAAGAAATCAGAAATTGCATGTCTAAAAAATGGGTACTGTTAATAGTAGATCAGCTGTCTAAAATACAAACAATATCTCCCAATAAATAAGACTTCACTGTGAACTTTCTAGGAATCGCAGAAACAATTATCAAATAGTCATTGGGCCTCATTCCGACTTTGGAGGTAACCACGCTGCTATTTGCGGCATGGCTGCCTCCAAAATCGTTCCGACTCCGGCTTGGTGAATGGAGTAATTACCGGTCCATTCCGAGGTCGGAGGGACCGGTAATTCCCCATTCACCAGGGCCATTCCCCATTCCCATTTGAACCCCCATAGGGCTCAATGGGAAGGGGGAAGGCGGCAATAATGGTACCGTAAATTACGGTACCGTTATTGACCCCGGTGTCCCTTTGCGTGTCCCATCCTTAACGCCTGCTATAAGCAGGCGTTAAGGAAGGACCCGCAAATGGAACTCCTAGTAGGGCGCAAAGGGATTACCGGCACCAGTGTCATTACCGGTGCTCGGTATCCCTTTACGCCCTACTTGTAATGAGGCCCATTGACTTCATAATACCACTGGGCTATAAAATAATAGTTTCAAATAGAACTAATAAAAGAGTAGGAGGTTTAGCCCATGCCTACTGCTATGATTAGCTCACTTCGTTCTAAAGCCATATTTTCCATTTCACTTCCCTTCTGCATTCATTCCCGGTTTTAGGCAGCAAGTATGCTTCTTTATTCAGAAGACTATGCTTACCAGAATGTCTTGCCCAGTGCTTCATCCATAGCTTAGCATGACAAGGTTGGGTGGAGGATAAGGAGCACCCGTTGCCGACAGTGGCTAGCAAGGATCACACACGTGGCATGCAATGGTTAGTCAACTTTAAAAGCCCCAGATTGCTCCAGTCCAGCTCTTGTCATTGTTGTAGTATTCCTGTTCGTGACCTGCCCCTTGTTACTGCTTCTTTATTCTTAGTTTCTAATTCCTAGTACCTTTTTTGCTGTTTCTCCATCCCTGGAATTCAAATGAACTGTGCTTATTAGTATTTTCTCTTCCTGTATTCCCATTCTGACTCCCTCTCTTTTGCAGTCAAATTTTTCCATTGCTTTATTGTTCCTGCGCATCCCTGTATGCGTGTTCTGTAGTTGTTTTAACCTGCTTTGTTCTAAAGTGTAAACCTGTTTCTTTAGACACACCTCATTGAGAGAATTCCTGTGTACCCTTTTCCTTTCCTTCCCTGGGTTAGGTAGGGTGAGGT
The DNA here is from genome assembly GCF_040938575.1 of Ambystoma mexicanum. NCBI lineage: Eukaryota > Metazoa > Chordata > Amphibia > Caudata > Ambystomatidae > Ambystoma > Ambystoma mexicanum. The sequence goes on from NC_090931.1 coordinate 981,072,111, forward strand.
TTTGATCTAATGATCGTGTTTTCCCTGCTCCTGCTCCTTGACTCCCTCTTGGTGTCTGTTCCTGGTTTTCCCTTGCATGTCTCCCTTGGTTCTCTATTGATTGATAAGTGTGGCATGCTGGTTTGTCCTGCTCCTGCCTGAATTGTTTTTTTGTTACTTTCTATTCTGTAAGCACTGTTCCCATCTGTCCTTTCTCAATATTTGTATGTATTAAGCTGCTATGCCTTGGAAACCATTTTGGGATCCCAGTTTGATCAGCAGGGTCAGTGGGCTTCGCTGGCGTTCCAGGTGATGTTTCTCGTCCTCATGACTGTTGTCTTTAAGTTATCTTACATAATATCATCATGGGTGTCAGCTCACCGATCCTGTCATTGCTTTTCCTGTATGTGGGCTTAGCGCTGGCCATACCTGTATCAGCAATTGTGGGTGAGGAGCTTGCTGACTCTACTTTAATCATAAGGAGTTTCTAGGTGCTTACCCCACATCCCTTTTCATATATTTATATTATGTTTTACTGCACATCCTAGGTGTTAGGGTGCATGTATCTTTGGTTTCTGAATGCATGTTGTTTGATATTTATTTAGTCACTACGTGATCTTGTGCATATTTTCCTAGCCATATCCACTGCCCTCTGTCTTCTCAGGACACCTACCCACTGAGACTAAGACTGTCCCAACTGGATACACCTCCCTCTCATAGTAATTCTTTTTTTTCTACAAAACATTTTATTGACATTTTAATGACATTTACATCAACATATCAGTATTGTAATAGTGCATTTCTGATATTGAGTTTCACAGACGCTAACGAGGTCCAAAGCACTTTGCCAAGTTGGCCTACGGGACAAACTGTTATCCTGCTGTTTTGGAGAGTTTGAGAGCTCTGCATGGTACCTTCTGATATTGAGTCTTTACTGGAGCCAGCGTGTCATGGGCGGGCGACGTGCGATTCCCGGGAATTTCTCCGTAAAGTGCATGAAAGGAGCCCATGTGTTTCAGAAGTTATTAATGTTTCCCAAGCGTATTGCGGGTATTTTCTCTGATACAATTTCCCAACATTTCATCCACCACATGGGTATTGAGGGGCATTGAGAAGATGAGTGCATATGTGCGCTATCTGGCCTGTTAGTGGGAATGCCCCGGCCCTGTGTGTTCCAGAAGTGTTATCCCCGAATCCCATGGGATCGCTAAACCTGTGATTAGCTTAATTTGATACAGCACTTCCTACCAGTACTCCCTTGCTTTTGGGCAGGTCCACTCCACAGTAGATGGAATAAGGAGCCGGTGGCCGCACACCCCCTCCAACAGCCTGCAGGGATTGCCGTGTTGCTTTTGTGCTATAGTTCTGGGGTTATGTAATACTGGTAACATATCTTATATTCCCCCCCTCCCTGTTGGTTATACATTGGGTACTTTGTAGCCAATATTCTGCCCCAGTCTTCAATTTCAATAGTACGTCCCAGGTTTTTTTCCCAACTGAGCATGTATTTTTCTTTTTTGGTCGGGTCTGCTTTGTCCAGTTAGCGGTATAGAGTTGAGATTTTACCCCTGTGCGTGGGCGTGGTTAGTGTCAGTTCCCATGCAGTAAATTCCCTCCCTCCTTTTTCCCTTATAGCCCTATGTGATATCTAGTGTCTTAGCTGTGTGTAGCGGAACCACTCTAACTCTGAGATATTGCATTTTACTTTGCATTCTTGGAACGCAAGAGGGTTGCCATCGACCAAGAGGTCTGCCACCTTTTTGAGTCCTCCTACCCTCCAGACCGTGAAGTTTTTGGTGGGAATGCCCGGGGTGAAATTTGGGTTATTCCAGATAGGAGTGAGCGGTCCAAGTGTGCCTGTGCATCCCCATTTGTGAGCTGCATTCTTCCAATTTGACACTGTGGGCCTGATTCATAAAAGCCAGCGCAGAAGTAGCGCAAGCGCCGCACGCTGAGAAGCAAACCAGCGATTGCGCGGCACACGTATTCATGGATTTTCCGAGGCATCAGTAGCCGTGGCGCAATGAACATAAAGCAGCACCAGTAACGCTCCCAACACGCCACCGTGTGCAGGATAAAGCCAGTGAAATGCCTACTACGGCGGAAGGCCCCGCGCCATCCGTGGGACAGCACACAGCCCCCCCATCGTAATTGCGTGAAAAATCTGAGCGTACCCCGGTCCCACCTGCCAAATCATGTGGAAAGGGCCGCGCGTACCCTGTTCGCACCCCAGCATAATCGCGTGCCCCACTCGCACCAGCCAAATCGCGTGGGAAGGCCAGCATGTACCCCGCGATACACGCACAACTCCCCTGGAAGCAGATGCCTCCTCACGGGACAGGCAGACCCCAGCCGTGGACCATACCCCACAAGCAGCCCACACCACATGTGACCCCCTCACCTATGAACATACCCTGCAGGGAGCCCACACCACATGAGATCCCCCCATCACTTGTGAACACACCCCGCAGGCAGCGCACACCACATGGCCCCCCCATCAACCGTGACCATACTCTGCAGGCAGCCCACACCACATAGGATCCCCATCACCTGTGAACAAAGCCCGCAGGCAGCCCACACCACATGGGACCCCCCATCACCTGTGACCATATCCCGCAGGCAGCCCACACCATATGGGACCCCCATCACCTGTGACCATATCCCGCGGGCAGCCCACACCACATGGGATGCCCCATCACCTGTGAGCACACCCTGTAGGCAGCCCACACCACATGGGACCCCCCCATCACCTGTGAACACACCCCGCAGGCAGCGCCCACCACATGGCCCCCCTCATCAACCGTGATCATACCCTGCAGGCAGCCCACACCACATAGGATCCCCCATCACCTGTGAACACAGCCCGCAGGCAGCCCACTCCAACATGGGACCCCCATCACCTGTGACCATATCCCGCAGGCAGTCCACACCATATGGGACCCCCCCATCACCTGTGACCATATCCCATGGGCAGACCACACCACATGGGACGCCCCCATCACCTGTGAACACACCCTGCAGGCAACCCACACCACATGGGACCCCCCCTCATCACCTGTGAACACACCCTGCAGGCAGCCCACACCACATGGGACCCCCCATCAACTGTGACCATACCCCGCAGGCAGCCCACACCACATGGGACGCTGTTACGCTCACCTGGTTCCCACAGGGGCGTCGATCGGACCCGGACAGCTGCGGTCTACACCAACGTGATGCGTAGTGAAGAGATGACAGTCTGGACTGGCCTGCCTAATCTTGTCTGCTGAACTCGTAGAAGTATTCTCCTGCAAGTGGAGAAAGGGATTTAGCCACCCGTGGACTTTAGTGATGGCCCCCCAACAGTTCTCGTTCTCCCCACTAATCACCTCCGATATCCCCTTTTGGTAATCTCACCTTATGTTTTTAAATGATGAGCTCTCCATCCTGCATGGCATGCAGGGGCGCGTAGATACCAGTTACTTCACTGGGTTGAAGGTACTGGAGGAGTTCCGGAGGAATATTAACTCCAGTGTCTATAAAGTTCAAAGAGTTCAATATGTCTGATGTTCACTCTTGTTCCATTCCCTTGTTAGGTTGCAGCTGGGTCCAAAAGAATATTGCCTGGAGGCAGCTGATGGCGTTCAGGTAAGAGTCTGTATTACCAAACACTGTCCGGTAAAAGTTGCATGAGTTTAACTTGCTGTTGTCTCTCCCTTTATAGGTGCAGCATAGGAAGATGCGGCGAATTAAAGAATAATACCTCCGGTGGTAAAGCAGGTAAGCCTATGGTGGCAAAGAGATTGTCTTTGTCGGTTTTCTCGGTTCACCTTGTTATTCCTTTTGTTTTCCCCCCAGGTGCTGGATTTCGACAAAGAAAATGATGGAGGCAGCGCCGAGTCGAAAGATCCAGGGTCCATGGTCCCAAAACATGTAGAAACATCCTAAAAGTCCAATACAAAAATAACTATGTACAAGATGCGGAGCAAAGTCCAGGAACTCCAAAAGAAAAGAAAATGAAATATACTCCTAAAGAACTATATACAAAGGCAGCAGGCTAGTCCATCTCCTCATCATGCTCTCTCATAGTCTCCGCCAGGGCATCATCGAACACTGCGTCCACTTCCACTAGGCGGGCCTCCGCTTCCCCCTCGAGGGCTTGGAGGGACTCCTCCATGCTCCTCTCAAACTCCCTGAAAGTCCCCTCGAGGACCTCCGCCCGACGCAGTGAATTCTCCGCCCTGGCCATAATGAGTCGCGGCTCCTGTGCCCGCTGCTGCTCTGCCCTGATTTGCTGGCTCAAACGCTCCAATACGGAAGACATCCTTGTCGTAAGGACCACATTTGCCTCCTGCTCGATGGTCGATACCTGCCCCTCTGATGATGAACATCCAGATTGCTGTTGCATCCTACCCTGAGCCTGCTGCTGCTAAAATGCCTGGTGCCTGCGCCCCAAGGACAGCCTCCGGGATAATGACACCACCCGGAGCTGTCATGCACGTGCCCTGCTGCTTGGTGCCTGCACTTCCTCCATTGCCATTGCTCCTGTTGCAACGGTGACCAACTCTGCTGATCCTCCTTTGACTCCCGACTGTGGCAAGGATGTGATCTCCACCATACTGGCAACCGGGGTTGGGACAGGTACACGATGGGCCCTGGTGGTACTGGGCCGGAAGACAACAGGGAGGATGACTGGTACACAGAGGAGGAAGAGGAGGAGGGAGTTGCAGCAGTGGCCAGCACACGTACCAAATTCGTGACCAGGAACTGAGGTAGACAGTTCATGAGACGACAGACCACAGTGTGATGATGTGCAAGCCCCCGATTGGAAGCCTGCACATCATCACAAATGGTGCCTGTACGCCTTGCGATATCGGCTAGCAACGGTTCTACCCTGTCACAAATTGCTTCATCCACAGGTAGTGGTTTGCGTGGATACATCTGCCACCTGGGGATGGGTCCGGCCTGAGGCATGCCCGCAGGTGCATACTGGTGCAGTCGCAGTTCCAGGGACAGGATCAGTCACAGGCCCCTCCATGGTGACCTGCACTGTCTACAGCCCCCGACCCTGGACTGCACCAGTCACACCTACCTCATCACCCCCGCTGGGCCCCATGTGCTGGGCTGATGTGGCCTCCTCCTCCTCCTCGTCCACCACCACCAACCAGGATGACTCCCCACTGTCTTTGGTATCAGATTGCCCCTGTGTGGGCTCACCTGTTCCTCCCACTTCTGAGGAGCCCACGACCAACTTCACCCTCTTGGGCCTCCCGTCAGCAGCTGCTGCGGGTGTCGCGGGCGCGGCACCAGTGTCCTGGTTCCCGGAAGATGATGGTACCTGGGAGGATGACTTTGCCGTGTGTCTGTGATTGGTGGAGGCATCCCTGCTGCGGTGCTCCACAGTGCCTTCTCCGCCCTCTTCTTCCATCGTCGCTGTGGATAGGGAAACATAGAACACAAACATCAGGCTACTGAACATGTGTGTATGTGTGTTTGTCACAATGCAAATGTACATCAGTGGCACTGTCAAAGGTCACAACCTTCATCACCCTCCACTACACACATGGAAGTGCCTTTCATACACATTCACAGACATGAAAAACACAGGTTTGGCAGAAAAAGTCACAAAACCACAGCGCTTGTATGAATAAATATTAAGAGTGCACATAGACTGCAGGTGCTTGAGAGGTGTGGAAGTACTGCCAAGTACAACCCACTGTTGTGGAAACAATTAGAGCACGGGCAATTCTCAGTCGCACTGTGCCCAAAAGTGCAATATAGGCATGTGTTGCAAGCAATTGGAGAGAGATGTGATTATAAGTCCGATGGATTTATTTGCAAAGTAGCCTGACACGTGTTTCGAGTCTAAACCGACTCTTCATCCGAGGCTGTAAATGGGAGATGGGACCTAAGATAAATTGAATGAAGGACAGTGCCAGAAAACTCTCTCACGGCTTCGCAATTGTGGTGATTTCAGCACAGCAGGAAAAGCCAAAGTGATGTGAAAGAAAGCAGCCTCTGGGGGTACAACGTGGGTAGAAGCACTCCAGGACCCTCATCTTGTCGGTGTTAAACTGGCCCCGGCACCTCGCTCGATCACCACCAGCCTTGAGGAGGCACCAGGCCTTGTTGTGGGTCCTGGACCTGAAGTTTTCCCAGCGCTTGTGGACATGATGTTAGTCGCGGGGTACCACCCCCTCTGCGTTGATTGCACCCACAATGTCCGCCCAGATCTTCTTCCCTCCTTCATTGCCGACTTGCGATGGGCCGTGCAGGAGGGCATCATGATGCCCCAGGACTAGGTCTACCAGGATGCCAACGTCCCTGGGTGAGAAGCTGATAGCCCTCTGCCTCTCTGCCGGGGGGTTGCCACTTGCCTCAGATGGTGTTGTGTCAGACATGGCAACCCCGAGGCAAGTGTGGGTGGAAAAGGTGGTCCTGGGGCTGGGCTGTGGAGCAGTGTTATGGCAGTCGGGAGTCTTCGGGATCAGCAGAGGTGGTCACAACAAAAGGATCACTGGCAATGGCTTCAGAGCAGGCACCAAAATGCAGGGCATGTGGGAGCAGGCACAAAGAGTGGGTTGGCAGCAGCAGATGGCTCGTAGAAGACAGCTCGGGGCAGTTGGAGTCAGGTAAATTGGCTGGTAGAGTGTGGGTCTTCTGTGTTAGTCACATGGCCAGTCGGAAACAGAGTGACTCTGCATGTGCGGAAACAGTGCGATAGCCTGGAATCAGAGGAAAGGACCTAAGCATATAAGTTACGTGACACGTGCTGAGCGTTGGGCGTTGGCGTTCAGGATCAGGATAAAGGTGTGCGTAGGACAACATTACAATGTACGTGCATTTCGTGGCGGACGGATGCATGGACTTCAGAGTATTTTGGGGTCCCAGGCGAATTGTTCACTACTGTTAGAGTGCGTACTTCTTCTTTTGACGGGGGAGTTGCCTACGCGCACACACGCGCGTAATATTCTTTTTTTTCTTTCTATAAGGCAGACAGTGAGTCCCGCACGCATTTTTCATACTGTGGTTACCCCTGTGTTGCGTACCCCATTTTCGAGGCCATAGTACCCTACGTGTTCCTCGCGTATGCATTTTATGTGTTTCTGGGTGCCACAGCATACTGCAGGACGTTTTCTCTACACACGTGGGCTACCAAGCGGTCGCATACATGTCTATTTTTGTTTTTGGGGTGCCTGAGCATTACGCAACCTGTTATTTATTCACCAGGGGTTACATAGAGCCTTGCTGGGGCACAGTGGTATGTTTTCCATCACGTACCCTGCCCCCTCACTCCAATTGCCCTGGACAATTGTTTGCTGCACCTCCCATTGCGCTAGTCCATCAGTGCCATGACTGGGAGGGCAACAAGTGGGAAGGGAGGAAAAGGTGGATGACCTGGCAGAGGTGGGCAAGGTGTCCAGGCCCGTGCAGGAAGAGCTATGCCCCCCATCCAACAGGGTCGGGGAGATGCAGCTGATGCTCACATCCCCAGCAGCCGGGGCCACACACCAGCAGTGTCATCTGCTGTCCAGGGCAGCCAGAGTGTGGATGCTCCGGGGGCAGCTGCGGCTACCACCACCTATGCTCAGGGTCACCCAGCCCAGATTGTAGTGGTCCCGGCACAGGGCCAGAGTGACTCAGTGGCCGAGTTGCATGTCTCGAAGGCCAAGACACGTACGGTGCAAGGTCCTGGCACCGGCACACAGGGATCCGGAGCAGTGTTGTCATCTGCTGTACACACCGGCCAGGGTCAGGAAGCTGCAGGGGCAGCTGTAGCAACCGCCACCCTGGCTCAGGGTTACCCAGCCAGGACTGGATTGGTCCCGGTCCAGTGTGACTCAGGGGCCAATTCCCTTGTCACTAAGGCCAAGACATGTGGGGCACAGGGTCCTGGCAACAGCACCCAGCTACCGATACCTGCAAGCAGACCACCTTCTGTCGTTACATTAGTGGCTGATGCCATTGGCCAGTCCACCCCTACTCCAGCCCCCACTGACCTGAGCGGTACAAGCCACTCAGTGTCTGCACCACCTCACAAGAATCAGAAGCATGCTTCAGCGGTACAGGCTGAGACCCCAGACACGGCACAGGAGACCCACACATCGAGAAAGAGGAGTTCCTGTGATCAGGAACTGGACATTCTCGTGGACTACGTGTTGAAACACGGCCATGACACGCTGGTGCAGTCAGGGAGCACAAATACGCCTGCTCAGCGTATGGCCCACTGGCAGTGCCTCGCGGACTTTATTAGCGCCTTGGGCTATGAAAGGCACACAGCTGGTGATGTCTTGAAGCGTTGGAATGACCTCCAACGCCTAGCTAAAGATAATCTGGCTGCCAACTTTGCCTCTACTCTGGTGACTGGTAGGGGGTCACCACCAGAGGACGATGATCTCACTGGACATGAGATCGCTAGTGATTTCATTGCAATGGAGCAGATCCAAGGTGTGGGAGACCTGCCAATGTATGAGGCAATGTCCTGTGAGTGTTGATGCGTGTGTGTCCAGGCCATGTGTATGTTGCTTGGGTGATGTGTTAGGATTGTCTGCAAGTTCAGACTACATTGACATGACTGGCATGTGTGAACCATGTGATGTTGGACTGATACGTGCTTGTTGTCATGCAGACTGAAAACAAACCATGTGTTGCACACAGAGACAATCCTCATCACCACACCTGCTCCCTCCTTCCATGACACTCTCTGTCCAGCTTCTCTTGGCCCAATTCCTGCTCCAACCTGTGGCGGCGGATAGCCTGTGATGATCTTCCACTCATCACTAGCCTTCTACCGCCAGATGTCTGAAGTATCTGAGAGGTCACCCTGTCAGCTGCTCCTCCTCAAAGGCATTCTTCCTTTCCTCTCCTTCCCCCAGCAGCTCACTGTCTCCAGAGGACTGGTTATTCCTATGGTGCACTACTGCAACGGGCTTTACCAGGATTTCTCTGATTCTACTCTCTTCCCTCTGCAACTCAGACCTGGACTGTGTGAAAAGTCTTTTAGGCTTGGTGCCAGGTATCTCCCTAGGACTGTGATGATGGCAGAGGCTCACAGTGGCTACGAATGTTCATTCCTGACCCTGTGCATTCTCAGCAAGGCCCTATGGGTCCTAGACCTGCAATTCCTTTAACTCCATCTCCAGCATATACTTCCTTCTCATGGTCTTTGATCATCCCTTTCCTACACCATCAGGGTCAGTTGCTCCTCCTGGCAATTAGTTTGTGGTTATCTGTGTTGAGCTGGGGCCTCCCTCTGGTACAGCCTCCCTGCCTTTATGTAACTGGAGGTGTAGCTTCTCTGGGTCTGGAGGCACTTCTGATGCTTCATTTGTTGTGCTTTCTGTCCTCCTCTCCCCTGCTGTAGTCCCATATGACTGAGACAATGCACTTGTCACTTGCCCCCACTGTGAGCTACGACACGGTCCTCTGAGCCACCATTTCAACCCACGCACTGCCTCCCAGCCATCCCCCGCACTTGGGGGCAGTGGAGTTTACTGTATCCCTACAACACACTACCAACATTTTGCACATGATGACTTCACTTACCCTTACACTGCCATCAGGCCGCAACATTGACATTACTGGTTACGTGTTTTCAGTCATAGTTGAGCCCTTTCCGATGTACTGCACTGCACCCTCACACTTCAGAACCCTGCTCTCCCCTTCAACATGGATATTCACTTGCGTGATGTCAATGTGACCTACCATTATGGAATCAGTGTGCCTGCCTTCACTGTATCACACCACCCTAGCGTCGTTGCTCCCCGTTACATGTGTGTGTTTTCTAATTGTGATTTGCATGTAATGTCGTCTTAACATGCATTGTACATGGCTCATGGACAGTAGTCTTCTACTTCCATCTCAGGCTGGTTGACAGTTCGGCATGGCTATGCTATGTGCCATCTGTGTTTTATCATCACTCATGTTTGTGGAAGGACTATGCCAGTTACATGCTTGTGTGTGAAGAAGGTGGTATGCACCATGCAGTACACATGTTATTTTGCCCTTTGACACACATCCATGTCTGCTTTCATGCGACCCTTCACTTTCTTTGACACTGCGTGCGTGGCTGAGTTTGTGCCATGTGTGACATGGAAGGTTTATGTGTTGGCTGACAACATTGTGATACCTATGTATGTGGTCAATGCTATTTACATGTGTACTGTTTTTTTATTTTTGCAGGTGATGAGGCACTGGATGCAGTGGAGGAGGACATGGAGGAGGAGGAGGAAATGTATTCAGAGCCACAACTAGGCACCAGTTTAGGACTTTGTGTGGTAGCCCATGAGAATCAATTGGTGCTACAGACCATCCTGGCCAGGGGTGTGTCTGAGTACACCTCTGAGGAAGCCTATGCCTCTGGTGCTGAATTGGACATGGAAGCCTCATTGCTGTCGCAGGTGAGTGATTCTACAGTGGGTGCTGTTCTGTCCCAAACACCTGCAGGGGGGGTAGACCCCCTCACGGGGCCAGTCAGTGTTGGAATGTCCGTCTGTGGTGGTTATGGCTGCAGTGTCACGCTCCACAGTATAGGCTCCTGAGCATGGGGCAGCTGATCAAGGGAGGAATGCAGTCCTGCAGCCACAGGCAGCGCCAGCGCAGCCTGGGCCAGGTATCCTTGGATCCGGCAGGTGTGGGGTCTGGCTACGCGGTGGGCGTGTGCCACTCGGGCATACTGTGTGGGAGCAATCCATGTATGCTGTTGCACAACAACAGGGGGCATTATGTGAGAATACCTCCCTCAGATCTACTCTGGGTGCACTCGAGTTATCCCACAGTAGACGGGCAGAATAGCAGATGGAGCAGTTGACGCACAATATCTCTGTCGAGCTACGTGCATCCCGTGAGGTGGTGCATGCAGACCTCCGGACCATCATGCTGCAAAATCAAACCTATCAGGCCTGCATGCTCGCTGCCATTGAGGAGCAGACCAGGGCTATACGTGGTCAGCCTTCCTTACGACGCACACCTCCTAATGCTACACCAGAGGGTGACAACAGCATCGACACCTGTCTCACTCTATGCTAGCCGTGCAGGCCATGAACCCATGGAGGTTTTTTATTTTTATTCTCAACATCCACACATATGCCACTCCTGCTTCCCCTTTCCATGGGCTTGCAAGAAGAGTTACGTGTGAAAGTAACTTACACAGAGGCATTGGGCTTCCATTATTTCAGTGGCCAGTCTGAAGTCCAACATGTGTATACACCCCTGGTGGGGAATTATGATTGTTTGTCCAGTGCATGGTTTGCATACCTTTTTGTTTGAACATTGATATATGTCCTGATTTCATGTTACATCTTTATGTATTACCTTGCCTGTCTTCATTATTGTTGGCTTTCCTGCTAAATTCGTTTCCCTGCCCACTTTAGTTAGCAGAGACACACTCAAGATAGAAGGGGTCCATGTGGTAGTTTAGTCACATTGAGGCACTTGTGCTCTTGTAATTGCTCACTGTCTGACATTGTCACTGTTGGGTCCTGTGTCTAGGATATGTAATGCCAGACAATGGATGTTCTTGTGTACAATTTTATTTTGATGTTTGACAGTGAGCTATTTCTGACCTACTTCCGTTAATCGGAGTGCACTTTGTGACAGCAGTGTTATGTGTTGGGCATTTATTTGTCATTTTTGACATTGCATGCCATGGCATGGTGTGGCAACCGGGTGACATGAAATTTGGGCGGATTTAGGTGACATACCAGCATTTAGCTTTGTACTTTTGCATTGGGTAAGTGGCATACTGCTTCTTCAATGTGTGCCTTTTGTTCACACGAGATTGGGTTAGTTTAAATAGTTAGGGATCCACACAATGTAGCACTTCCAAGGACACATTCTCAGGGTGGTAAGGTTGGGACAGTTGATTGTCCCTTTGTCATCATCGATTGTCACCTGGAATGTGCCAGGACTGTGTGCACTCTGCAGGTGTTGGATTTTAGGTGAAAAATTGCGCCACAAGCTGGGTACGGGCTGCCTCGCCATGTGCCCTTTCCTCTCCCATGCGCAGCGGGCGTGCATGTGGTTGGGGATGTGGGGGCACCTTCATGTCCACTGGTACGCCACGCCGTGTTGCAATGTTGTGCAGGACACATGCTGCCACAATGAACTACTGGTGGTGCATATAGTAGCTGTCAACCAGAGTGGTCAAGGGAGCAGAAGCATGACTTTAGCACTCCTTATGTGTGCTCCACTATGGCCCTAGTTGCAATATGGGCTGCGTTGTATCTTACCTGGGGTGGTGTGGTGGGGTTCCATATTGGCGTCATCAGGTAGGTGCTCAGAGGGTAGGCACTGTCCCCTAGGGAGGTGAAAATGGTTGTCATTAGTTGGCTTTGTCTATTTGGCTGTGTCTAACATGCACGCATGTGCATGGCCATTTGTACTCACTAATGAGCCATGTGTTGCGATGCCTCCCAGCTTCCAGGCCCCGGTGTAGGGATGACATTCTGAATATGAAACGATCATGGGTGGACCCTGGATAGTTGGCATATACAGAGATAATGATTCCCTTGGCATCACATACAACCTGCACGTTGATGGAATGCTGGTGCTTGCGATTGCACATGGGTGCAATCAATGGTACCAAGCGCTTTGGGAAAGTGCGCCAACCCATAAAAGTCCTGTACCATGGCATGCCTTTCTGCAGGTCTTCTGGGAATGTATGTGTGCCTGCGTACAGAGGGACATGCATTCATGATTGCCAAAACCTGGTGTAGGCAGCGTGACTGCGTGGGCTGTGAAACACCCCCAACTATGGCAGTTGTCTGCTGAAATGTTACCCAGTGGCCAAAAAATGCAGTACATTAAGCACCTTTTCCAACGGTCTCAGTGCTTGGGAGCACAGGGTGGGTGCTGTAAGGTCATCCTCCCACTCAGTGACCAGGTCTAAGATGATATGAGGTGGAAACCTATCCCTGCCATAGACCTGGTCATCGGTTATCCTAAAAAGGCTGGTCCTGGGTAAAAAAATGGTCTACCATTATTTCAATTTTTTCCCCCTCTGTATAACAAGCTTTCCCATCCGCCCCTATGAGCCATGATATATTGTTTCTCTTAAGTACATTGTTCAGCTTATATGCTAATATGCGGCTGGCTTTGTTCCCCTTAATATAATAGAATTGTTTTGTGCATGTGAGGGATCTAGCTGATCCATCTGCCCAGTGAATTTCAAGTACCGTCTTTGCTTTTTTAAGGTCCCTCTCCGCCTTTCTGGATTTGCGATGTTTGAGGCATTTCTCTAGTTCTGATACTTTCTCTTCTAATTTAGATTCTTGGAGTCAGGCGATCCGCCTTTGCTCTGCTCCTATACTGATAAATGCCCCCGAACTACTGTCTTCATAGTGTCCCAGACTGTGGCTATGGGGGTATCTTCCATTGTATTTCCTCTGAAATAGTTGGTGAGGGACTCGACCACCTCCCTTCTGATGACTTTGTCTGATAACATGGAGTCCTACAACTTCCAGTATCTAGTGGGGATTGGGGGGGAGCCCCTAATTCGTATGATTGTTGTGACTGGTGCATGGTCTGATAGCATTCAGGTGTGTATTTCCACTTTGTCTAGGCAGGGGAATAGAACACTTGATGCTAGTATTAGGTTGATTCTAGAGAAGCCTTTGTGTGCGCTTGAGTAAAAATTAAAGTCCTTAACCCCTGTATTAGATAGTCTCCAGGTGTCCACTGTCTAGGTTTCCCTGATGAATTTAGCAAGGCCCAGGGCTCAGGCGAAATCTATTCTGGTTGGGGGAAGCGTTTTGTCTCTTTGCAGGTTTGGGGCCATGTTAAAATCTCCCCCCATCAGTATGGTTGGGAGTAGATCAAGCAGGAACCTATCCTGTGCGTTGTTCGGGCAGTAAATAGCTGCTATAGCGAGTGGTTGTTCCAGAAAGTATCCTTTGCCAGGAGGTATCTACCCAATGGGATCTTTCTTTACTGTAATTTGCGTTAAGGGGAATTTTTCACTCAGCAATATGGCTACCCCCTGTTTTTTAACCCGTGACGCGGCGAAGAAGCGCTTCTTGAACCTACTATATTTAACAACATAATAAGTGCACCAAGCACTGAGAAATCAAAAAAAGAAACTGTGTGGAAAATCATTTTCTTTATCATAAAGAACAAAAAAATGTAATAACAAAAAGCAAGGTATCCAGGAAAAAAAATCCTGTACTACCTAAACAAATGAGGTGTGGGCTTCACCTCAACACAAACCTGTGACCTTGCAAACAACATTGATCGGAACCTTATACAAAACTAGAGCTAAGCAAGGCTGGTTCCAATCCTAGGGCCCATTGTTCTGTTCTACAAATACTAGGAAACCACCAGTGCTCCAGCTCAGGGAGAATAAAAACTCCTGTACTCAGATATAAACAAAAATGGCTGAATACTTGATGTCAAGAAATGAGGACATCAAAGCACTCTTTGCCCCAAGAGGATCGACAGACAATGCTTTCAGAAATACAGATACACAAGAAGATCTAAAACAAAAATGTATGAGACTAGAAAGGCTCTCAAGAAAATAAATCAACACATATTGGGAAAAAAACAACCATGCAAGAATATGCAGAACAAAAAAAGATCCCGAGAGGCCTAAGAATCCTCATCTTTCCAGATTTCGATGACCCCCAAGACTCAGATCTTGCGGATGATTGGGAGAAGAATCTTATACAAGAATCACCAACAATGATATGCTTGCTAATTGAACATGACAAAAGGAAACATTCAAGACTTGTCATCCTGATTGAAGAACTCAAGAAGGTAATCGAAGACTACGATGCACCAAGGACAACGAAAGAGAATAATTACAACGCAATGTATAAAATCCTCAAAATCCATCAAGATGAGGTGAAAATGAGGAAACTACATAAATTCTTCCGAGATGGCAAGGACTACAGGGAAGGCAGGGTCTTCACCTTTCAAGCCAAATACGACCAGGACAAACCAAAATCAAAAGAAAGTACGCCAAACAGCTCACCAGGTAGCTCTGAAATAGATAGTGACCCAGAAGAGAGTGCATAGCAGACCGAACAAGCCACAGATGAACAACTAAATAAACTGTCTTTTTTTAGAGCAAATAAAAAGACACAAGAAAGCAAATCGTATCAAACCACAAACAAATAAAACGGTACTTTTCACAGTACCACTAACAAATACAAGAACCCAACAAGAAGAGAGAGAGGCGGAAGAATTGGCAAACAACGCAAGAGAGCTAGAGGAAGAAATCGAACAAAGACAAACAAGATTGCAATCCCAGGAGATGACAGGACAGACAGGCAACAAAGTCTGGTTATGAACCTATCCAACAAGAAATTAACAACAACTGAAATCAGAGTACTTAACAAAGGACTCTCTTTTTCACCATCAAGCAGCAACAAATTTGTGGATATTCAGATAGACCTTTTTAAATGTACCCGTCGACTGAAACTGACCAAATTCTTTACAACAAAGCAAACAACATATAGGCCACAAGAAGAGAAGCCACAACTAAGTTCCTTCACATTAAGTGACCTCGAAGACATACATGTACTAAGCACACTGGAAGACGACATCACCAGTAAAAAAGACTGCATAAAAGACCTCGGAATTCAAACGGTGCCAATGGATATACCAGATTTCAAGAGAAAATCCAAATTTATACCACAGCTATTTGCAGAGAACTTCCTTGACACTTTCCATCAGGCAGTGATCAATGACTTGTACAAACTCGAAGACCAAGGATGCCGCAAACAAAGCCAAAAGAACAACCTCTCCAAAACAGAACTCCATACTTTGAAAGAACTACAAAATGATGATGACATCATAATTAAGGAGGCGGACAAAGGTGGAAATATTGTTATAATGGAGAAATCGGACTACATTAAAATGGCAGCTCTCCACCTAAGAACACCAACCAGCTATGAGAAACTGACAAAAAAAACAAGCAAAAATGCTGATGGAACACAAAGAACTGTTGAAGCACTACCATACCCAAGGACTCATCATTGACAAGGAATATGATTATCTCAAAACGGATAACCCCAATATGCCCACCCTATTTTTCTTGTAAAAAATTAATAAAGATTTTGAACAATTTCCAGAATGAAGACCGATCATGAGCGGAATAGGTCGACTAACAGAAACCCTGGCCAGATATATCAACAATGTTATCCAACCTCTACTAACCAAGATACTAACGTATCTAAGAGACTCCATGCACACCCTGGCGATTCTCAGAAATAAAATGGGAATCCAACTTCCTGTTAGCCACGCTAGATGTTAAAGCGCTATATACTTCATAGACCATGAGTTGGCTATTGCAAGTATCGGATATCTACTCGCTAATGAATCTGCTTCGCATTTCGAACAAGCAGAAATTACAAAAGAATTTCTCAAATTCTTATTAACAAACAACATATTTATCTTCAACAGTGAATATTATAAACAGACAAGGGGGGATCGCAATGGGGGTAAGCTATGCTCCATCCCTAGCAAACTGCTTCATGCATTCTTACGAAAGGAAACATGCTATGCAAAAGACGAGATTCACAGAAATAATTGTCCAGTGGCACAATACATTGATATTATTATCCTAATATGGAAGGGGACACCAGAAGAACTAAGCCAATATACGAACTATCTAAACCACACCTACGGAATTGAACTAAAAAGTCATGTGAGCACGAATCAGATTGATTTCTTAGACCTAACGAAAATGATTCAGGAGAATCAAATTATTACAGAAAGATTCCGAAAACCCACTGAGGTGAAGTGAGTGCTACATGCCCACAGTTGTCACAGAAGAAGTATAATCAGTAACATCCCTCAAGGCGAATACATTAGGGCCAAAAGAAACTTCATAACTGATGAACATTTCGAAAATGAATGTACGCACCTAGGCGAGAGATATAAAAACCGAGGATATCCCAGCAGAAATCTTCGAGAGGCAAAAACGAAAACATCCACGATACCGAGAGAAGCACTCCTAATGCCAAAAAAGAAAACTGCGACTACAGACCCATCAATAAGATTTGTGACCAGATACAATAAGGACAGTCACAAAATACAGAAAATCCTGACCAAACACTGGGATGTACTACTAATGGATGAGTATATCAAACCTTGTTTAAAACCATACCTCAGCATATCTTTCAAGAGAGCCCCTACATTACGTAACATCCTAGGCCCATTACTTTTAGCACAAAAAAATATAACAGCAAAAGATTGGCTCAGCAAACAAGCACCAATTGGCTTCAGGAGATGTGGCACCTGCTCCATGTGCAAATATGCCACACAAACACAGACTGCAATATTCCAAGGCTGCTTACCGTTTAGGATCACAGAACATTTGAACTGTAGATCCAAATACGTAATTTATGCTTTGATATGTGTATGCCACAAAATATACATAGGGATTACAATTCGGGAGTTACAGATAAGAATACGAGAACACCTTAATAGTATTCACTCACAGAACCCGAAGCTGCCTTTGGCCAACCATTGGCAGAAAAATCCCCAAATGGAAGACAAGAGCCAGATAAGATTAATTGGATTAGGAACAGTGAAACTGGGAACAAGAGGAGGTAACGGGATGCTCAAACTACAACAGGAAGAAGCCAGAATCATCTGTCGATATAGATGTGTGGAAAATTGACTAAATTGCGATCATAATTACAATGTATAACTTTAATAACTGTATTTTCATTGATTCCAACACATACTTCTCCTTCCTCCTCATTTTTTCTTCTCACTCCAATTCCATCCAAGACATCCATGCTAACCCCCTAATCCTCACTCCAGGGTCCATAGGACTTCCCTGTCCATAAACATATGTAACCATGAACAAGCAACTCTGAGACTGTTACCTATTAGGGAACCACTTTTACCCCAGACTCTGTACCAACCAGGTACAGGCATGGACTAGTAATATTACAACTAGCCCGCCCAGACAGGAACTTGCCCAAACAGCCGGATGGCTGCACAACCTAAATTGGTCTTTCTCTATGACATCCCCCATACTCATCATTACTAATCAGTCCAGGTTCGCCTACCCCTCCTAGCTACCACTGCCCCAGAGCAGATGACCTACCATCTAATGGACATGACATAGCTATAAGATTAGCCATCAACACTAACTTTAGAAGCTAACTAGACAAAAAGTACTACTTCAAAGATAGTATTCTTATTAACATACTTCAACTATGGCCTCAGCTTGATACCAGACTGGACGAATTTCCCACACCGCTTTATTTCAACAAGCAGTCCTTGCCAACAATTCCTTAATTTCCACGAACTCTATAAGGACAGTAATTCCCACCATGCAATATGCCTCTCATGTGCAGGACGCCACTCTTAACTCGGCATACACTCCACCGAGCATGCGTGAGAAAGAAGAGGATTTCGCTTCGGCATCGCGCATGCACGCACACACTCATAAAACAACTAGTGACCGCAGTCCGCCCAAATCAACAGACGGAACGACGTTCACGGACAATCAGATACAGGTAAGCACTACTACTTTGAGTCAAATAATCGCTTGACCAAGCGCGATATTATTAGCCGACCACAAATGCATTAATGTTAACGGCCCTAAGAATTATGATGTAAAAATATCAATCTAGCATCACTCGTGTCCAGCAGCAGCCCTTACAACCAGGCACTTGCCTTGCACTATCCGCTTTGTACACCCCCCGACTGCCCCTGACGGAGCACAGGGGGCTTAGACAAAAACTCTGGGAGGCCACATCCTTAACTCGCCAAATCACCCAAACCTCACGATGCAAAAGCACACTGCCGCGGCTTGCCAACAAATACAAATGGATTTAAAACTTTCAACCTCTTCACTCTGCAACTCCCAGCTTTATCCTGAGCATCACAGACCCCAAAAGGGCCTAGACAACTCACGGGGGCCACTCCACTAACTCGCTAAAAGCACAGTAATGCAAGCACTAAAAGTTAACCAACACAGCCGCGTGAACTTAACGTGCACCTGTGCCAATCCACTCACTCCTCCCTTTCCACGATTCCTCAACCATGGGTAGCTAGTACAATTACAAAGCATATTGCATGCACCCCACCCTTAGGCCACCTAGTACACTACAAATCAGGGGGAGCACTTTTAACCACATATACACATGTGGCCGGTTATCAACATGTAGATTATGAAAAATGTATATGGCCACCACTCAATTCATGTCAACTCTCTCCCATGGCCCCATATGAGCCACAACTCAACTAAACCACTAAATCCAATACCTACCTTCACATTACAGGGCCCAATTGGAGCCCAGCTGTAATGACAGACAGAATCAGACTATATGAAACAGAACCCCACTGGGGGACCCGGACAAATTGAATTAGGTAAGAGGAATATTCTGCACACTAATTTTAGCAAAACATAGCCTAGAACCCTTGCTGACCTTGCTAACTCCTTTCTCTTTCTCTCTTTTCTCATTCTTTCCTCCTAACATGTATAAACGTGATGTTTAAAATATAAACTATACATACGTGCTTTATAATAACTTATGTTTTGATTTTGTTTTATCACCACCACCGTGCACACTGCATAACGCTCATCAGGATATAATTCTCCATGTCACACTACAAACACTTAATGTCACTCAAATGTACGTATTTTAAACTTGTATCAGCCTTGAAAAGGACCTACGGGTCGAAACACATGTCGGCTGACCTCACTCAAACAACTCTGAGACAGAAATAAATACAACATAATAAGTGCACCAAGCACTGAGAAATCACAAAAGGAAACTGTGTGGAAAATCATTTTCTTTATCAAAAAGAACAAAAAACGTAATAACAAAATGCAAGGTATCCAGGAAAAAAAACCTGTACTACCTAAACAAATGAGGTGTGGGCTTCACCTCAACACAAACCTGTGACCTTGCAAACAACATTGATCGGAACCTTATCATACAAAACTAAAGCTAAGCAAGGCTGGTTCCAATCCTAGGGCCCACTGTTCTGTTCTACTATATTTAATGTGCTGCTCATCCGACTGTGGAAGATGAGTCTTCTGGAGACATACTATGTCCCCCGCTAGTTGACCTAGCCTTCTTTCCACTGATTTTCTTTTGCCCAGGAAGTTCAGTCCCTGAACGTTGCATGTTATCAGTTGTATTTTGCGTTTGTTACCTGACTCCATGTTGCTCCTCCAATATATTGCTATTAAGCAGGCATGTTTGATTCCCTGCTCGAGCGGCAGGGCTTGGATTGTTTTGATTCTGTGTGTCTGTGATTTCTCGTGATGTTGATGTTTTGTTCCCTCTAGTTCTCAGGGAGACCACTGAGGTCCTCCCACTCTTTTCTCCCACCACTCTGTCCTCCCTGCCCCCTCCCCTACCCAAATCTGCCAGGGATGAGAACAGCCCTAACCCAATGGGGTAACCGACTTAAGCCCACCACCGACGTAACTTGTGGCCAACAGGGCCAGGTGCTCGATAAGCGGCAATTCACAGCAAACGCTAACATAATAGCTTCATTTCACTGGTTAAGGATATAATCTCAGTCCCACCGAAGATCCTTGTCCTTGGGGTTTGGACCTGGTTTCTCCCTCTTGTGCCGGGGTCTCATTTGTTGTTCACCCTCCCGACACCCCCATTGTGGCTCCCTGTCAGGCACCATGGGTGGGAGCCCGGGAAGGGAGAGTCACCATCCTTATCCATGGTATGTCATCGATTCCAGATCAGTCTGAGTTTTTGTTCTTCCGGGGAGGACCCCGAATTTTGCATCTCTGATCCACTCTCGTCCAAGAGGATGAAGTGGGCTTCTTTGTCGGCTCTTGGGAGGATGGGTCTCTCTCTGATTCTCTGCTTTCTTCATCGGCCCCCAGAAATGTATCTGCTTCTTTTAGAGTGCGTATTTGTCTGTGGCTGCCTTCCCACGTGAAATTTAGTGGTCGGGAAACCCCATCGATAAGGTATTTTCGTTTCTCTGAGCCACTCCGAGAGTCATTTCAGTGCTTTCCTTTTGAGGAGCGTAATGTTCGCCAGATCCTGGTAGATTAAGATGTGCTTCGAGGCTCTGGCTTCTCTCATAATTTCCTCCTTCACTTTGTAAAAATGGATCCTAGCCAGGACATCCGGTGGAGTGGAGTATGCTTGCCTGGATTTGGTCCAATTAACTCTATTTTTAGTGGGGCGCTGTCTGGCAATGTCAGTATAAACCGAAACAGGTCTAATATGTAGCTCTCTAGGTCTGCATCTGTAACATAGGCGGAAATTCCGCGTAGGCAGATGTTGTTTCTTCTTGAGTGGTTCTCCGCATCCGCTTTTTTGGATTCCATGGCGTTGCATCTAGTTTCTAGAGCTGCAATCCGATCCAGCCCCTCCCCAATTTTGAACGTTTGTTCGCAGAGGTTGTTCTCCTCCTCCACTGTTCTGTTCTCTGCTGCCTCAGCCCTCTTGTCTGGCGTGGAGATCTTTCGCATAACTTCCTCTGTCCCCTTCTGAAATTCATTTGTCTTTGCCGACAGCAAGACCTGGAGGTCCGACTTTGTGGCTGATTGGGCTAGTAGGGCTCCTTCGGAGATCGACGGCGTCTCAGTCGGCTGTGACTCTGCTTGGTCCACTTTCTTCCCTTTTTCCAGATTGGATTGTCCCATTAATGTGGAGATGTCCACCTTTTTGGAATGTTTCCCACTTTTTGCCATGTCTTTGGCGGGGATCCCTAGGGTCAGAGCCTCCTGTGCTTGTTAGTCTTCACATTCTTCCCATTTGAAATTTGGGGAAAACACCCCTCGGTTTGGATCTTCTAGGCAGGTTGCTTCGTTGTTTCAGTGGCTCATCTGATTTCTCCCCGTTCCCCTCTACCTGCTCTCGGTGCTGCATGGGAGTTCGGGGGGAGGCTGCAGCCCACAACTTAACTTGTTGCACTGTTTCAGGCTGTTAAATTTCCTTGTGGGGTCTTTTCTGGCCCAGTCCGTGTTCTGTCCTGACCAAGGAGCGGAGTTGTGAGGATCCCTGACCTTTCAGTCCTCCGTGGCGGCTTTGTGGCAGGCGTAGGATCTTGTCTGGGTCTCTTCCTGCGTTGTATGGGTCAGTTTGTTGTGCCCGAACTGATCCGATTCAGTTCAGCAGGGAGGGTCCGGAGACTCCCCCATCGTAAATTGGCGTTCTGAGTTCTCCCTGTACCAGTGCAGAGGGGCTGGGCTGTGGAGCTGGAGATGCCTCTCACGCGCCATCCAGGTCTTAGCTGTGTGGCTTAGTTTGTTTACTGGTGAGGGAATTGGTGTTCTGGGCCCCTCTGGATGTTTTCTTGTGTCAGGAATTGTGGGAGAAGTTGCTCAGATGTTGTAAACTCTTAGTCTTTGTACCGCTTGGCTAGAACGTTGCAGGTAGCCCCCACCACAAGGCTTCGCTGGTGGTTCAGAGCCCTAAGGGGGCTAACCCGGTGCTCTTTCGTTGACGCCAAACCGACAGATGGGACGTAAGTCCTGGGTATCAGGGCTACGCTGGTACGGAGCCCAAGGGGCTTACAGGGGAGCAGTCCACAAGGCGCCAATCCGCCACTAATAGCTTGCGGTGGGGCCCCAGATCTCCTATTGCAGTTGGCCCAGTGCTAGGTGGGTCTCATGGGGGCCTACCCCACTCCTCCAGAGGGTATGGGCACCCCCGCCTGCAGATCTCCTCACTCACCGGTCTGATGCAGGGGAGCTGTCATTCGAGGGGGAGCTTGCTTCCCCTACTGAGTCGCTGCTGGGGGCTGGGACCACCTTCGAGGCGATAGTCAGTCTTCCAACTCCACTCGTCCCACACCCGGCCCGGGCCACTGCATCATTCTCTGGGACCCCGACAGGGTAAACTCGTTTTGCTGCCACCGGAGGCGGAAGGCAGATGAGCAGCCAGGCGAGCGGAGGCTCTTCGCTGGTGTTGCTGCTTCAAGGTATTTTCTCCAGATTCAGCTGAGGGATGGGGGCTGATGAATGCTGTGTTGATGCGTTTCCAGCTATCCTCAAGCACCCCGGCCCTAGCAGAGGTCTAGGACTCCTCCTCCTCCTCCTCTTGCTCTATGGGGAGCTCTGGGCGAGGCAACTGCCATTTTTGCCTGAATATTGTCCACCGGGACTGGGGTGAACACACATGGTTTGTTTCTGGCGAAATCATTGTTTTTCGGCAGCAAGTTTTTCAGTCTGGCATTCCTCACTCCCACTGTGCATATTTGGTGGTTAAGTCAGCGGAGTGCCGGCTAAAATCTTGTCGGCGCATAAGGCAAGACGGGAGCTTCTTCGGAGCCATACTTGCTGCTTTGTCTCCTAAGCCACACCCCCCTTCCTCTCATAGTTTTGACAAATCACTGTGTAAAAGTTGCATCAACAAAAACATCTCTATGACATTTATTGTGTCTACTGCCCTCCAGGTTGCAACCCCACATTTCCCCAAGAATGGCCAGGACAACTGGCTAGAACGCACAAATATGGTCATGCCCTTGACATCATCTACTCATTTGGGCTAGACCTCAAACAGCCCACACTTGTAGAACTATGTCTGACCCTACTTGTTGCTAAATAAATGGGAGCTCCTCAAGCAGCACAATAATCTAACCCAAAAGGACAAGCTCAAACACTATATGCTTATCAGACAAATGAACAACGCCAACATACAATATTTTGAAGAAAAGTTCACACTTCCCAAGAAGGACAATAATGGCAGAAACATATCCCTTGCTCTTACTAAAAAAAATCTGGACATAGGAATCACTAAGGCACTGGACTTTATTGCACCAAAGAAACTGAAAAGAATAAAAACCACAACCAAAAGCAACAGCAAATAGTTTGATGCCAAACTGATCTCCCTTAAAAGGACACATAGGAGAAATCAAAGTTACCTAATGACAAAGTGGCATGCAAAATGAATAGCAGGTGCTACCATAGGACCATTGTAAGAATAAAAATACTATCAAAATCATATCTCTTATACTCGAATTAAATATAAAGTTTTCAAAATGTAACCCGCCAACACTAAACTAGTAATCAACTCACACCTTTACAGGAAGTGGCCAACTCTCTTGCTTGGTCCCTTCAAGATAGAATTGTCAAAATTCAAGCTAAGATTGGTCAACAGAAATGATCAGATGGATCAGACACCATAAAGCAGTGCCATCTGTCTAGATCTTTGAAGTTCAACTCCATTACAACTGAAACGCTGATTAGTATCACTAAGAAACTAAATGCCTCCGGCAAACCATCTGACCCCTGCGCAACCTCCCTAATCAAGAAAAACATAGCTAGCCGAGTGGAACAGATGACCGAACTTTAATAAAAACATAACTAACATTAGGCAGTATCCATACTTTCCTAAAGGCTATCCCCACTACACCTCTTCTAAAAGTTAGAGGGTAGACTCAGACGTACCTAAATCCTACAGCCCTGCATGTAAAACATTTTTTGAAAGGAAGTAGCTCAAACATTCTGATGCCAAAGAATGGCTTCTGCAAAGAAACTAAAGCACTTTTGCCAGGAAAACAAGTTTATCACATTCTAAAGACTGGGGGGGGCTAGTCAGTTACTTGGAGCTGAAAACTAGCCTGATTCTCTCCGAACGACAAAGTTACAGTTTATGTCCCCAGTTAGACATTAACATAATCACACAAATATGTTGTTACACAGTCATCCCCCAACCCTCCTCTAATACAAAATCCCCCTAGCTCTAAAACCCCATTGGATACATTCGTAAAGTACAACCCCTTTGACATGTGCCAGAATTCCATTAACCCAGATGGTGATTGTGTAAGGCTTTCCATAAATACTTTAAGGCATAGGGAGGGAGTGAAATAAATATGCAGCTTTTGAAGCAGCAGTAATCTTTTCAATCATAGCCAGTATGACATCCTCCACATAATATATGTAACATTCATGAATAATTTAGTTTATTGTTCAGACCATGTGGCAGAATCCCATTAACCCAGATGGTGATTGTGTAAGGCTTTCCATAAACACTTTAAGACATAGGGAGGGAGTGAAATAAATAAGCAGCCTTTGAAGCAGCAGTAATCTTTCCAGATGCTTCAGGCGCCCATACCATTTTTCCTGAATTTATGCACGTAATCCTATTTGTGACTGGCCTTCAGCATACATTCTAATTATTTCCCTGCAACCCCATACATCATCAGCTCTCAATCTAACCCTCCCTGTAACCAGACCTTTCTGGTCATAAAAAAACAAGCCTTCATGCTCTCAGGGAAATTACTCTTTGTATCTCAGAACCCAATCCGGCCATAATAAATTAACGAATGGCTTTCCGTTCAGTTCTTGAATTCATCCCTTTGCTATGTTATCACAACTGCCTGTATGCAGTTTACCTCCATTCCCCCTTTCCTGACCTCTGCCATCCAACTTTCCAAACCAGGCAAAAAACATCCCTGCAAATCCCATGACTCGGCAGCCTATTAAGGCTCCAAGTAGATCAAGCCTGCATTCTGCGATGTCTCCATGTATCCACAATAAACCCTACATTTCCCAAGGCCCTAAATGTGTCTGCAATCTAAACCATTGTTGAATACCCACATGTTAGTTTCTCCTTCAATGAATTCCTCTATTGCATGTATAAAGCTCCCCACTACATACTTCACAGCGCTACAAATTGTACATTGCACAATACATTGTATCTATGCTACTGCTGCTCGTATTACTACCTACTGTGCCTCTAAAATGTATCCAACTAAAACACAAAGTAACATTCATTTCTATTCTTCTAACTGCATTGAGCACATATTTAGTTGCAACATTGCATCTAACCGCGCCGCACAATGGCCTAGTACAATTTACATATTGTAAACCTCTTTCCCGTGCTGGAACCTAAAACGTCTACCCAGACACTTTCCTTGCTAAAATCCTTGAAAAGATAACAACCACGCAACGTGTCCTCCATAGTGAAGAGAACCTCCTAATTCAGGACTATGGAAACAAGTTAATGAAAGGGGACGTTCTGAAAGCACTTGACAGCAATGCACCAACAGACCTAGTACTCCATGATCTACCGGCTGCCTACAATGCAGTCATTCATCAGGAACTAATACAAAGAATTAAAGTTCAGATGGGAATACATGGTACTGTCTCGCAGTGGATCACCAACTACTTTCAAATATGTACCTACAAGACAGCTAAAACTACCGAACTACACCCAGGTTTGCAGGGCTGAAACACAGATGGCGGTCCTTCACAGTACTCAGTCCGAAATACTGGAAAAACCTCCCCACATCCCTGAAAATAGAATTTCACCCTAGAGGTTCAAAAGGAAGGCGAAAATCTGGTTCCATGAACAGAAGATCTAACTGAGAAATTCCTGCATACTCTAACCAAATCACCCTTCATCCCCCAAATGGCTCCTAGTTTGACTCTGCCACACTTCTACCCTATGACTAGCCCTTCAAATTTGCCTAC
Organism: Ambystoma mexicanum; assembly: GCF_040938575.1. NCBI lineage: Eukaryota > Metazoa > Chordata > Amphibia > Caudata > Ambystomatidae > Ambystoma > Ambystoma mexicanum. Next base: position 981,098,434 of record NC_090931.1, read on the forward strand.
ATTGGCCCTGCGAAAGATTATCTGACTTGTTCCTATGTCCTCTTGTTTTATGTTTGATGTAATATAAATAAACTGCATGCACCAGAATTTCTGCCACCAATGGTGCCTTAGTAAAGGCATCAATCACGCTGTGTAACCCTTGGATACTGACTGTACCTAAGCAGACTACCTGGGAAAGTAACCTCATCTCATGTTTCATAATATATATCACACCTTTGCATTGTACTCAATGTCTTGTTTTGTTTTCCCACGTTCTTTGAAGGAGCTCCCGCGTGAGTTAGTGCATTATAAAATGTTTAAAAAAAATATAGAACACTTACAATCCCTAATTAGGGTGAATCACATATGTGATTGTCTGATCCTTGAGAGCTACCTGTCTTTGAATACCCCCTTTGTAAAATCATGGGTCAGTAATTGTGATTTTTTTTTTTTTTTTTTGCATCATCCAATTTATTTTCAAATTTGTTTATTGGCATTTATCATAAAATCAGTAGCACATAGCCGGTCAATCGTGCCAAATGATGCTAACTCTTTGCAGTAATATCTTAGTGAACAAAGGTGAGGGGGGGGGGTGGGAAGAGGGGGGGAAGGGCGAAAAAAGGGGGGGGAAAGCAGGGGGGGGAGAGAGAGAGAGAGGGGAGAGGGGGGGCGCGGGGAAGCAATAGATATAGAATGAGGGAGTGTTCCAAACAATAAACAGTAAACTGATAACATTAACATAAACTGTCTCCGTATCCAGTCTTCCTCGTGCATTTGCCAAGGCTTCTGTAGAGGGTGGTATAGGGGGGGGGGCTCTTGAATGCAGCAGTTTCCATAGGTGTTTGGGGGCCTCCCACATGAGTTTCTAGGTTTTGCAGTTCAGCACAATCTAGTTAGTGCCTGTTCACGGGGGTTTATCGTCCGAGGGGTATGATATAGTTCTAACTATCTCCCTCCATGCTTCTAGGGTGGAGCTGGACTCATCGGTAGATCTGGAAACGCTGTCTTCCCAAGCCTTAGTTTCTGCATCGGCCCATCTGATAAGTTCGCTGTGCCAGGCGCCATATCTGGGCCCTGTTGGCTTTCTCCAGGACATGGCGATATGTCTTTTGGCCAGAAGGCACGATAGGTCCATTAGTTTCACCAGGTGCTTAAGTTTGGCCGGTCTAGAGTACCTTCCTAGGATGCATTCTTCAGGCGTCCATCTGTATTTGGAGGTTCCTGCCTTCTCAAGTGTTAGCTTGACTTTTGCCCAGAGAGATTGTACTTTGTTGCACTCCCAGAACATATGTATGAGGTCAGCCCCTTCTGCCCTGCACCATGGACAGTCGGAGCTCGCATTCCTGTTGAATGTCGCCAGTCTGTGCGGGGTGAGATATGTCCGATGCAGGACATTTAGTTGTATAAAGCGGAATCTGTGGTTTCTCGACACAGCCTTAGGGAATATTAGCGCCCTGGACCATTCTGCCTCCGAGAGTTCTCGGCCAATGTCCGTTTCCCATTTGTTTTTCAGGGTCTCTCCCTTTGGGTTGGGATTATCGTTGAGGTGGCTGTATATTTGGGAGACCGGCCTTTGCCCCTCGCCTAGGTTATATAATAAAGTTGTGAGAGGATCAGATTCAGGTTCTTCTGGCCAGGTGTCCCATTTGTGTCTTGCTATTTCGCGTATCTTTCGGTACCACAAGTATTGACTAGTGGGTATCCCGTCTACGTTGTGTAGTATGTTGAACTCTTTAAAGGAGCCTTCTTCATAAAGATCTCCCCACGTGTAAACCCCCTTCTTCTCCCAGGTCCTGAGATGCAACAAGTCCAAGTCTGACCTACACAGGTCCCAGATCAGTGGTATTTCTGGGGAGTACAGGTGTGTTAGATTCCTTAGTGATTTCGTTCTTTGCCAAATTTGTTTCCCCAGAGTGGCTATGAAGGGTGTGTCACTCAGCAGGTGTTGTGGTGCCCAAATGAGTTCTTTAAGTTGCAGTGGAGAAATCAGGGACTGTAGCAGGGGAGTCTTGGATGTGATCTCGTCAGCTAGCCATTTGGACACAAAGCTGAGCTGGGCTGCCAAGTAATATTTTTCGAAGTGCGGGAGTTGGGTTCCACCTTGAGCGTGTTGTAGAACTAGTGTGGAGTGTGCTATTCTGTGCCTGCCCCGCCCCCAAATAAAATCTCGTGTTATGGACCCTAAGAGGCGGAAAAATGAGTTCTTGATGTAATATTGCACATTTTGGAACCTATACAAGAGCCTAGGGAGGACTATCATTTTGGTTACCGAAATTCTCCCCATTGCCGACAGTGGGAGCTTTGCCCAGAAGGACATTGATCTGCGCAGCGCAGGTATTGCTGCATTAGTGTTATTTTCGTGCATCAGTTGGGGAGTGTGCATGATCTGGATGCCCAAGTAGCGGAACCTGGTGGTCTGCCACTGTATCCCTAGTGTTGGAAGCTCCTCCGAGCATCTGTCCCTAAGGCCAGCTAGTGGGAATAGGCAGGATTTTGCCTTGTTGAATTGTATGCCTGAGACTTTGGAAAAATTATCAAGGACGTCCAGCATGGTTGGGACATTGAGGTGGGGGTCCCTGACATACAAAAGCACATCGTCCGCGTACAGTGAGATTATGTGATCTGTCGTCCCTAGCCTTATTCCGGCATCGAAAAATTGTTTCCGAAAATAGATAGCTATGGGTTCTAATCCCAGTATGTAAAGCATGGGGGATAGCGGACAGCCCTGACGGGTACCTCTGCATATCTCCCAAACTTCCGACACATGTCTCCCAGTTTTTACCCGTGCTCTTGGTTCGGTGTATAGTATTCGGATCCACCTGATAAAGCGTGGGCCAAACCCGAATTCCTTCAGAACTGCTAATAGCCACTCCCAGTATATGGAATCGAACGCCTTGATGGCGTCTAGTGACAGCAGGGCGTAGGGTTCAGTGATCGCATCAGTTTGTGCAATAACGTGTTGAAGTCTGCGTAAGTTCATGGTCGTATTTCGGCCTGGGACAAACCCACACTGATCTGAGTGTACGATGTCTCCTATCTGTCTGGACAGTCTCTGAGCTAGGATTGTGGTTAACAATTTAACATCGTGGTTGAGCATAGCCAGCGGGCGGTATGAATCGCAGTGCTCTGCTGGCTTGTTCGGCTTAAGAACTGGGACCACTAGGGTTTCCTTCATGCTGTCGGGTAAGATACCTCGCTCGTATATTTCCTGGAAGACCTCATGTAAGAGTGGTGTCAGAGAGGAGCTATAAGTTTTGTAGAATTCCGAGGGCAACCCATCGCTCCCCGGAGCTTTAGCCGCAGCTTGTGCCTTGATCGCTTCGGCAATGTCCTCTGTTGTAATATCTGCCTCTAGTTCTTCGGCCTGCTCCGGGGAGAGCCTAGGCAGCCCTATCTCGTCTAAGGTGTCCGCTATGTAGTCCCCAGATATTTCTGTTTCGTGGGAGTATAGGTGTTCGTAGTAATTCTTGAAGGTGTCATTTATTTCCTGCTGAGTCTGGTGTGTATTGCCCTGTTCATCTTGGATCAGGGTAATGGTGTGTCTGGGGTGCTCCTTCCTGCAGAGCCAGGCCAGGAGCCTACTAGGTCTATCTGCTTCCGTGTGCCTCCTGTTCATTCTGGTGGCAAAGTCGAACTTAGCGAGCCTGCTCCAAGCATTCGAGCATTCTCCGCGGAGTGTACGAAGTCTGCCTTCATGCTGTTGTGGGTCTATGGGGTCCGTACTAAGCTTCTGAATCTCCGCCTCGCCCAGCTCTAATTCTTTGCGTAGCGATCTTCTGATGCCACCCGCTTTCGCCAGTATCTCTCCCCTGGTCACCACCTTTAGGGCCTCCCATGTCGTGCTTACATAATCTACGCTTCCCTTATTTAGCTCTATGTAGTCGTCTATCGTATCCTGCAGTTCGTCTCTGAATGCCTGGTCCTTCAGGGCCGTTATTGGCATGCGCCACATAGGGATGGGGGGCCTGGGGCCAGCACGATTCCAATTTACCATTAGGGGGGAGTGGTCTGAGATCGTTCTTCCTAAGTATTCTGCTTCTTCCATCTGGGATAGGTGTTCCCTGCCGACAAAAATGTAGTCTAGCCTCGTGTGGAGGCCATGTGGGGATGAGAAGTAGGAATAATTCCGTGTATGGGGGTGTAGTTCTCTCCATATATCAGCCAGTTCTAGTCTGTCTATCAGCGTGTTTAGTGCTGTCGAGGCTGCCATAGTGGTGGTAGGCGGTGGTAGCGACCTATCTAGCATGGGATCTCGTACACAGTTGAAGTCACCACCCCAAATAAAAAGGCAGTCTCTATGTAGGGTGGTTATGTCGTACATCGAGGCCAGGTATGCCGGGATGCTGATGTTGGGTAGGTAAGAGTTCACTATGCATAACTCTTGTTGTTCGATGTGTCCCCATACAATCACATACCTGCCCTCAGGATCGGTAATAAATTTGGATAGACGGAAGGGGAGCTGGGGGTGGATCCATGTGTATACCCCTCTAGCATATTTCGAGTAGGCAGCACCAAATCCCTGTCCCCCCCAGTGCTCCTGAAGTTTGTCCATAGATGTCGTTGTGCAATGCGTCTCCTGCAAGAGCGCTATCCCAACCTTCTTCCTCTGTAGATATGACTTAATTCTATTCCTTCGGAGGTAAGTACCAAGACCCCTCACGTTCCATGTCATTATTTTCACATTTCCCGCCATTTTGTTTTAGGTTGGAGGTTACTGATCTCAATGTTTCGCAGGGAGGTTACCCCCAGGGTGTTGCCCCCTCCAGCCCTCTCCCCTTCATTCAGGTTGATACATTCTGGAGACTTACCAACGGTTGTAACTTTCATCTGAACGGATGAATAACCAAAAATGTTTAACTGCAAACTGCCCCCAGCAGTTGCTTCTAACTTGCAGCGCTCAGGGGCTCCCGGGCCTTCTGGGCCTCTCCAGGCCTTTCTGCGCGGGTGGTGTGTAGGCATTTGACCTGCACCTGCCGTGAAGGGGCGTGTCAGCGGTGTATTTGCTCGTGGTTCTTCGTGGTCCTGCCCGACGTAGCTATATTCTCAGTGCGGTCCCTTGTAGTATCCGGTTAAGTGTCTCATCACCAGTGTGGGACATTTCATGGGTGTTCATTTTGTTGTCCATTTCGCTCCTATCTGTTTTCTTGAGGGTCCTCTCCGTTCCCGGCCAAATTGTTGTGCTCCATCCACATGGTTGCCGCCTCTGGGGTCTCTAAGAAGATTGCCTTCCCTTTGTATAAGACTTTAAGGCGAGATGGGTAGAGCAGCATGTATTTTATGTTAAGCGTTCGTAGCCTGGCTTTCACTGGTATAAAGGAATTCCTGGCTCGTTGTACCGTAGGGGTGTAATCAGGGTATACGACTATTCTGGAGTCCTGTCTTCTAATCGCTTCGTCTTCCCTGGAGTGGCGTAATATTGTTTCCCTGTGGCGGAAGTTGAGGATTTTTGGTATTATCGGGCGCGGGTGCGACCACGGGGGGGGCGCTTTTGGAGAGATCTGTGGGCACGCTCCACTGAGAACCCCTGGGAAAGTTTCCCCGCCCCGATTTCTTGTAAGAGCAATGTCTCTACAAAGTCTGTGGGGTCCGAGCCTTCCATGTCTTCCGGGACCCCCAGGATCCTGACATTATTGCGTCGTGCGCGGCCCTCCGCATCCTCAGATCTCGCCTCCAGCCTCGCTACTTTCAGTTCCAATTCCGTTACCTTTGCCTTCAGGTCTGAGGTGTTAGCAACGTTGTCTCGCAGGGTAGCTTCATTCGTGTTTACTCTCTCCGTTAGGTTGCGGGCATCTTGTCGCATGAGTTGCATGTCCGCCCTCATTTCCCCTATTTTTGTTTCGATAGAGGTGCGCAGTGCTGCAATAGCTTGAAGGACCACTGTGTCCTTGGGTTCCGCCTCCGGCTGCGGCTGCGACTGCGCTGCATTGGGGTCTGGGGCCTGCTGTAACGGCTGTTTGGGCCTGACCGTCGTGTAGGAGTCCATTGTCGTTGACAGTTTTGTCTTCGCTTTAGTTGGGGGCATCTCTGCCTGTAGGTCCAGTGTTAAGTAGGGTACTAGCTTGCTTTGAGCCACGATTTAGTTCCACTTGTGGGCTTATGCGTCGCCTCAGATTGTGACTGTGGGGTGCAATCTTCGTTTGCGTGTGTGCAGCCACCCAGTTGCAGTGGGGAGAAGCTGCTCCGTAGGTGTCGCGAGCCTTTTCCTGCCCGTGGCAGTCAAGGGATAAAGTGTGGCCTCACTGGGGGTGGGGGTGGCGGGGGCCGCAGCTTGACCTCCCCGGCGGCCGCACGGACCCTGGACTCACCTCCCTGCGCGGTAGGCCTCCACGGACGCCGCAGTCCGCGTTCCGTTCTCCAGCTCCAGGCGCCTCTCCTGCTCCTCCTCTGGCTCAGCACGACGAGGTCGCGTGGTGTGTCTCCCAATCCTTTCAAGCGGTACCGTTGTTTCGCCGCCTTTCGCTCGAGGTAGGGCTTCCGAGGACGCCGGTTGAGGAGAGGGGCACCCGCTCGCCCAGGTGTCCGCCTCTTCCTCTCGATTCACACCGCGGCCCAGCCACACACTTAGCCAGATCTCCAGCAGTTCGGGGGTAGGTCTTCACAGCGCTAGGATGGGGCAAGCGTGAGGTGGTCTCCGCTGGTCCGCCGGGGTCTCAGAGTCTCTTCGTCCGGGAGCTCCAGTCCCCCTCCCCCACCAGCGCCACGGGCGCCGCCATCTTGTGGGGCGGAGGGGCACCTCTTCGCCGGTCCCGTTCTTGGGCTTGCCCGGCTCGGTTTTTCTTGGGAGCAGGTTCCAGGTAGGGGGGAGAGGCTCCCCTTTCCAGATATGTTATTTTTGGGCGCTTATGGGGTTATTAGGTCGGCGCAATTTCACCCGTACCAGGATCGCGGGCAGGAGCTTCTCGAGCACACGTCCTCACGGCATGCTCGCTGGCCACGCCCCCCCATGGGTCAGTAATTGTGATGAGCAGTGAAAGAATTTTCTGTCAGCATTTTAGTGACATAATTTGCCTTGGAAAAGTGACACAGATACCTCTTTTATGTTAATTGCATTTTAAACTGTAAAAATATGTTATGCAATTTTATATGCATACTGTCACATATTGCATAAATATCCCTGTGATTGAAGAGCTTACAATCAGAAGCAAGCTACATATACCTGGTGCCGATGTACAATGATGCCAAATGACTTTGACAAGTTTTGGTAAACACATAGAGAGAGGAATATTAACTTTTTTGCATTCAGACATTTTGTCTTTGACATATATTCTTTACAAACACAAGTAACATACCCAGAACCATTATTAAATCATTTTCAGTTGCATTTGACGCTCGTTTAATTAAAACGCTCTGCTGCGAGCAACATGGGAAATGCTGAAAAACCAGAAAGCTCTGTTAAGTTTAGAATACATTGTTTCTATGCAAACTGCACAGCGTATGAAGAACTATAAAAAAAATCCTTCCTTTCTTGTATTGATATACGTAATTCTTTGAAAACATAGCTTCATGCTTCATGTCAAAAGGAGTGTGTGCTGAGCGAAAGTGTTTCAGCTGTCCTCATTATATTACGAAACAATGTGAGAATTAAGACAATAGCAAGTCTATTTTGTAAAAATTAGGTTATTTTGAAAGGATTAATTGTAGAATGTAGCTTAGGGAAAACTACATATATATACCTTCTGTCACAGAACACGTTGAATATTGTCACAGGCACAGTTTACTTCATAACATTTTTAAATGCTGCTATCTTGAAAATTTGACAGCATGAAAAAAAGATATCATTCATACAAAGCAGATGCTAAATGGCTGTAACCGTAATGAACGGGGTGTACACATTATAATCTGAGTTTCGAAATATTAACATTTTTCAAACCTCATGTTACTCCAATGGGCCATGGACCTCACAGTGAGGTGTAGCTGATGAAGGGCAATTGACAGATGGCAGTGGGATGGTGTTGTTCCTTAGAGGCATTCCAAAGATGGGCAGCATTTGAAATGAAAACATTTTATGAATCTCATTGTGATGCTGGAAATGCCTTATGGAGGGACAGGGCCTCCTAGTCCTTGTCCTACAAATTCTATTTGTTTTCTGCCACTGAGGTACTGCCTGGACCTCTGGCAGTTCAGCTCTTCATTTTATCTTTTGGTGAACAACACCCATGGGTACCCTTATGGCACCCATGGGTGGGGGTACACCCTGTACCTCTTATGTGTGTTTGTGGGCACCTGTGTGTTGCCCACAGCACGCGCAGGATATGGGCTGGTGGCCACTACTTGCTGACTTGGCTGTGGATTTGAGTGTCCTCCATTTTTGGGATAACCAGGCCCTGCCTTAGGAATCAAATGATTCCTACACAAATGCAAGATAGGCACTGTGGCCTCTTGGTTTCTATTGCCTTTTACCTTGTTTCCAAAAGTTCTGGGAAGCCCTGTCTCTGTTCCTTGCCTCCTGACTGGCTGTTGGGTTGAAATACCATATATGACTCTGGGGCTGCCTCTTGTCAGACTGACTGGAGCCTTCCCAGGTGTTGTGTGTTGTGCGTACACCCTAGGGGTGGGACCCGTGTGCATGGAGCTGAGAGTCAACTCACATTCTCTGTTGTTGGTGTCTGGTTTTGGTGTGTGCCACACAACAAATGTGCCAGCCCTGACTGAAATGCAATGTAGCGTGCGGAAAGGCTGGGTACTTGCCCCAATCCACATTCTTTGTTATGGGTGTCTGGGTGGAGTGAATGGCCTGAATGCCTGTGAGCCTTATTTGGCTGCCTGCCTGTGTGATTGGCTGACTGAGCCTGGCTCAGCCAGAGTGAATGGGGAACAGATGTGTATATCTGGGGACCTGTAACGCTTACCTTTTACCTTGTCTCTGCGAGAGCGCCTGGATCCTCGGGGCGACTGGTGCTGTTTGGGCTGCTGGAGTCAGCTGCTAGGGCTTCTCCTAAAGGAAAGATGAGGGTGTGACTTACTAAGTTTCTGTATGTCCCAGGATCACTCTCTAGCCTCCTCAATCCCTTTGGTGTATTCCCTACAGGTGCTGAGCTCACCTGCGTGCAAGTGATGCTGAACTCTCCGTCCTGCTGTCTATCGCAGGGGTGCCATTCTGTCTGCGTGCACACCTGTTGCTTCACTGGTTTCCAGGCCCAGACTGGCTTTGGCCCATCAGTGCTGTGCGTGGTTGTCTTGTTAATGTCCAGGCACCTTGTCCAGGATGGTGAAAACCGTGATATTCCGAAACCCAACACAAAAAGTGACCTATGCATCCGTCGCTGACAGAAGTCATCAAAGGGTTCCAGTGGTCTTACTCACATCTGCCAAGCCTTTAAGTTGCCCCACGGCAAGTTTCATCTTCACAAGACTTCTACGGTCAGAGAAATCGTCGACCAAAGGAGAGCACTGCGAAGAGTAAGGCTGCTGTACTTCAGAAAGACTTTGGTTCGATTTTTCTTCTTGGGCTGAGCATCCCAGTGTCTCCTTCTTCCAAAGGGGTCCATCCTCGGAGGGGAAATCATCACGTGAAACCGAGAAACTCTGCCATACTACTCGTACTGTGACAAGGAAGAGCATCTTCTAACCTCAGTAGTCATCCAGGGGTCCCAGCTTAATCTTGGATTCTGTTCTCCTGTGGCCTCTCGGGTAGAACCTTTTCAAAGAAAGCAGAAGCTTATTGAACATTAGTACCCGGTGAGGGCGCAATCAGAATGAAAGAGCCATTTTGATTGGCCCTCGCCGAGTCATTACCAGGCCGGGAATCCCTCTGTCGGGATTCCACGGCCTTTGTCCCTGGTGGGGGGCATGGCAACCCCTCAGCAAATGAGGATGCTCGAAGCGGGGCCATCCCCGCTCCGAGCCTCCCCACGGCTGAGAGGTTGCCTTTGTTCCCCGCCGGGAACTCAGGTAAGGCTTTGGGGTTTTTTTTTCCCTCCTTCGCTCGGGCCTATAACTATGGGCCCCGGGGCATTATCTGCGTTGGTAATGCCCCCGCAGCTCGGGGCATATTGCTTAATTATTGACCAGGCTGTAAAAGACAAGATAATTTACTCCCTAAATTGTCCTTTACAGGCTGCCCAGGTGGGGGGATCCTCATACAGAATTGTGTATCTAGTCTAAAGAAAGCATCCTGCCACTGTTCACTACTAATCTGCCTTTCTTTCATATTCTATGCTGATACACTTCACTTAAGAATTCATATGCCGACTTAAAACTGCCTGCAGTTAGTGCATTGCTTACTGAATTGAAGAATTGTGTGATACCACATAGAATGTATATATTTGCCATTCTTTGAATAAGTATTCCATGTACAAAGTGTTATTATTTATATGTATATACATGGAAGAGGTAGCAACCTTATTTTATATGAAGAAGCCTTGTTATCGCTTAAAATAGTGTGTGGACATTCCTTTCTGGGGGCTTTGGGGAAACACTGTACTTGAGAACCAGCCTGCATCACCTCCTGAAAGCTTAAGCCGGGCTGCTGGTCCACTGTTTCCAAACTGAGAGCCTTGATTGGGTGTTCTGTGCCTTTACCCTACCATATAGGGGCAGAGGTACAGTTACCCCTTCCAGTCTTTACACTCCTGTTAATACAATAGGACACTGCTCTCACAATGAAGTCCAGCTGATTGAAATTAGTGATAAACAAATGACACCCAAAAGGGAGGATTGGGCAGCAAGGAAACGAGGGTGGTTCAGATGAGCCTGATGGTTTCTGCTTGTACCCTACAGAAGTAGCTGCTCAGATCAACATACAAACCCCAGAAGCATCTGAAGACCAGGTTCCTGAAAAAGCCAGATGGGACAGAGTTTGGATGGCCCAACTGATTCACAAGCGGGGCCGCCTAAAACGTGGCATTTTGCCAGTTTTTCCAAATTCTAATTTGTATCACTTGTTTCAATAATTTGGAGACAAAACTAATTTACACAGCTGAACTGGTTTGTTGAAAAAAGCAAAGAGCTTTCATATGTCTTCATCCTTATGAAGTATATCTGTTCATGAGACAGAAATGTGGCACTCCACCAATTTTTACAATTTTCAATTTCTTCACTGCTTCATTATTATGGGGCTGAAATAAATCATTTCCCCCTATTTTTGCAAAATATTTGTTTCTTATCCATAGTTACACCATTAAGAGAGGCCATAGATTTCAACTATCCCTCTGCTTGTTAAATACTGATTTTATGGTAATACTGAGTTTTGGTGCAGCGCATAATATCCGCCTGTGCTGCATCTTACATTTCTTTGGCCAGTATAAATAGATCCATCGAAGCACAGTGGACGGAAGAGAGGATTCCTTTGCAGGGGATTTAAAATGCTTTACCTGTAATTTCATCCCATGTCTTTAGATTGCTTCTAGGATGTTTTTGAAACCTTTCCATTTTATAGGTTACTCAGCGGTTGGTATATATAACCTCACCGGTCTCCTACCTCACCAATCCTGATCTTAATGTTTACTGTGCACAATGGCTATTAAGCCTGGGCAAACTTTCTCAAAAGGAATCTTTAGGCTCAAGAAAATGTCCTAGTCAGATTTAAGGTAGGTTTGCGGGTTCCTGTGTATTTTCCTTCCAGCCCAAATCTGCTTGAATCTTGTTTAAGAGACATACATCTTTAGAGCAGTTCAGGAGACGTTCAGACAGGGTTCGGCTGCACAACTAAACTTTAAAGGTTTCAGGAAGGGAGAGGAAGGTTAGGGTTAAGGCAGCGGTCAGGTGAGGCTGGGTGGAAGATTTAGCCAGAGGAATTGGAGTCCTGTGCATGTGTGAATGTATCCAAGTAAAACACATTAACCCCTTAATTGCTATGAGCGAGTATGTTCGTCCGGAATTCCCATAAGGAATCAATGTAGGCTACGCCTGCTGCAGCAGTTAAAAACTGTTGTCATATGTATCCTTAGATTAATGCACCTACTGCAGACATCTAAAGATCTATCCAGTAACCTTCAGGTCCCAGGTCTGAATCTATTTAAGAACAACCCAGCCTTTCATTCTTCTGAAGTTGATCAAATTAGTAAAGTTGAAGTGGGGAATTGCAAGATTCCATGTCAGACCACAATTAGTCACATGTCAGGAATGCACGTGGGTCTGCTTTTCATAATTCAGAGTTTGACACATTGTGCATTATTGAGGTTTATTACAAAATAGGGGACTGTTAACAGACATGGACTTCTGAAAAGCCTATATATCTGGGGAAGAGTCAGTCATGCATTAGGGTTGCATGACGTTTCATCCTGTTGAGTTTGCCTCCATGAGGACTACTGATATTATTTATTTAAAAATAGGGCACACGCATGGCTGCAGGTCAGTGACCTCAGATAGGGAAGCCGGCCTGTGACTGAGTCAGTGACACGTCAAGCATTTATGGTAAAGACTCTGACGTTACCGCAACATTTCATCAGCATAGATTGTGATAAACTTAACATGAAATTGTCATCAGGATCTCTTAGAAGTTTGTCCAAGCCCGGATTAAGCATACAGTAAAAACCTGGATGATTCGAGATTCTGCCAAATTTATTTGCACAGGCTTAATGGCTATGTACACACATTGCTGGCTGATTGTAGGTTGCTTTAAACATTTTAGAAGTGAATATGAGACGAGTTGATAACTCCGGCTACCTCCTCGACAGCGAACATAAATACCTCTGCTAGTAAAATCAGTGCTCTGTCCCATCGACCACTTCATTTTTGACCAAATCTTCCATGTCTTTGCCATACATGCCTACGCCATCACCAAGCACATCTGCATCATCGACAACTCTGATACAGAGGCCTGTGGTCACCACGTTTCTAGAGGAGTTTCGATGGACAGAGATATTCTGTCTGCATTCTAATTCCTCCCCAGGCCACCTCGTGCTCAGCCAGTGTTTTCTATTGTGCTGTCATGGTCACTGGAAAGAGAACCCAGTTTACATCTCCAAAAGGGTCCAGTTGGACTCAGTCCTGGTGCCTTTGGCGCCAGGCTCATAAGAAAATGTGCTCTGCACACTTTTTCCCTTGGGCACGTGTCATTCCATCTCATCTCAGCCAACCATGAGCATCTGGGCCAGGCGTGGCCATTGGAATCAATGAAGCTGCATGTGCAGCATCATTTGGGAGTGGCAGGGTGGAACCATCTAGCAGAGCAAGGGAGCGTGGCCAGAACCAGGCTATTTAAGCATGCCCCGCCCACAGGCCTAGGCTTCGCGTTATTCTGCTTAAGCAGCGTAACGCTCACCGCCACCTGAGAAGCACCTTACCTGTTTTCCAGTGCAACCACCTTGGAGAAGCCTCTTACCTGTCTTCCAGCAAACTATCTCGGTGAGGCATCTTACCTGTTCTCCAGCGAAACCATCTGGGAGAAGCATCTTACCTGTCGTCCAGCGAAACCATCGCGGAGAAGCATCTTACCTGCATAGCCAGCCAAACCATTGCGGAGGCGCAACTTACCCATTTCTCTCCTTCAAAACGAGCTGAATCATCGCTGTCGCAGGCATACTTCACCCGCCTCCAGGTCCGCGCACTGCAACTCTTCTCCAAGCACCACCAGATCATACCTACAGGAGGAAAGAACAAATCAGGTTAGAAACCAAACAGAGACATTTATTATGGTCGCTTATTAAGGTCGCGCGCCATCGCATCTATCGCTTACCTTAGAATTCCAACTTGTCATTCTTTCTTGGGAATTCTTCGAAGTCCTCCACCGGAGCAACGGTTCTGCTGGATCGCCATCACCTATAAGGGAGAAGGAGACATTATTAAGAGTATGAATTTAAATCATGTGACAAGACATTAATACTTATGAACAATAATCATCTCAAACTCCTACCTTCAAAGTGGTTCGGTCACAGCCGGCCTGGGCCAGTCACCACATCTATGGACCAGTGAAGCAACTGGGTCATCGTGAAGCGCCCCTGCTGATGAGAAGCAGGATGGAGAGCTCGCCCTAACTATATATCAGGTGAGCCTATATTGGTAAACGCTTACCCTACCTCATTTTGGAACGAAGGGTCCGAGGGGAGTCACGATACTTCTACACCCTTCTCATTGCCTCTCGTGTTCCTGCATGGGCAGTACCAGCATCCAGAACAGTGTACTTGGCAGCTGCTGGCGGTGAGAACCGATCCAGGGGAGCCGAATCCAGGGAGGGCTCCAATCGTGCCCCAAAGTCCCCGCAGAGACCAGGTGAGCGTAACAGAACGCAAAGCCTCTCTCAATCTCTGCCTGGGCATTATGGAGACCTCGGAAACCGACCAGCTGGCCAATTACTAGGGGAATTGCGGGCTGAAGTCAATGCTTCCAGACAAGCGACCAGTGCCTTGCGAAGGGATTTGATTGTAGCTCGGGAACGAACCGATGATTTAGCAAGGCAAATGCTAGAGACACAAGCAGGACAGGTTCCGCTGCCTGGGATATCACAACCTCCTACATCGCAGCCTTCACCACCACTCCAGTTGGTACTTGCGGGGGCAGTGCCACTAGCCCCACCTGAACATTTCACCGGCGATCCAAAAAAATATGCAATATTTATGAATCAATGTCGTCTCCACTTTCTGTGTCGACCTGGGGCCTTTCCAAACGATAGTGCACAAGTGGCTTTTGTCCTTTCCTATTTAGGAGGAAAGGCAGCAGACTGGCCGATACCATTAGTGAACCAAGATGATCCTCTGCTCCGAAACTTTGGGGATTTCCAACTAGAAATGTAAAAGTTGTTTGCTAGACATACCTAAGGCCAAGCCCTGGACATTGAACTGTTGTCGCCCTGGACATTGAACTGTTGTCCCTCAGAATGGGGAGCCAAGACTTGCTTACTTATATCGCCACCTTCAATCGCCTCGTGGCGCAGACAAATTGGCCAGAAGAAAAAAAGGACTATGCTCTTCTATCGGGTTTGCGTGGGGAATTAAAAGTTGTTCTAGCCCAAGTGGTTAATCCTCCTGAAGGGTGTGCAGAGTAGATAAATCTGACAGTACAACTAGATCACCGGCTGCAGAATCGAAGAATGGACCGCTCACAGAATGAAGGGAGGTCCGTCTATATTCAACCCCTGGACAATGCAGCTAAAACCCATGAATCAGTCGAACCAATGCAGATTGGAGGAATATGCGCTCCTATTACTAAGGCGGAGTGAGAGAAGTGGAAGCAGCAACAACTATGTTTATACTGCGGAAAAGCAGGACATTTCCTTTGAGAGTGCCCCATCAAACCCCCCAAAAGAAGTGTTGGAACAACTGACAATGGGAAGGAAGAAAAGAAACAAAATCGGGAAAACTCCAGTGCCCGGCAAGTGTAGGGGTCCACTTGTCGAGCGAAAAGAAGGAAACTGTACAGACCTCACACTTGGTCATCCCGGTACTTTTGGTCAACCATCAGCAACCCACAAAGGTGCATGCCTTAGAGGCATATATTGACAGTGGCGCTGTAGGAAATTATATTGACCAAAATCTGGCAGAACGAATAGGCCTTCCTCTTCAGCAAAAGCTTAAGTCAGAAAACGGCACAGCGGTGGACGGGTCTCAAATGTCATCTGGTCCTGTGACGCGACATACCGACAGAGTCATGCTGATGTGTCAGGGCGGCCATCGAGAAGACATTGCCTTCGACCTTAGTGGCGCTCTGCAGTTCCAAATGATCTTAGGAATGCTGTGGTTAGAAACACATAACCCAAGGATCTACTGGCGAACAAGAGTGCTGACTTTTCCTCCAGAATGCATTAACATTTGCCTCCACCAAGAAGAGAAGATCAAAGAACTCAAAACCAAATCCATTTTGGGACTTTCTGGCTCCTTACCCCTGGAATATTGGGATTATCAGGACTGTTCCAAAAGGAACAAGCAAACACTGTTCCTCCTCACAGGCCTTACGACTGCCAAATCGATCTTGTGCCGGGGGCACAAATTCCATGCAGTTGAATTTATGCTCTAACAGAGCAAGCAAATCAGCACTTGAAATCCTACCTGGACCAGTACCTAGCTATCGGTTTTATCCACCCGTCGAAGTCCCCTGCCTCTTCAGCTTTATTCTTCGTACCTAAGAAGGATCGTGATTTGAGAACTTGTATAGACTATAGAGCACTGAACCAAATCACTGTAAAGTACAGGTACCCCTTACCACTTATCCCGGAATTGCTCGATCAAGTCAAGAACGCCCAAATCTACACTAAATTGGACTTACGAGGGGCCTACCACCTTGTGCGGGTAAAAAAGGGGGATGAATGGAAAACGGCATTCTGAACCAAGTACAGGCTTTTTGAATATCAGGTCATGCCCTTCGGATTATGCAATGCACCTGCTGCATTTCAGTTCTTCATGAATGATGTACTTAATGAGTTGCTAGACGTTTGTGCACTCGTGTACATTGATGATATTCTCATTTACTCTTCATCCAAGGAAGAACACGTCACTCATGTAAGAGCAGTTTTAGAAAAACTACGTCAACACCAGCTGTTTGCCAAATTGGAAAAGTGCTCTTCCCACGTCACAGAAGTCAAATTTTCGGCTTCATGCTTACCCCACAAGGTGCTCATATGGATACCCTCAAGGTGGACGCAATTCTACAATGGCCATCACCAACATCCATCAAAGGGGTGCAAAGTGTACTCGGATTTGCTAACTTTTACTGACAATTCATTCCCGGATTTTTGCAAATAGTCCATCCAATCACTTCCTTACTGAAGAAGAACAAAAGATTATTTTGGTATCCTGAGGCAGAAAAGGCCTTCCAGGAACTGAAAATGGCCTTCACTTCAGCACCAGTTCTGCTGCATCCCCGTCCTGACCTGCCATATGTAATTGAAACAGACGCTTCTAGTATTGCCATGGGAGCCGTCTTATCACAGAGAGATCCGGATACTGGACAACTGCATCCCATAGCCTTCTGGTCTTGTAAGTTCTCTGCACCTGAGTTGATCTACGCAATTACCAACAAGGAACTATTGGCGATCAAAGGGGCCTTCTAGACATGGAGACACTATCTTTTAGAGGCCAGGAACACCGTCACGATTATTACAGATCACCGAAAATGTACAATATTTAAAGACAGCCAAGGCCCAATCTTCGTGCCAGCACCGCTGGGCGCTTTTCTTTGCAGAATATGATTTTGTAATTACATACAGACCAGGGGTGCGCAATGGGAAAGCCGACGCCCTATCCTGCATGGGAGAAGACAAGGAAGCCTTTGCAACCTCCAAGCCCGTGGCCATTATACCCGAAGTACAAATTCAGAATCAAATCTCTGCAACCTCCTGTTTGGAAGAATTGAAAACTGATCTTAGATCTCGAAGGAACCCAACTTCACAAGAGGAATGGCTAGCGCAAGGAAACCAATAATCCATTAAGGACGATTTGCCTTATTTCCGAGAAATGTTATATATTCAAGACAAAACCTTGCAAAGGCAGATAATAGCAAATTACCATGAATCGCTAGTGGAAGGGCATCCTGGAATCACCAAGATTCAGGCCAAGATCCAAAAGGGCTATTGATGGCCAACCTGGAGAAAGGACATTGCTCAATACATTGCCACCTGTGGGGTGTGCGCACAGAATAAATCTAGGAAACAAAGTCCCGCAGGACTATTACATCCTTAAGCGGTACCACCAGCACCATGGCACACACTGTCAATGGATTTTATTACCGACCTTCCTTCTTGCAGCGGGTTCAATAGAATTCTGGTTCGTAGACTTGTTCTCCGAAATGGCCCATTTTATTCCTTTGAAGGGGCTTCCAACTGCTTCCGCACTCGCCACAGTGTTTTTAGAGCAAGTTGTAAAACTACATGTTTTCCCGTTGGTGCTAATTTCAGACCGCAGAACACAATTTGTTTCTGCTCTCTGGAGGAGATGCTACAAAATAGCCAAGACTATCCACGAGTCCCCATCCCCAAACCGATGGCGAGACCGAAAGGATCTACCAGACCTTAGAGCAATACCTCCGGTGTATGCTGCAACAAACTGAGGAACCTTGGAAAAACCTTCTCTGGTTAACAGAATTTGCCTACAACAACTCAGTCCACACTAACACTGGGCAGACCCCGTTCTATACAGTCCAAGGTCGCCACACACGAACATCCCTCTTTGACTCCCCTGATGATTTGGAAATGCCAGCTGTCAAAACCTTACACAAAACTATCTCACAAACTCTAAAAAAGGTTACAGAGACACTAACCAGGGCTAAAGAACAACAGAAAATGTTTTCAGATAGACACAGAAAGGAAGCTCCACGTTACCAAGTCGGGAGTAAAGTTTGGTTGGCATCCAAGAACATCCCAATGAAAGGACCCCAGGCCTTCTGACTTAGGTACTTGGGACCCTATCCCATCAAGGCTATTATTAATCCTGCAGCCATGAAGTTAGAGTTACCAATTTACATGCGGATCCATCCGCCATTCCATGTCTCCCTCTTGAAACCAATGAACCCTGATACTTGGATTGAAACACCACCCGAACCGGCTGTCATAGAAGGGGAATCAGAATACGAAGTCAAAGACATTCTGGATTCTATGGTAGTACGATCCAAACTGTACTACTTAATTGATTGGAAAGGCTACGTACCACAAGATCGAACTTGGGAGCCCAGTGAATTTGTCCATGCCCCACGACTAGTTAGACGATTTCATCATAACCCCACCAAACCAAGACCAGGAGGGAAGACAATTGTGAGAGGGGCCTTGAGGGGGAGTGCTGTCATGGCCACTGGACAGGAACCCAAGTTTACATCTCCTAAAGGGTCCAGTTGGACCCAGTCTTGGTGCCTTTGGAGCCAGGCTCACAAGAAAGTGTGCTCTGCACACTTTTTCCCTTGGGCACGTGTCATTCCGTCTCATCTCAGCCAACCACGTGCATTTGGGCCGGGGGTGTCCATTGGAATCAATGAAGCTGCACGTGCAGCATCATTTGGGAGTGGCAGGGTGGAGCCAAGTAGCAGAGCAAGGGGGCGTGGCCAGAACCAGGCTATTTAAGCCTGCCCCGCCCGCAGGCCTAGGCTTTGCGTTATTCTGCCTAAGCAGCATAACGCTCACTGCCGCCAGAGAAGCACCTTACATGTTTTCGAGTGCAACCACCTCAGAGAAGCCTCTTACCTGTCTTCTAGCAAACCATCTTGGTGAGGCATTTTACCTGTTCTCCAGCGAAACCATCTTGGTTAAGCATCTTACCTGTTCTCTAGCGAAACCATCTCAGAGAAGCATCTTACCTGTCGTCCAGCGAAACCATTGCGGAGAAGCATCTTACCTGCATAGCCAGCCAAACCATTGCAGAGGCGCAACTTAGCCGTTTTTCTCCTTCAGAACGAGCTGGATCATCGCTGAAGCTTCTCTTACCTGCTTGCAGTAACTCCATCCGCGATCGTCCAGAGTGCACTTACCTGGCTCGTCGTATACAACCACTGACTGCACGCCTTACCTGACCTCCAGCTCGGACACCAACTTTGGAGATCTACTCGGTCAGCTTCATCGCGGTCGCAGGCATACTTCACCCGCCTCCAGGTCCGCGCACCGCACTCTTCTCCAAGTGCTGCCAGATCATACCTACAGGAGGAAAGAACAAATCAGGTTAGAAACCAAACAGAGACATTTATTACAGTCGCGCACCATTGCATCTAGCGCTTACCTTAGAATTCCAACTTGTCATTCTTTCTTGGGAATTCTTCGAAGTCCTCTACCGGCGCAACGGCTCTGCTGGAACACCATCACTTATAAGGGAGAAAGAGACATTTTGAATAGTATGAATTTAAATCATGTGACAAGACATTAATACTTCTGTGAACAATAATCATCACAAACTCCTACCTTCAAAGTGGTTCGGTCACAGCCGGCCGGGGCCAGCCACCACATCTATGGACCAGTGAAGCAACTGGGTCATCGTAAAGCGCCCCTGCTGATGAGAAGCAGGATGGAGAGCTCGCCCTAACTATATATCAGGTGAGCCTATATGGGTAAACGCTTACCTCATTTTGGAATGAAAGGTTGAGGGGAGTCACGATACCTCCACACCCTTCTCATTGCTTCTCGTGTTCCCGCAGGGGCAGTACCAGCATCCAGAACAGTGTACTTGGCAGTAGCAGGGGGTGAGAACCGATCCAGGGGAGCCAAATCCAGGGAGGGCTCCAACCATGCCCCAACGTCCCCGCAGAGACCAGGTGAGCGTAACAGGCTTGTCATATGGAACTTTAGCCCACAGACTTCGTCTATGGTCTTAATCCAGTCCTGTGCTATCAAGCCACTCTTTGTTTTAACAGGATCTTCCATTAAGTCTTTTAAAGTTCTTGTGGACCCCACTAAAATGTAGTTAATGTTCTTTGACAACTTCCTCAGATAGATATTTGAGTGTTTAAGCTCATCCATGGACACTTATTCAAACAGTGTGTTTCCCATCGGCCACTTAATGCATTTATACAACTATACTAGTCTCCAATGTATATGTGCCCTCGAGTTTAAGCCCAGTTCGTAGCAGAGAGCAGCCATCAGGAGTGTGTAAGGAAGGCATGGTATCAACAGTAAGATAGACACAAATGACCACAGTTCAAGTGCGTTTATTGAACTTCACAAAGGGTTGTAAAATGCCTTTCTAAAGATGGGTGCAAGCTACGACCATCAAATCAAAATAATGCAGTCCTAGTGGTATCTTGTCAAAATAAAAGGGCCTATACTAAACCTTTTGCCAATCCTTACCTCTAAATACAAATAGTGTGGAAAACAATGTTATGCAAAAGAAATGTGTTCAAGAAATCATGTCAGGATATTCAAGCCGTAGGCTTCCCTTCCCCACGTTTTCAGCACAGGACAAGGTGGCACACTTGAGCTTAGCACAGGCTCTGGCTTGTCACAGTTTATTATGCGATCACTCTCAACTCAGAAACTTCCTCCCCTGACCCCCAACAAGGTGGCGCACGACAAAACGCTTTACAGATTCAACTTTAGTGAGGCCTCTACTTCTATCGTACCCTACTTCAAAATACCCTGTTTACCATCAAACAGCTCGGAACCAGGCCGGTGTATAGGAAGAATATATATTTAAGTTTTTGCAAAGAATCATAGGCAATCACAAAAACAAAACCTCAACCACCAACGCTCTGGTACTACACAATGCCACCAATTCAAATTTCTTGCACCAATTGACTAACATAGGTTTAAAGGACTTTCATTTGCTTTAAGACACAGGTAAAACTTTGATGTTGGCAGTCTCAGTTTACATCAGACTTCTTGCAAATTAACCAATAGGAAAAACACAAAGCACAAAGTGATTGCTTGATTTGGCACAATGCTCGTTTCTCCCAGCAACCCCCACCCTCCAGGCATCAATTAGATATGACCCCTCTGATCTGAAGGCAAGGTACAGGGAGTGGGAGCACAATGGAAAATCGTTTGGGATTTTTATTTAGATAAAATGCAATGTTTTGGAATTCTGATTTGGGATGCAAGGGAATAAATGGGGAATTTCGTTTTGCACCACTCCTACAATGAAAAAACAAGGCTTTTGTATTCTGGTTTGGACTGAAAGGGAACATTTGTTTTGCATCATTTGTTCTCAAAGGGAATGCAAGGTGTTGGGAGTCGTTTTGGGGACACTAGCACATTCAATTGAACAGCAGGGTTACCCAATTACATTACAGACTAAAAACAATACCTTGTGATAAATGACCCTATGGGAATTAGTTAAATTATATTTTTAGTAAATTGTGATAATGGTATAAATGCTTTCACCCCCCGCCGCCTCCCACTAATGGAGAGCACCCTCCAATGCAAAGGTAAGGTTTAAACAGACAGATCCCAACACGATTCAATGTAACTGGATGGAGTGTTCTTCTGTGGAGAATTCATTGAGTTATACTTTTAGCTCAATATGGACAGGGTCTACCCAGTTCCCCCCCCCCATTCACCCATTAAGGGAAAGGTATTAAGACAGGTAGCTCCCCACACAATTGATAGCTTTGCAATATATCTACTTAGATGGGAGATCTCTGTTCTTAGCTCAGGAGGGCCACCAGATCCTAAGACCCTCTTTCAGGCAGGCAGCTCACATCTCAAACCTCTTATCCACCAGCCAGCTCTCTACAGCCACAGGCCTCTCTCAGATAGGGCTCTCAGATTTCCAAGCAAAGTCCTTGGGTTTCCTTTTCTCCCTCCTTCTAGGTAGGCCTTGGTTTAGCTTTGTTCCCTGGTAAGGTGGTTCCCCGATGGATTAGGAAGCTCTCCTGGTCTCTCTCACCCTAGTTGTTTTCTTGCAAGTCCCCTCTTAGATTGGAACGTGCCAAGATATTGGGCTAATGACACTCCATCATTATAACAATTACCACATTACGGTTTGGCCAGCTCTCTTCATCTCCCTCCCCCCAATACACCCACTGCCTGCTAATAGGACAAGGAGTTAGAGGGTGTGAATGACAGAGGCTGAGGGAGGAGAAAGCTTCATCATCCCAAAATGACAAGTGGGTTTAACTTCTTCAGTGTCCTTTGAAATCTGACATGGCAGCTACACTAATTCTTCAGATAATTGCCGACATATATATATTTTTGAGTTCTATAATTTATGCCGAGTCGAAAAATACTAATCATATCTCGGCACGGCCTTCCTGGGAGGAGCTACAGTTTTTATCGATTTACTCCTGAGCCCAGATAGTCACAACTCTGCCCCTTTTTGATTCAAACCTTACTTCCATAACCTATCATCCCATCAACTTTCTATTTTCTCGGAATTATGGGAAGGCCGGAATCCTAATTGTCTTTATAACTGAAGTTGTATCTGTTGTAGTGGCTCATAAGATGTAAGTGGAGAATGACCTCCATAGTGTTTTCTCCTGTGTGCTGAATCCCAAGTATGATGTCATGGAATGTTGATGACAGTGTTCCTTGTTGGGGTTATCTAAGTGTTCTAATGTGTCAGTTGGAGAAAGAGCTGAAGGAGAGGAGTCTCTACATGTTGGGGGTCTTCTTCCTTTGTTAAATACTAATTAAAACTTTAATATCACTTACCTGTCTGCGCCAGCCTCTTCATAACAATGGCGACGAGGATGGGATGAGGTGGCCACAGCGGACAGGCGAAAGGAGACCTCCAGCAGCCAGCCGTACCTGTTTTGCTCCTGAAGGCCGCTGAGCGACCCCAGAGCCCGGGCGAAGAGGAGCGGCGGTCCCACCCTAGTCAGCAGGAGCTGCGGTTCGCCGTGGGCTGCTCCGCATCATCTGTGCGTTGAGCGGCCCCCCAGTGCGAATGACAGGAAGACCGTCGAGGTCCATCGGCGTGGAGTGGCCCGCAGAGGGACGATCGGTACTGCCCCAGAGCCCGTGTGAATAGAAGCGGCGGCCCCGCCCCAGCCAGGAGGAGCCGCGGGTCGCCGTGGGCTGCTCCGCACCTTCCGTGCGTTGAGCGGCCCCCCATTGCGAAAGACGAGACGACCGTCGAGCGGCCGCCTACCCTTATAAGTGTCGTCTGGAGACGTGCTGGACAGGCGCCATCAGCGCGGGGGGAAGGTTGCTCCGCTGGTCCCTGGCGTTGAGTGGCCATCATACCCCGCGGCCGCTGCCAAGTAAGTGTTCATTTTGTATCACGCCGCCGCGGATTCCCGCACGGGCCATCCCCACGTTTTTTTTTTTTGCTTCAAGCAGGAAGGAACACTGTTCGAGCCGAATTACCGTGTTCCTCATAATAGAGGGACAGGTTGCATCTGGAGGGGGCAACGCTTTTACTGTAGCACATGTAATAGAGAGTCAATTACAACTGATACAGCACTGTTTTGGGTACAGTGCTACTGCAAGTCTTTTGAGAGGGTGGAAACTGAACTGTAGCGGCAAAAAGGGGCTCCAGTGACAGCAAAGGTATCCCAGCATCAAAAAGAAAAATCCTGTTGTGACAACTCAACAGATTTGAGTTTTTTTCTCTTTTCCAACAAGCGCACAGGACAGAGCAACAAAAAAAAAAAAAATCTCTGCTCTGAAATAGAATTGTGACTTGAAGACATGGCAGCTTTACCTGGCATATCTGGACCACCCATATTTATGCCCACGCCAGGGGTGGCAAAAATTGCTTGGCCCCAATGGCGCAAGGGCTTTATGCATTATATGAAGGCAGCCGGGGGAACGGCATATTCCAGCGAAAGGAAATTAGCGTTATTGCTTCATTTTTTGGGTTATGAAGGCCAAAGAATTTTTGAGACTCTCCCTCATTTAGCAAGTGATGGAAGCGGGGATGAATTGAATGATTTTGAGTCAGCTTTGATGAGACTAGACAAACATTTCAACCCAAAAAGAAGCACGATCTTGGAACGTTACAATTTCCGCATGCGCATACAAGCCCATGGGGAGTCTGTTGAAGACTATGTAACTGCCCTCCGTCATCTGGCTCTAACGTGTATGTTTCAAGGAAGTTTTGAAGAGCACATTCGCGATCAATTCATGACACATTGTCGGTCAAATAAGATACGCGAGGAACTGTGGCTGAAGGACGAGCCGAACTTGGACGAGGTATTGGACTTAGCCAAACGTGTAGAACATTCGCTGGCATGTGTTGCCAAGCTATCGAAGGCTGAAGGAGGAGATTCTAAAGAAGCCAAACCGGAAGTATTGAAGGTGAATGAAGGGAAGAACAAGAGGAAGGGAAGAAACAAACAGAAGGAGAGGAGCAATGTAGAAGAAAGAAGAAATCAAGAGTCAACGCAAAGAGAAGATAAAAAGGATGAGAGATTGTGCTATAGGTGCGCCAGTGCGACTCATTTTGCTTCTTCAGTGGTGTGTCCAGGGCAGAAGGCGATCTGCAATAAGTGCAAAAGGAGAGGACACTTTGGGAAGTGCTGCAAGAACTATCAGTTTAGCCAAATCAATCAAAGGAAAGTCCTATACGTGAATGAAGAGGAAGAAGGGAGGTCATCAGAAGATGACACCGTAATGACTTTGCAAAATGTCATTGTGAACACTGTCAATGTTGTTGGTAGGGATGATGTCCCGGATGATTGTGAGCACCCATATACTTTTGTGACCGTGAATGGATGTAAAGTGTCGATGATGGCTGATTCAGGGTCGAAGATCACTTTGATATCCAAAAGCGCATTTGAGGATGAAATGAAAGGGGCAGTGTCGACATTATCGGTGCCAGACATAAGTCCAGGGGGGTACAACCAAGAAAAGATTGATTTGCTGGGGTATGTCTGGAGTAAGTTTGAATTTAAAGGGCGATGCTGTGAAGGGAAAGTGTATGTGACAAAGAAGGGCCAATCTTTGCTAGGATGGGGAGAGCAAAAGAATTTGGGAATCAGATTATATCCCAACCATCCTGATCAAGTTTTACAAGTAGCAGAAGTGTGTTCGACATATAGCAAGTATGTGAAAGAGCATGGGAAGGTATTTGACGAGACATTGGGAAGAGTGAAGGGATTTCAGCATCAGATATTGTTGAAGAGAGGCAGTGTTCCCACTGTGGCGAAACTCAGACCCGTCCCTTTTGTGTTAAGGGACAGAGTAAAGAAGGAGTTGGAGAAACTTCTTAAATCAGGTGTGATTGAAAGAGCAGGGGGGGTCGAGTGGGTTTCCCCGGTCGTCATTGTGAAGAAAAGTTCAGGGGATCTGAGGCTGTGCGTTGATATGCGCGAGTTGAATAAGTGTGTATTAGTGGACAGGCACCCACTACCCAACATGGGTGAATTGTTAACCATGGTGGGTGGAGGGAAGTACTTCTCCAAACTGGATATGACGTCAGCCTATCATCAGGTGGAGTTGGAGGAGGGATGTAGGAAAGTCACGGCGTTTGTGACACACAAAGGTGTGTTTCAATTCAGGAGGATGCCCTTCGGGTTAGCATCCGCTTCCTCAGTGTTCCAGAAAATTATGGATTGCTTGTTGAAGGGGGTGAAGGGTGTTTTCTGTTTTCAGGATGATGTGTTGGTAAGTGGAGTGACATTGGAGGAGCATGACAGGAATTTGTGTAAGGTGTTGAAGATATTCGAGGAAAGAGGGATCACACTTAAGGAAGAGAAATGCAAATTTGCTGTGACAAAAGTGGACTATTTGGGACATGAAGTGTCGGGAAATGGTATCAGACCCAAGGAAGAAATGGTGAATGCAATAAAGAGGATAGAAAGACCGATTGATAAGAGTAAATTACGCTCTTTTTTGGGAATGACGGAGTTTTATCAGAAATTTGTGGTAAATTATGCTGACAAAGTGCATGAGATGAGAAAGATTCTGAGGAAAGGTGCTGAGTTTGTGTGGAATAGTCAGTGCGAGGCGGAATTCAAGGGTATAAAAGAAGAGATAAACTTAGCCCAACCCTTAGGTTGCTTTAACACAAGAAAGCCATCCATCATCACAGTGGATGCTAGTGAATATGGCTTAGGTGCGGTTTTATCCCAGAAAACAAGACGATGGGTCTGAGGAGGTGATAGCTCATGCATCAAGGGGCCTCAAGGGAGCGGAAGTGAGGTATTCTTTTCTCGAGAAGGAGGCGTTGGCATGTTTCTGGGCAGTGGAACGATTCAAAAACTTTGTGTGGGGTATAGAGTTCGTAATTCGGACTGATCACAAACCGCTTAAAGCCATATTTGAGAACAAGGGCCTTGATAAGATTTCCCGCAGGGTGGCAGGATGGGTCACCAGAATGCAAACACATTGTTTCAAGATGGAAGTCATTCCCGGGAAGGACAACGTATTGGCTGACAATTTGTCAAGGGTGAGAGTAATTGATTCTGGTGTTGTGGAAGATGAAGAAATGGAATTAGTGTTTGTCAACACAGATGGTATAGTGTCCAAACAGGAGTGGTTGGAAGGGATGAGGAGCGATGAGAACATAAATAAAATAGTTCCGTATGTTGTTTCTGCCACATGGCCAAAGAAAGTGGAAACAGCGGAAGGCGCGAGGCCGTATTGGGAAGTGAAGGATGAATTGTCGGTCATCGGTGGGGTGTTGTTCAGATGGGGAAGGGCTGTGGTTCCAGTTGGATTGAGGAAGAGAGTGATAGAGTTGGCACACAGTGGTCACATAGGAGTTACCAAAACCAAAGGTGTATTGAGGGAAGACTATTGGTGGCCGGGTTTTGACAGGGAAATAGAAAATTGTTTAGAAAATTGTCAATTTTGTGTCAGGAGTGGGAAGGGATCTGTAGCTAAGAAGCAACCGTCTGTGGACGTGGGTCTTCCGTCCAGGATATGGAGTGATCTCGCCATGGATATCCTTGGCCCTGTGGAATTGGGGTATGGACGTGGAAAATTCATAGTACTGGTGGTGGATCTGTTCTCCAGGTGGGTGAATTTTAAAATTGTGAGAGATGTAACAGGAGAAAGCATGATAAAGACTTTGCAGGAGATATTTTCCAATGAAGGTCTGCCGGAGAGTTTATTGACGGACAATGGTTCCCAATTTGTAGGGGGGAACTTCACCAGCTATTTAAGGAAATGTGGAGTGCGTCACAAAAGGACTTCATTATATCATCCCGAATCCAACGGTGTAGTTGAAAGGATGACTAGGTGTGTGATGGAGAGTATTCGCATGGGGGAAGAGTGCGGATTGGATAAGTTGGCTGTGATACAGAATAGGATCTGGGCCCTAAGGATGGCGCCTCATTCTACGACAGGTCTGTGCCCGTTTGAGCTTATGAGAGGCAGGAAGCCATATTCCATGGCGTGTCCGCCGTAGCTGGGCAGGATTAGGGAAACTGATCTGGTTATTGATGAAGTAAGAAAGTCATTGGTGAGGAAGAAGTCTGAATGGGTGGTGCGTGAAAACCTGAAGAGAGGTAAGAAAGAGTTGCGCGTAGAGTGTGGAGATTGGGTTAGGATCAAGAAGGGAATTGTGAAGAGGAAAGGAGAGTCTCTTTATTCGGATCCAGTCAGAGTTGTAACGGTCATGAAAGGGGCCGTACGTGTGACTGGAGGGCAAGTGTGGAATAAAGACAGAATTGCTGCAGTCAAGAGAGGGCATATATAGTATGTGTGTCAAGAACTGGACCAATTTATGTGAGTTATTGTGGTCGTCTACATGACACCCTTAAGTTATTTAGTGTGATCGGATGTTGGATTATATAAGTGAAGTTAAAAAAAAAAAGGGGGATGTGTTGTAGTGGCTCATAAGATGTAAGTGGAGAATGACCTCCATAGTGTTTTCTCCTGTGTGCTGAATCCCAAGTATGATGTCATGGAATGTTGATGACAGTGTTCCTTGTTGGGGTTATCTAAGTGTTCTAATGTGTGAGTTGGAGAAAGAGCTGAAGGAGAGGAGTCTCTACATGTTGGGGGTCTTCTTCCTTTGTTAAATACTAATTAAAACTTTAATATCACTTACCTGTCTGCGCCAGCCTCTTCATAACAGTATCCCTTGAATATGGGACTGGGATGAGCTCACTGGGGGGACGTACGATGCACTTTTATTCAAGAATATGTATTCAATGTTAATCAATGGCAAGGCATCCCATGTTTCCCTCAGTTTCACATCAGCCACCACCAAATCATAGGTTATATTTCTCCATCGTCGCCTGACATGAACATCTGATTATCAGAAATCTGTTTCATACACAATGTTTGATCAACTATTAGAGGCTCTGAAGCCATTTCTTGAGTTTGAGTTAGCCCTGAAAAGGTCATTTCTGTTGGCCACTAATGCACAGTTAATTAAGTGACCTGACCTTAAAGGTCATTTCTGCAGGCTGTTTTATCTGCAAATCCCACAATTCTGACCAAATGTTCTGTATATTCTTTGTATTTATAATTGAAAACCAGACCTGCTTCTCCTGGGAGGGCAGCCAAAGGTTTGGAGTTCAAATTTCCAAAGGCACAGACTTTTCAGTTCAGTGGGGAAAACACTAGCTGCATCCATACTTCAGAAAATACAGCTTTAAATCGACAAGTTGTGCTTACATGTTACAATTTAGCATTATATCTGGGCATAAGGTTTAAAATACAATCTTTCTATTCTACTATATTAGAACAGATGCAGATTTATTATTAATCTTATCCACACAGATAGGCTGCAGTTAAAATAAGAAACCAGTGTTCACTTCAACAAAAACAAAACAGGTCTTTCTCTTTACCGGCTGTCATTTTATATGATGAAAATTATTCCATATAAACACAATATGCCACTCGAATGTATTTCTGAAATGTCCGGCATAATTCCTACTTGGTATTTTTCACATGCCTATCCTTTCAAAGTATATTTTCACATGTGTACTGCTGTAGTTTTGAATCTGTCAAAAGGTGCCTTTTCCTAGTTTACACAAAGTCGGCATCTGCAGCACCACAGGTTATTACCCATTCGTTTGGGCAAATCCATCAGTTTTAAGCTCTCAGGTGGATTCCCATTCACTTGTGCACCTGTCCATTTTAGTGGAGTAGGCTAGGCTCATTTCTTTCATTTCACTAGGACTTAGGTTGAAAAGCACTGTTTTGTACTGGCTTTTATATTTCAATGGAACGCCACATTAGCCAGCTTCACTCTCACAAAAGGGACCTAGCTTGGCCTCTCCATCTCTGTCACTCTGGGGCTGTCTCTTTACCCCACTAGTCCCCCCCCCCTGGGTCTTTGACACAGTTAACTTGTAGAAAAGAACAAGGGAGGAGTGGGGTTTTTGTCTTCTCTTTGCTTTGGCTTATTCCATGACTTTCCTCGGAGCACATCTGCTCTTTTCCTGTTCTGAGGGAGTGGTGCTCTGGTCTGCACTGCTCTTTTTGGATTTTAGGTTTGGTCCTGGAATCCCTCCCTTTTTGGAACCTCCTACACCCAGGCTGTGACTGTAAGGAGTTATTGAGTCTGCAGAGAGTAAAAGAGCGGTTACGTATTTTATACAGTACTTCATTCCCCGGTTAATAGGCATACAATTTGGAAAACAAACATCACAAACAACACCTCACACACCGCCACTTACGAAAATCAACCCTACTCCCATACCCATTAAAGGCGCTCTCATCAACGCCCGCTCCTTGGTAGTCCACGCCACCGATGTTGCAGACATCATCTCTGCTAGTCACCTCAACTTTACCGCTATCACGGAGAAGTGGCTCCACCTAGCAGCTGGCCCTACTCTTTCCTTAGCCATCCCTGAGAATTACAACATCTTCCGCGCTAACAGAAAAAACGGGATAGGAGGAGGTGTGGCAATTATTGCCAAATCTAACCTCAACATCAGAGAAGCAACCAACACTACCTTACCCTCAGCTGAACTCCTGTCTATCAAACTTCCACTATCGGACACCCAAACCATCCTCCTTCACATTATATACAGACCTCCAGGCGCCCTATCCACCTTTGAAGAGGATATCTCTCTTCTACTCACCACAAACACCAAACCTAAATCACAAATCATCATGAGGGGTGATTTCAACTTGGGACTCAATGACCCCAACAACAATCACGCTGCCTCCCTAAATGACACCATCACCCACTTGGGCCTCACCCAACACATTAACAAACCCACTCACACTAAAGGAAGATCATTAGACTGGCTAGCAGATGCCAACTGCAATCTATTCCTGACAGACATCACACCCTGTGCTTGGACAGACCATCACCTCATCACCTTCTCTCTACCTGGGACTACACCCTCTATGACACCACCTCCCAGGACGTCTCAAATAATCTCCAGAAACAACCGTAACATCACTATGGAAAACCTTAGACCATTTCTCATGCCCATCTCTAAAGCCAACCTTCCCACTCAGAATGACAGCCCGTCCACTCTGGTAGATCTCTACAACAATACGTTGGAACTAGCACTCCACCAGATAGCTCCACTCAAACAACGTAAAGCCAAACCTATTGCCCACACTAACAAATGGTTATCAGCAGAACTAAAAGATCTCCGTAACCTTAAAAGAGCTGCGGAAACCAGATGGAGAAAAGCTCCTTCTCCATCCACTAAAGACAACCTCATTACAGCTGCCTCTACCTATAAATCTGCTATCTTAAACGCCAAAAAAGAGATTTATAACACAAGAATACACAACGCCAAATCTGTCACGAAAGAATTATTCTCCATACTAAGAGAACTTGAATCGCCACTGCCACCCTCAGAGGATTGCACTTAGGACAAGTCATGGTGCAATAATATCCAACTTGCTCTATCTAACAAAATTGCCTTGCTTCAAGCAAAGATAGAAGCCAAAAAACCCAACTTGGTCGCCAAAGATATCCTCAGTAGCAAAAATGACCACACCACTCCCAACTGCCGCCCTTTCCATTTCTCCTCAGTCACTGAAGAAGAAGTAGTTAAGATAATCGCTAGCCTTAAACCATCCAATTGTAAAGGTGACTTATGTCCCGCCTCTGTCATCAAAGATGGAGCTAATGATCTAGCTCCCCTCATCACCTCACTGATCAATTCTTCCGTCAAGAACTCAGTAGTCCCTAATAACCTCAAAGAAGCGTGGGTCCTCCCCCTCCTCAAAAAGCCCAACCTAGACCCTAACACCCCTACGAATTACAGACCCATCACCACGGCCCCTTTCCTCCTCAAAATACTAGACTGAGTCGCCTACCTCCAAATACAACAACATTTGGAAGTCAATAACCTCTTAGGCCTGCGACAATCCGGCTTTAGACCCAGGCACGGAACCGAAACTGCCCTCCTGGATCTAAAAATCCAAATAGATGAAGCCAAAGACACGGGCAACTTGGCCATCCTGCTCCTGTTGGATCTCTCTGCAGCCTTCGACCTGGTTGACCACCAGATCCTTACACAACACCTTTCCTCGGCTGCCGCATTCTCACAGAATGCCACCAATTGGATTCAGTCATTTCTGTCTGACAGATCGACTAGGGTCTTCGCCCTTTCAGCGGCTACTGACCCTATCCCAATCCAATGCGGAGTTCCCCAAGGCTCCTGCATCTCCCCCACATTTTACAACATCTTCACGAAGCTTCTCTTCGACCGTCTTGACGAACTGAGTGTCAGCTACACTCATTATGCAGACGACACCCAGGTCCTCATCTCACTCACTGGCTGCTACGAAGAAGATGTTGCAAAGCTGAACGAAATTTACCTAGAAATCCAAGCCTGGATGGCCACACACAGTCTCTGCCTTAATGACGATAAGACGGAACTGCTCATCGTAGGCTCCCAGGCCCGCCTCAATAAATTAGATTCTAGGTACAAATCCTTCACCATTGATGGCAACATCATAAAAGTCTCCAAAGAGGTCAAAACATTAGGCGTGTACCTCGACTCCATCCTATCGTTGAAAAAACAAATAAATGGCACCATCTCATCTCCCACATATACCAACAAACGTATCAATGCCTGTAGACTGTTTCTATCATCTTTCAGCTGCCTCACCTTATCCAGAGCATTGATTTTGTCTAAATTAGACTATTGTAACACACTCTTCCTAGGTACTACCTCCAAAAATCTAGACGGACTCCAGATCCTCCAAAACAATGCCTTAATATGTGCTCTTAACCTCCCGCGCAAGGCACACATCTCCACGGCTAGCAAAGATGTCCACTTGCTCCCAATACGAGACAGAATCAAGCTAAGAACTCTTGTCATTACACACAAGTGCCTCTCACTGACTGCCCCGCGATACCTATCTGACAAATTCGCTAGACACAGCACTTCTAGACCCACCAGAACTCCCTACTTGCACCAACACAAGGTCCCTAAATTCAACCTAAAAACAGCAGGAGGTTCCAGCTTCCCGTTCTTGCAGCTCAATGTTGGAACACTCTCCCTCTTGCAATCAGATCGGAAGCATCCTTTTGGCCATTCAGAGCCATGGTGAAATCATGGCTCTCTGCCTAAACACGGTGCTACTTACTCACGCACCCTAGGTCTTAACTACACCGTGAAACAGATCACCATGTAACCCGATCCGCTATTTTCTATTGTATTCTTTGCTTATTTTTTACTTCACCATTTGTCTGCACAATTGAATGTATGTACTTTTCCTGCTGTGCGCAACGATATGTAACTATGTTGTCCATATGATTATGCGCCCAGATACCCGAGGGTTCGGTCGCGCTCTATAAATAAACTAACTAACTAAACTAAACTTAACACATTGACATTTATTCCCCTTACATGAAAATTTCTACACAAATGTTTTCTTCTTCTGATTTTTAAACATTCTTTGTGAGTTTACATTCCTTTACTGTCATGATGCCTACCCCCGGGGATCCAGATCAAGTCCAGCTGCCCCGGAAGCAGGCATCAAGTTATTCCAAGCAAGCCCAACAACCCCTGCTAGGGGCCATTTGGGTGCCGTCCTGGCGTCAGGCTCATATGGAGAGTCAGTCCTGGCGCCATAGGCGCCAGGCTCATAGATTAAAACTCACCTGATGCAGACCATGCTGCAAGAGCTCCAAGCCAAAAGAGGCTTGAAAGGGACTACTTTACCTTGGAACTATTTTTTACTTGGGTGGGGTCGGGGAGGAATACTTACTTGGGACTACTTTGGAATTGCTATTTAAACCACGCCCGAAGAGCCAGCACACGCTTCGCGTTATTCTGCATCCAGCAGCGTAACGATCACCGTGCCTGCAAGTCTGCATCCAGTCTTCTGCCACGCCCGCCTCGAATCTGGAGCGCCAAGAAAAAGGGAGAAAGAAGGAGAAAAGGTTAGAACAAGAGCAATACCTTTGATCCTTACCTGAATTCCCGCGCCTCGCCTGCTGCCGCGCTGAGCTCACCGGCCTTCGCAGCATCTTCACTATCCACCGCATCCTTCTGCATGTTCCCGCATCACTCCGGCACCTAAGGGGAACACAAGAACAGCAAGGTGAGCCAAGGGAATAAAACAGAGGCAATATTAGTTACCCCCCATAGACTTACCTGATTTTACCACCGGGGGTACTGTACCTCTTCACGGGTCGGCGCAGCCTCCACTGGATCCTCGCCGTACCCGGCCCCTAAGGGGAACAAAAGGACAGCAAGGTGAAACAAGGGGAAACCTCCTCACCACAATAGACTTACCTGATTTTACCGCTGGAGGCATTATTCCCTGAGACTTCATACTTTCTCTCAGTGCCTGAATAAGGGTGAAAGCAACAGGTTACATACTGACATTATTTTATTGAACTGTGTTGGATAATACAAATCCTTACCTGAATATTACCGGTTGCCACGAGGAACTCTTCGCTAGGGTCAAGCTGCAACCTGCAAGGAATCGGACAAGAGTGAAAGTCAGACATTTGAACTCTTACGAACTACATACTTACGGCGTCTTGCCGGAAATCTCAGAGTCAATATAGTTCTGGAACTCACCAATTCCTTCGAACCAGTGAAGCAACTGGTTATCTACGCGCCCCTGCGCTCAATGCAGGATGGAGAGCTCATCTTTCCAAACCATCAGAAGAATATTCCTACGGGCCAAGCAAACCAAGCTAGGTGGGCCAGTCCAGTCCGTCATCTCGGCACTACGCGTCACATTGGTGGAGACCGCAGCTGTCCAGTTCAGATCGACGCCCCTGTGGGAGCCAGGTAAGCGTAACATTTACTCACTATAAATGTGCGATATTCTCTATCTGGGTTTCCATTCTTTCCTTTCATTCTTCAGATGGTTCCTGGGTTCTTCAATCAGTCTGTCTGGGGTAGTCTTAGGGAGAATTATCTCTTTAGGATGAATTTCCTAACCTAGTGAGTCCCCCAGCGGCTTTGCTGGATTTCTGGAGTTTGTCTTTTTCCTCCTGCCAAGAGTGAGACTCTTTTCCTCACACTCTTGGACATGATTGATGGTATTCCTTTGACTGGTAATGTGTTTTTTGGGCTACGGGGTCCTTTACTCCATAGGGTCTCATGTGTTTTTCCTATGTGTGTTACACAGCACCCTCCGTGCAGTAACACAGGGGTGTCATAGTGACACCCCACCATAGACTCCATACCCTGGGACTGACTACTGTCTCCCAGGGCATGTAAAGTCACCATTGGCTTTACTAGTCCCAAATTATTAACAGAAGCCAGTTCAAACCATCATATTGTGGACATACTGGTCGGGGCAATTCGATTGCCCCGGGGTCTGTTAGTTGAGGGGGCACGTCTCCGTCCCCCCTGATCGAGTTTTGGCTGGTGGCAGTGGAAACTACTTTTTACATTCGACCGTGAATATTTTCCTGTGGGATTTTCCCATTGTTCGAGGCTACCAACTTTAATTATTTAATTCTCATAGCCTCGAACATACTGCCGGTCTGTGAAAAAGGGAGGGAAAAAGACAGAATATGGAAAGGTACACCACTCTAAGATTCAGGAACACTGTTAGCAAGGCAGAAGAGCAAAAGTCACTGGTGAGCCAAAGTCCAAAGGCTGGGCCCACTCTTAGAGAGCGCAGAGCACAAATGCGCCCAAGATCACACAGGTACACTAGGCTTAGAAAGTCTTGCAGAGAGTTCAAAAAGAGTTTAGAGAGGCTTAGGAAAGTTTAGCCAGGGTGTCCCAGGCTAACCCAGGTTCGAAAGCCGGGGGCTAAATCTACCCCGTACAGTCGGTAGCAAGGGAAGCCAGGCGGGACACGGTACCTTAAGTGGGAAGGATCCTCCAGCGGTGGCAGTTGTTCCTGGCAGTGGGTGCAAGTCGCGTCGTCGTCCAGGGGAAGAGAAGATCTCGACTTGGAGGAAAGATGAAGGTCGTTGCACTGCCAGGGAAGAAACCAGCCGCAGAGTTTTCCGGTTAAAGGTGGTACCTTTTGTTCGCGGTCGTGGTAAAACGTGGTATCCCGGTTGCTGTGGTGCTTGGCACAGGCAAGGCGGCCACAAGGTTCATCGGGAAGGCGAAAAGACGGTGAAACTGGTTATACCCACCAGTCAAAGGAAGAAGACTCTCCGGCGGGAGATCTCCTCTGTCGTTGGGGAAAGTGGTGAGACGGTCCAGCAGGGCTCCACCGGGGGTGTCGTCATGGCAGGTCAGCTCAGCTTCTCCCTCGTCAGATTCTTAGGTCCTGTGGCGACTTCTGAAGTTCCAGTCCCCAAAGCCCTGCTTTTATGCAGAAAACCCCCATTCACTCAGCCTAGCTGTCACTCAAACATACTAAGTGGTGAGCCGGCCGGCTCACCACTTGGGCCAATCAGTACGTAGTGCGACTTGAGTTGCCTAGGCAACTCAGTCCAGGGTGCCTAAATCCCCCTTCACCCTTCCTAAGTACCCCAGACAGAGTGGCACCACTTTGGAGGGCTTCTGTGGAGAAGCCCGCCAAAAAGTGGAACAAAGGGCTCGACTTGGGTTGGAGTCACAGAAGAGAACACAAACGCCATTTTAGAATCAAGTTCTGGCAAAAAATACCAACCGCAGAATTAATATTAATTAAATAAATCGGCAGTATGTTCGAGGCTACCGTAAATAATTAAATAAAGATAGTAGCGTAAAACAATGGGAAATCCCCATAGGAAAATATTCGCGGTTGAATATAAAAAGTAGTATCCACTGCCACCAGCCAA
Source organism: Ambystoma mexicanum (assembly GCF_040938575.1). NCBI lineage: Eukaryota > Metazoa > Chordata > Amphibia > Caudata > Ambystomatidae > Ambystoma > Ambystoma mexicanum. Next base: position 981,134,709 of record NC_090931.1, read on the forward strand.
AACTCGATCAGGGGGGACGGAGACGTGCCCCCTCGACTAACAGACCCCGTGGCAATTGAATTGCCCCAGCCAGTATGTCCACAATATGATGGTTTGTACTGGTTCTGTTCTGAATTCAAGACTAGTAAAGTCAGTGGTGACTTTACATGCCCTGGGAGACAGTAGTCAGTCCCAGGCTATGGAGTCTATACTGGGGGGGTCACTATGACACCCCTGTGTTACTGCACTGAGGGTGCTGTGTAACACACATCACAAAAACACATGAAGCCCTATGGGGTGAAAGACCCCATAGCCCATTAAACACATCTAGAGTCAAAGAAACACACTCAAATCATGCCCAAGAGTGAGGGTAAAAGAGTCTCACTCTTGGCAGGAGAAAAAAATAAACCCCAAAAATCCAGCAAAGCTGCTGGGGGACTCACTAGGTTAGGAAATTCAGCCTAAACAGAGAATACTCCCTAACACATGGGAATGATTTATCAGGCTTTGCAATGAGGTAGGTACCACTCACCAGTCACATCCGTACCAAAAAGCCGTCTTGGATTCGGAACATTTTGAAAACTTCAACACCCAGAGATCCTCCTTCTCGATATAATTGGATTCTATAACAGGAAAATGCACAGGTCTTCAATATGTTGATACAATTCCCGAATAATTGGGGCCTCTTTTAGTGCAGTAATCAGATCTGCATATGGGTTTATTTACTCCACTGGGCAGTTGAGAGTTCATTATTGGCATGGGTTTGGGACCTGGTGACAGCAGTGAACTAGGATTCCCCCCAACTGGGATTGGGTTTCTGTGAGATCCATGTGAATGACACTGGTTTTGGCCAACTGGTCAGCCAAGTAATTTTCAGTTTTGTCTGGTCCCTCTATTTTGGAATGACCTCTGATCTTTTTCCAATAGATGATCATCTCATTAAAGGTTACCAGATCATCAATTGATTTAATTAATTTCCCATGCTTTAGCGGTTTATTGTTTGCCTACAGTTTGACCTGATTTTTCCAGTTAATCAGGTGTTGCACAGACCCAGTCCCCATATAATCAGAATCAGTAATTAAGACCAGCTTTTGGATTTGGTGGTGTGCTGTAGTGAGGATGGCTTGATGTACCACCATCAACTCTGCCGCCTGACTACTTCGGGGACCTATTTTGTACCCAGCCGAAGGCTCTGGGGTATTCTCCAACGCATTTACAATGCCAGCCACTATTTCTTTTTCCCCATTATTCTCAATATTTTGGGAGCACCCATCCACATAAACTGTGGGTATTCTCTGATAGTTGTCCTCCTCATATACTTTGTGCAAGGAAGTAAGTTACGCCTCCATATTGTCATTGGTCCTTAGACTTTTGTCCTTGATACAGTTTTCTTGAGCACAGTCATGCAAGTTAGCCAATCCTGGCACTAGAGGACTCTTCTTGTTTTGGCCATATCTGACCTCCAAAGGAAAGCCTTGCTTGGACAGAATCCAGGAAGTAATTCTGGAATTACTCCTGTTCCCTGTTTGGATTTGGTTGTTTTGTAAGTATTGCAAGGGTTGGTGAGGAGTCTCCACGATTATGTGCTCCCCCTGGATGAATGGGCGGTGATTCTTCAACGCCCACACCGTTGCCGGGAGTGCCTTTTCACAATAATTGAATTTTTTTCTCCACAGTGGACAAAGTGTTGCTCATGTACGAGATTACTTTGTTGACCTTGTTGTGCTTTTGGTTTAATACAGCTGTTAAGCAAGTATTTTAGAACCCCATCTCCAAGAAGAATTCCGTCTTTATGGGGTAAGCCAAACAAGGAGCTTGGGAATGGCTTCTCTTTAGTTGTTTTACTGCCTCAGATTGTTCCGGACCCTACTGCCACTTGACCCCAGCCTTTAATAAACTGACCAAGGGTCGAGTGACGCCTGCATAGTCATCCATGACATTTCTACTATAATTAGTGAGTCCAAGAATGCTTTTCAGTTCTCGCAGAGTAGTAGGGCCTTTCAATTTCAATAATGCTTCCATCTTTTTCGCCTGGGGACTGAGACCCTCAGGGGTGATTTTGTGGCCTAAAAAGTTCATGCGGGTCTTACATCACTGTGCCTTTTGAAAGGCCAGTTTTGCTCAGGCCTTCTGCAACTGGGTCAGAACATAGCATATTTCCGTTCCTCCACAGTTGAACTCTTGATTAACACATCATCTACATAGTCCAGGTTTCCCCTTTCGCCCAAATCGGGCATGGCCTTATGTAGGAAGATATTACATTTGTTGCCAGAGTTTATGTATCCAAAGGGGGTTCGGGTACACTTGTATTGCTCCCCCCACCCCTCGAAGGTAAAGGCAACCTTGTACTGGTCTTGCCTACTCACAGGTAACTTCTAGTAACCGTTGGTCAGGTCAATGGCGGTATACATCGTTGACCCTTCAATCTGGGCAAGTCCCTAATTAGGGAAGGGGCCATCTTGACACGTGGACACGTTTATTTAACTTCCTTAGGTTTGTGCAAAGTCTCCATTGGGTTTGAGTATCCTCAGTACCGGGTTGTTGAAGGTACTGTGGATTGGACGAATTATCCCACGGGATTCTATGTTTTTAATAATCTCTGTGAGTGACTCCATGAATGCAAGAGGTAACCGGTATTGCTTCACAAATACTGACGCAATCTCAGGGTCTGTGGCAATGGTGGTTGAATGTATCTCTGTGCGTCCACAGTCGTATGAATCCACAGCAAAGATAGCCTGAAAATCCAGAAACACCTGTTTCAGCTTCTGTTTTTGCTCCTCTGCCTCACATGCATCAGCGAGATAGATTAATTCTTCGACCATCTGCTTAAAGCATGGAAAGAGCTCAGGCTTGGCAACTTTGGCGGCATCCTCCAGTTGGGTGGAGAGATCTCTTGTGATGGTGTTGGCCTTGACCGGAGGTTCCAAGGTGGGAGTTAGGTTCTGTTGACTCTGAATACCACCTCATCATTCCTGATGTCACAGGTCACCTCTTCCACACCATAAGGGCAGGAAGAGTACACCAAAAACTCCCCCCTTGCCTGGTGAAAATCTTTTCCGGGGTGATACTGTCTATATGTAAGCAGTCATTTGGAATTGGTCCAACGATCACATTACCTAAATCAACAGAATAATGTTCGGCATCAACCACCATTCCAATAAAGTTGCCTGCACCCAACGTGATACTTCGAGGGTCGCTGTTATCCACCAATATTCGAATGCTGTCGTGTTCTAGGTCAACTAGGGGTGTTGGATGTAAATACAAACATTGTTGTTGGAGATGATAAATCAAAGTTATGTAGGCATCCCGGTTTTTGAGGTTCTGTCCTTGCTTAATTTTTGGGGGAATTGTAAATTGACACACCTTTCCTGGGATGGTAAACTCTTCTCTTACTTGAATTTCAACCCCAAACAGCAGCAATTGAGCTGACCAGAATGCTTTCTCAGTGTTGTCAAAGCCCATGGAGTTACCCCCAAGTCAGGACCAGGCTTTGTTATTAATTAGGTCCAAATTAGGGGGGCGTGGCAAGCCAGCCATGGACTAGGACGTGCTTGCGAGAGCTGCTCCGAAGATCCGACTCTGATGCTGATAGAAGAGCGTTCCAAACGATCAAATTGCTCTTAAAATAGAAACGCGTACGTGGGAATATATGCCCTACCATGACTATGGAAACTGAAGCCCTTTGTGTATGCAATTGAAAGGTAAATTACTTTGAAGCACCCGGCTGCCCTGCTACAATGTATCCAAGATGGCGGTGAACAAAGGAGGAACGGCCGTGGCAGTGGGAGCGGCCATATGGACTCGAGCGTGATGCGAATAATGGGACTGTGTCCCTGAGAAGACGTGCTGACCCCTGCCCCCTAAACGGTGAGCGGCGAATATACGGAAGACATGGTGTGCGTGGGGCAGGAAGACGCACGGACCCAGAGTGTTGAGAATAGCCGCGGGCAAGGCTGGGGGAAACGGAGCTTGGAGGCGGTGCAGCCCCCCGGCCGCACCATACGATCGAGCGAGCGGCTCCCACTGCCTGCGGGAAAAGATAATGTTGCAGCGCGAGGCTGCATGAAAGAGGGCCACGCTAGACGAGCGAGCGTGCGGCTCCTGCTGCGGGAAGAGATACTGTTGCAGCGCAGGGCGAAGGAGAGGCGGAGGACTCGCTTTGCAGGCAGTCGCCGGGGACGGGGCTGGGGCGGGGGTCCCGCGTGTGTGTGCCCGGCACCTCAACATATGGGCAGACACCCGGGCAGAGAGATCTGTTGGCGGTAGGCTCACGGCCCCGCAGTAAGCAGCGGGAAGCTGAACATTGTAGCGGAGGATCAGCGCGGCCAGCTGAGCATTACGCCCGTGCTGTGGGCGGAGCACACGACAAGCTATTTCTACGAAGCGCCGTCATAACGCCAGCGATATATAGCAGCGTGGACATTCCCACAGGGTGCCCCCAGCCACACGAGTTTGATGTGGGGGTGAATCAGTTGGGGCTGATGTGCTCTTGAGCCAGTCACTGGTTGGGTGCAGGAGCGGCTGGGGACTGTGCTGCCTTGAACTAACACTGTGCATTCATTGAGTACATGGCTGCAGCTGCCTGGGGACCTCTGTTATGTAGATCACTGTCTTGATGCGAAATCAATGCCTGGCAAGCTGCGCTAGGAGCTGAATATATGGTCTCAAAACAAACGAAATGACTCAGGAGCACTGTTAAGCAGCCCACGGTCCTGGTGAATAATTGATGACTGGCGAGCTGTGCTAAGGGAAGAATAGGTGAGACTGCCACAGTGCAATTTAAAGCAAGCAACAAAAACGTATGGAACACTATAAAGCAGATCAGCGCCTGGCGAGCTGCGCTGTGATAGGCATTGATGGAACTGGCATAGCACAACTTTGGAATAGTCAGTAAAAGTCAACTCGACACGTGGGAGGACATAACCCACTCAAAGACAAAGCATATTGCTCATGTTCTACACGGGCACCCCAAGGGTACCAATCCAGGGGGCCTCGCTGGAGAAAAGGAGGGACATAGAGTCAGTACTGCCACACCAATGACAGCTATCTTGGACATCAGACTAAGATTGCAGGTACTGAGGGAGCTATTGGGAAACATTGCTTAAAGGAGGAACGTGGGAGGACACAGCCCACTCTGAGATTGACCTTGTGCGCTGCCTTGCCGTCGGCCCACTGGGGTCACCCGAAGACTGATTGATACTGGTGAAGCGGCAGCGGCACAGGGAAGCTGCTATAAGACATACCGAGATTGCAGGATGTCGGTGAAAGGACCGAAGTTCAGAAGTAAGCAACCTACTATGGACGCCTTTGCAAAAGCGCAGCAAACCCCTTCGTCCCCAGTAGAAAAGACGGGGGAGGCATCAGAGAGTGACTCCCCTGGAGGAGAAAACCAGCAAGTCCTAGCGGCCATAACGGACTTCAGTACTAAATGGGGCAAGGCCATGGCGGAGCTGCGGACGGCCCTAGAAAATAAAATAGATGCCGTGGGAAGCGAAGTTACTTTGCTGCGGCAGGACGTTAGAGCGCTAGCAGAAAGAACTAGCGGCTTGGAAAGCGCAGTGAAGACCAACACTGATGTAAGCACAAACAGTGCGAAGGAGGTCCATGTGCTCAAACAGCAGGTGGCCAACCTCGAAAACAGGGTGGAGGAAGCCGAAGGACGGGCGAGATGGAACAACATCCGAGTGGTCGGCCTGCCAGAAGGAGAAGGCGGCCAGGACCCCACAGATTATGTGGAGAATATGATCCTGCAAGCAGTGGGAGCAGACAAACTCTCGCAGGGGTTCACGGAAGAGCGGGCACATCGGGCCCTCATGAGGAAACCACGGGCTGGAGCTCCGCCGCGGCCGATCATTGCGAAAATCTTGAATTACAAAGACAGGGAAAAGATCCTGGAGTATTTTCGCAAGGGCGGAACGATAGAAAGAGCCTCCTCCAGAGTTACGGCATACCCCGACTATACTATGTTAGCGCAAAGGCAACGATATAGCTATGTTGCGGTTAAGAGAAGACTGCGTGCGGCGGACATCAGGTACATGTTGTTGTACCCAGCAAAATTGAAAGTTCTGCACAAAGGCAGAGCGCTGTTCTTTGACACCCCAGAGGATGCAGCGTCGTGGTTGGATCTACAGGGCTGCCCGGCGCAGAATGAGGAACAAGATCCCCAGGAGCACGATAAGTGAAGACACTATGTCATGTACCCTGCGAGGGTGGGAGAGCGGGGAATCTGGGTATCGCGCCTTGAATTACTTGATAGACATGGCGTAGCCCTTGAACTTTATGACTCTATGGGACTGGAATATAGTGTTTTAAAACGCAAATTAGAACGGAAGTATTGGGCGTAGCAACTCTAAGCAAATAGGAGCGGCAGAACCGCACTTACCTACCCCCGGAATCTAGTAGAAAGGCGGCCAATAGGGCGGCCTCACCCTGCTGAGCCACGAGTACGGGTTATACCAGAAAGGGCTAGATGCGGGGGTGCCTGAGATCCAGGGATGGAGCTGGGCAACAGTTGGGGAGGGTGAAGTTGGGGAAGGGAAGGGAGGCGGGTGGGAGGGAGGAGAGGGTGTTTGGGATGTTTGTAGTTAGGGGGAGTTTGAATTGGAAAACAAGCCTGGCGTGGAACAAATAGGCTCGTAAGGTGGGGTGGGATGGGGGAAGCAGTGACCAGAATAAATCGATGAACATTTGTATTGTTGATGCATACACTGCGTGTGTGGTTTGTATTGTTTTTGTTTGAATAAATGAATAAAACATTTTTTTAAAAATAAATTAGGTCCAAATTCATTACAAATCGATTGAGAATGTCATTGCCTAAGTAAAAGTTGGCAGGGACATCCCTCACAACCCAGCAATTTGTTCTGTGCTTTTGTCGGAAATGGACATTTTTAGCATACACCTGCTAGGCAGGAGATGTTTGGAATTTGGCGTTTCCAGGACCATTTCCTACATATCAATCAATTTAAATGTGGGACTAGTCTGGTCTTTTGGTAGTTTCCTGAATAATGCTTCACTGATGAAGCTTCTTCCGTTATTCAGTCATACTCTGGTGAGAACATGCTCCTCCCCCTCATTTATCTGAATAGGGAAAAACAGCTGTTAACCCTTTACCTAGATGTCGGTCAAACTTTGAGCAGGTTTTTCATCATCTTTTGGCATGGGATTTGGGTTTTCCTCCGATTGTGGATTGGTATAAAACTTCAGAGTATTTCCCCTCCTGTGTGGAATGCCGCTTAAAACGGGAGGGAGGTTGATTTTCAAGAATGGGGAAGGGTTTCCATCACCAGTTTGTTCTCCATAGAGATGACCGTGATGTCTGTGACTTGATTGTTCCTAAAATGGAATTCTATTTTGTCGGACCTTTGTTCAATCATGTTGCATGTGCCATTCAAACTCACATAATTTGTACTTTGTTTTAATTTGATTGGCCGGTTAGTCCAGTCAATCATGGGTGATAACCTCTGAAGGAGGTCATTCCCCAATAGACAAGCTGTACTCTCTGGAGTCACGACTACCACCGGGAATTTCACCCTATGTCGCACAATTTTTATTTCAACAGAAATATCATTCCCATCAAAGTTTTGGAGTTGTCTGGCAAGAGGTTTGAGGGGAATTTGCTGACTCTCCCCGCTTCCTCAATTTAGTTGGTCGTAGACCTTTTTGGACAGGAGCTTCTTGCTCTGGGTCAGTTTCTATACTTGCCCCGTAAAAATCGGGGTCTCTTGGGACCCATTTTTCTTTGGGAGGGATCCCTCCATCTCTGAAAAAGATTTTCTTTCCTGAATCCTCCAGGGATTCTTCTCCTTCGAAAGGAATGATGCAGACTTCCTCCACAAAGTGGGTTGTTTTTAGCTTTTGATTTCTCCAACCTATTTTCTGTTCTTTAGTTTCCAGCTTTTCAGGGGGTAGAAGATTTATGTTCAGGCTAAGAGGTTACCAGGGGATTTGTTCTGTGGAAAAGGAAGCTTCCTCTAGGGCTTTGCAATCCCCCTTCCACCCGGCCCCTCTCTTCTGGAACCTGCTGGGTGTCAGAGTTTTCTTCCCGTCGCCCCCCTCCCCACAGGGCATCAGACCCGGGTGTTAAATTATTCAGAGCAGCAGTTTCAAGTTGAGGGTTCTGCTAAGCCCTCAACATGCGACTCAGGTCATGGGTTAATTTTTGGACTTGTCGCCACAGTTGTGACATTTCTTCTGGTTAGTAGGGAGGTCTGAGTTCATTCCTGTGCTGCTCCCGGAAAGGGTAGCTGTCTTTCTCCCAGCGTAGCTTGGGTATTGGGAGTTTACCTGATAACCTTCCACTCTAGGTCTCCCTTCTCTCGGATTCGGGAATCTATTGTCCTGAAAGCAGGAGAGAGAAGGATTATTCTGGAAATTAGGGTTTAATGGGTATCTGGGAAAGAAGCTTAGGTTGGGGGTGGAGTATATATTCTCTCCGGAGGGAAGTTTTGAAGGCAAGTTTCCAGGGGCGTTACCTACCTGGACGTGCCCCCCTTTCTGCACCGCGGGAGAGTATACGTACCCCAAGATGGGTTTGTTACCCTTGTATCTCGGACTGATGTAGGTGGCAGGGTCAGATGGAGTGTTGGTCTGGTATGCTGCCTGGCTATCACCCGATTGGGTTGGATTCAAGAGTCTCCTCTGTCTCTTGTTCTGCTGATTGGTGTGAGGAGTAGTTTTAGAGCCCCCCTGTCTCCAAGTCCAATGGGGGAGTATTTTTCACGTCCGATACCTTGGCAGCAGCAGCAGTGTTTGATGGTTTTGGGTTTTTAGGGTTGTTTTTGTTTTCAGAGGGCTTTTGGGGCTGATAAGGTATCCTGTTCTATCACCCAATACAGGGTCCTACCCTCATGGAAATCCCTTACTAGTTGGTTCATTATGTATTTAGGGAGTTCATGAAAATATGTGTTCATGAATTCCCAGCTATTGGTGTCTACCCGCCTAGAAGTCTGGGCAAATGCTTGTTTCTGCTCCTGCATGAACTCTCTTGGCACTTGTTCTTCCCCACACTGCAGGTTGTATGCCGCCTTGCGTGGCTCCTGTGGGTTCCTATGGATTTAAAAGTGTTTAGGAATAGCTGCCTTATAGGTGGACCATTTTTGGTTATCTTTGTCCTCCAGCCCTGCAAAGAAGCTTGAGTATTCAGGGGAGAATGTCCACTTAGCAAATTCCATGCACTTCCCATCATTTTTAATACCAAATGATGTCATCATTTGGTTATAAAGCTCTAGATGCTCCCATACCGAATATTTTGCATTCTTATGATAGGGAGTCATGAAGCTTTTTATGGCCTTTATCTGCCGAAATTGGGTCTTTCACCAGACATTTCTTCTGTTTGGCAGGCTTCCTTTTCCCCTGCACCTGTGTCCACTCATTCTCTGACTCAGTGCTGCTACTGTTGGTGGTCCATTTCCTGTCCCCTAGGTTCTCCCTATCTCTATGAAACCGGGAATACCTGTCATAATTATGGGGTCTGGGCTCTTCTCTCCTGTGGTACCGTGGGCTATTAGGGTCATTTCCCTTATAGTCCCCTTTTCGTACCATAGAGTACTCATCCTTCTCATCCCTCCTTCCAGGGATGCTGGGGAACACCCCCCACCTCCCTGAATGTGTGGAGGTTTGTAAGATGCTCTTTTGAGGCCTAAGCTCTGATTCTTCTCTTTCTGTAAAGCGGACCAGGTGGTCCCTTTGTAATTTGATTTTCTGCCAGTCCAACTCCCTGATCTTTTTATAATAGGAGCCCTCGTGGTCAGAAGTACATGCCAGGGTTTTAAAAAAATTCCCAGATACCACCGGTCCGGCGACCTTCCCTTCTACTTGGTAACCCTCATCGATGTCGGATAATGACTGGTCTTCTGGATCAGTTGGAGTAGGCCTGGTTGAGTACAGCTGCTACATGTTTTCCTGTTCTTGACAACTGGCAGGTATGAAGGCAGCTGCACTGTGTACATATGAGATGGTCAGTTGACTTGAGGTCCCTGGTAAAATGGTCATCACTCCGTAATCGTAGGACGCTTTGCCATACCCTGACTGGTCGGGGTGCCTCAAAGCCTGTTTGTATTTGGCTATTTCACTTTCCAATCTCTCTTTTGTTTTTCCCAGTCCCTATCTCTTGTTGATATGCAGAGTCCTGATTTTTCAATTCTGACACAAGTGCTTGAGTGGCTTCTAGCACTTTATTTTGTGCCATTAATCGGTCTCTCAATTCCTTGTTCTCTTCACAATGGGACTCCTTTTCCTTCTGTGAGGTGTGCATCGTCTGCGCATATACAGAGCATTTCTTTTGCAGGAGTCTAATCTCCCTTTACGCAATTCCGGCCTATGTTGCCTGCGCTAGGTCAATCTGTGCTTGCCTCACACGTTCCATTAATTGTGCATTTTTTAACCTACGGTAAATCAGTTCCTGGGAACGTAACTCACTTTTCTCCACGTCCATCCTTAACTGACACACTTACTGAAGCAGGGCAGTATTCTCTTGACTTAATGTGTTATTTTCTTCCCTCAACTGATCTCTCTGCTGTTTCAAGATGTTCAGATCTTGATGCATCTGATCGAACACACCCTGAGAATCAACCCCCTTAATGATTAACTGGCTGTTTTCAGCTTTCAGTTATTTTCCCAGTGATTTAAATGTGAAAATGACTTCTAAGCAGGTTCTGTTATGAACAACCTGTTAATTTAATTTGTGTTGGCTTGCACTCAGATTTTCAACACATTCTTTCTACTCCCCTTGCATTGCAGAAAAGTGAGCCTCTCGCTCTCTTGCTGCTTTGTTTTCAACTCCTCTTTTAGCTGTTCAATAATATTTCCTAATTTTAGCTCAAAATGTTGGCTCTGTTGCGCGTTCGCTTCTAATTGTTCCAGCTCTTTCTGGGCTTGATTCAAAAGCTCAGCCTGGTTTTGCACAGAGGCCACACTATTCTGGTGTCTTTCTTCCATGATCAGCATATAGAAATACATGTATGCTGTGAGCTGAGCCAATTTAATTTGCTAATCTTTGCTGGTCTTTGTATGTAAAAGTTTCTCAGGGTCTGATGTAACAGCCCATTATCCTGCTAGATGTCAACATTTGCATAGGTAACCTCCTGCATCATTCTAGCTTGCCACATTTAATGTTCTTGTTCTACCCATTTACCTTTAATAAACAATTTGGATAGCAGTTGCTTCCTGGCCATATTGATTTCTACGGTGGACATTCTGAAATGTGTTCTGCACCTTATTTTTTTTTTTTTTAAACGTATTTTATTGATTTTGGTGGAAAAAAAACGTGCAATACAACGAGAAATCAAACTGTGGTTCAAACAAAGGAGGGGACGGTGCAAGGGGGTAGGGGAGGGGGACGGAACAAACAAATCAACAACAGTCTTCATGTTACAGCGAACTTACAGTGGATGGATGGGTTAGGGCCTGCGACCCAGAGTTTCAGGATGCAGGGGGGGTCGCATATGAGGGCTGTCCCTCCAGTGCTGGCAACAGGGGATAGTGTCAGTGTGATGCTGCGAGATTTCAGGGGGGTTTGTAGTCTGCGCTGAAGCGTATGTCTCTGAGGAGGGCCTTCCATGATTCCAGGGTGCCGCATTCGGCTTCGCCGCTTGACGTGATTCCCTCTTGCCAGGCCCTGGTTTCTGCTACTGTCCATCTCTCGAGTTCTTTGAGCCATCGTTCATGCCTGGGGCCCGACGGCGTCTTCCAGGCCATTGCAATTGTTCTCTTAGCCAGGATGCATGAGATGTCCATTAGTCTGACAGCATGCTTGGACTTGCTAGGTCTGGGGTAATTCCCCAGGAGGCACTCGCCGGGGGTCCATTTGTACCTCGTCATTCCGGCGTCCATGCAAGTCTGTTTGGCTTTGGACCATAGTGTCATCGCCTTAGTGCAAGTCCAGAACATGTGGATCATGTCCGCTTTATCATTCCCACACCATGGGCATGCAGGGGAGGATGTCTTATTGAAGGAGGCGACCCTATGAGGGGTCATGTATGTCCTGTACAGGACGTTCAGTTGAATCTGACCGAATCTGGTATTCCTGGACACTTTTTTGGGAAATATTAGCGCTCTCTCCCATTCTTTATCCGTGATCGGGGTCCCAAGATCCGCTTCCCATTTCGCTCTCAGTTCTTTGCCTTTAGGGTTAGGTTTGTCGCATAGTCTGCTGTAGAGTCTGGAGACTGGTCTCCAGCCATCCGAGAGGTCATGCATTTCTTGAAGTAGAGGGTCAGGGGAGGGTTCCTCCGGCCAGCCGGTTCACTGTTTCTTGGCAGTCTGTTTAAGGCGGTGGTACCAGAGGAACTGGCCCGGGGGTATTCCTTCGGCGGCCTCAAGAGATTCAAAGTCCCTGAATTCCCCTTCCTCGTACATGTCGCCCCATGTGTATATGCCGGCTTCTTCCCACCTCCTTGCCGTAGAGAGGTCTGCATCCGTTCGGCAGGTGTCTGCTAAGATGGGGTTATCCGGGGAATATGGGTGTTGTACTCTCCTGATGTAGCAGGACCTGGCCCATATCTTCCTTCCCAGGTCAATCAGTTGTGAGGTGATCAGGGATTGCCGTGTAGGATGCCACAGGGTCTCCCTGGGGATCACATTGTTCGAGAATTGCCTCAGTAGTTCCGTCTCAGCCGAAGATTCGTCTGAGAGCCATTTCGTTATGTGACTCAGCTGGGCGGCCAGGTAGTATAACTGGAGATCCGGCAGCTTTATTCCACCCTCTTTATGTGGCAGGGAGAGAACAGATAGTGACAGTTTGTGCCTGTGGGGGCCCCAAAGGAAGTCCCTCATGATAGCCTCCAACTTCTTGAAGAACGGCGGTCGAACGTAATGGCAAATGTTCACAAAGAAATATAGGAATCGGGGGAGTACGATCATCTTGACTATCGCTGCCCTGCCCACCATGGCCAATGGGAGCTTGGACCAGAATTTTATAGAGCGTCGAAGACTCATGATGGCGGCCTCAGTGTTGTGTTCGTGCGTGAGTAGCGAGTTATGGCTTACGTTGATCCCCAGATAACGGAACTTGACCAGTTGCCAACCTATTCCTATCACTGGAAGTTTGCTTTCTGGAATGTTGCGTAGGCCCGCCAGGGGAAAGGCAGAGGATTTTCTTCTGCTGAATCGGATCCCAGAGTACTTCGCGTAATTATCTAGTACCTCCAGTGCTATCGGTGCGTTAAGCTCGGGAGTGCTTAGGTAAAGGAGGACGTCGTCTGCGTATAGAGATATTATGTGGTGTACAGTGCCCACCTTGATACCAGCGTCGAAAAGCTGCTGCCTGAAGTACAATGCAATCGGTTCCAGGCCCAGTATGTACAGCATGGGCGATAGTGGACACCCCTGTCTCGTTCCCCTTTGTATTTCCCAGGCTGCTGATACCGTTCTTCCCGTTTTCACTCTCGCCATTGGGGAATTATAGAGGACCTCGATCCACCTGATGAAGCCCCCTCCGAAGCCAAATCTTCTCAGGACCTCTCTGATCCATTCCCAGTATATGGAGTCGAAGGCCTTGATAGCGTCGAGCGACAACACCGCCAGATCCTCGTCCCTCTCGTATGTTTCAGCCATTACATGCTGTAGCCTCCTGAGGTTAGCAGTGGTGTTGCGCCCAGGCACAAATCCGTTCTGGTCTTCATGGACGATGGATCCCACCACTCTGGCCAGCTTGCGAGCCAATATGGATGTGAGGATCTTGGCATCATAGTTTAGCATGGCCAGAGGGCGGTAGGACTCACAATCGGTGGGCGATTTGTGCGGCTTAAGCATAGGGACGATTATGGTTTCTTTCATGGTGTTGGGGAGAATCCCATTCGTGTATGCCTCCTGGTAGACCTCGTGGAGAACTGGGGTGAGGATGGACTCATACGCCTTGTAAAACTCAGGTGGGAGGCCGTCGCTGCCAGGGGCTTTGTTGTTAGAGAGGGACCTGATCGCCCCTTGTACGTCCTCAAGAGTGATCTCCATCTCCAGTTCCTCTCTCTGCTCGAGTGAGATGCGGGGAAGTTCTATCTCCTCAAGTGTGTCTATAATGTCTTCAGTAGGAATTTGTGTCTTGTGAGCATACAATTCGGTGTAAAATTTGGCAAAGGCTTCATTGATCCCCAGCTGGGTCGTGTGGGATGTCCCATCGGCGTCCCGTATCTCCACTGGGAGATGTTTGGGGTGTTCCCGTTTGCAGAGCCAGGCCAGTAATCTCCCTGGTTTATCCGATTCTTTGTGGGATCGGGTGGTGTGTGTGGCGAAATCAAATTTCTCTAGTCTTTCCCATGCTTGTCGACATTCTGCGCGGGCTTCCTTCAATTTGTTCTCTGCCTCTGTGGAGTTGTCGTGAGCAGACTCTAGCCGGGAGATCTCAGCTTCTCGTGCTTCAAGCGTTTTCTGCAATTGTCTGCGAGTACCACCGGCTCTCGATATAATTTCACCTCTGGTCACCACCTTCATAGCTTCCCATAATGTGCCCCAGGAGGATACCGACCCCATGTTGATTTCCAGGTAATCTTCCAATTTTTCGGCAAGGTCTTCCCTGAACTCGAGATCTTCAAGTGCTGCAGTCGGCATCCTCCACATGGGGATCGGGGGTCTGGGGCCCCTCAACTGCCATAGCATAGTCGGCGGAGAGTGGTCGGAGATCGTTCGCCCCAAGTACTCTGTAGCTGCAGCATGTGGGGCGAGCTCCTTGTTGATGAACAGGTAGTCAATTCTTGTATGGACTCCGTGAGGGGCTGAGTAGTGGGAGTAAATCCTATCAGCCGGATGATGTTCCCTCCAGATGTCCACTAGATTGAGCTGCTCCAGAGTTTCCCTCAGGGCACGGGAAGCAAGGTTGGTCGGGTGTGGGGGGGGCAGCGATCTGTCCGCGGTTGCGTCAGCAACACAATTGAAGTCCCCTCCCCATATGAAGGTGTGGTCCCGGTGTCGAATCAGCTTTGTAATCATTGTGGCGAGGTACGCCAGTATTCCGTGGTGTGGGAAATAGGAGTTGACCAAGCAGACTGGGGTCTGTTCCATTGTGCCCCAAATCACTACGTATCTCCCTTCTTTATCTTGTTCACTCCCCTCCATCTGGAAGGGCACATCCAGGCTTATCCATATTAGCACCCCTCTGGCATATTTGGAATAGGGGGACCCTCTCACAGTCCCAGCCCATCGGTCTGCAATCTTGGACATGGCCTCCGTCGTGAGGTGAGTCTCTTGAAGGAGTGCAAACGATACTTTCTTCCTCTTGAGATAGGATTCTATACGATTGCGTCTGAGGTATGAGCCCATACCCCTCACGTTCCATGTCATCACAGTGAACTGTGCAGCCATCGGGTCCGAGTTTCGGATTTAATGCGGGACTCGGTCACCGGAATCCGGCCCAGCTTTAGTCCTCCGTAGGTGGGCTGCGGGGGAAACGACACTAAGTTCCAGTCGTCGGGGTCACGTCCCGGACCCATCTCGGTCTTTGTTGGCGAAAGAAGCATGAAGACTGTACAACTAATAAAACTAATAACAGAACTCAAACTGGTGCGCCCAGCGACTACAACATTGTCGTGGTGCTCAGGCGCTCTCGAGCCGTCGGAGCCCATCTGGGAGTCGGGCGCGAGCTGGGTCAGGCGGGTGCCTAGACCGGGTGAATTCTACGCTGGGGGTGGGGCGAGGGCCTGGCGGCGGAGCCGAGCGAGGCCGTTTCCAAGTGAAAGACTGAAGTTGGATTACCTTCTGTGTTCCAGCGTCATGTACAATGATTCTTACTGTTATTGGGGGTCGCTTGTGAGATCAGGGGGGGTTAGGCCTCATTCCGTGAATTGTCCTTGCCATCCGCCAGGTTATTATCCTCTAGCCACATGTTGGCTGCCTCTGGGTTATCAAGGAATACCAGCCGCTCTTTGTAGACGACCCTGAGGCGTGAAGGATATAGCAATCTGTATTTTAGGTTCAGTTGTCGGAGCCTCGCTTTTATCGGGACTTATGAATTCCGCTCTCTCTGAACCTTCTGCGTGTAGTCCGGATAGATAGAGATTTTGGAGTCCCCTCTCTCGATGGGGCCCCCCTCCCTGGATCGCCGTAAGATAGTTTCTCTATCCTGAAAGTTCAGTATCTTAGCGATTATAGGTCTGGGGTGCGATCCAGGGGGAGGGCGCCTCTGGAGGGATTTATGGGCCCTCTCGACTGAGAATCCCTGGGTCAGTTTGCCGGCCCCTATTTCTTGCAGCAGAAGGGTTTCAACGAAGGATGTGGTATTTGCCCCCTCGTTCCCCTCCGGGACACCCAGGATCCTGATGTTGCTCCGTCTGGCCCGACCTTCGGCCTCCTCCGCCTTTTCCTCCAGGAAGGCAACTTTCCTCTTCAGCAGGGCAACTTCTGAATTCATGGCTGTGGTGGCTGTGGTGGCTGTGGATGTTTCCTCCGTCGACTGTTCGACGGTCGCAACCCTCTCCGCCAAGTTGCGAGCGTCTTGGCGGATCAGTTGAATTTCAACTTTGAATTCGTCGATCTTAGAGTCAATGTGCGTTTTTAATGAGGCTATGGCATCAAGTATCTGCGAGTGGTTATCGGCGGCCACCCCCTCGCTCGTCGGGGCGGCTTCAGAGGAGCCGGCCCCGGCCAGAGCGGGGGTCTTCACCTTAGCGGAAACAAAGGAGTCCATGGTGGCGGCTCTGGACTTATTCTTGGCGGCCATCTTGAGGTGATGGTTGCGGATGTCCTAGGCCTCAAAGAATAGATCGCTTGCGGAGTTGCTAGTGGGGCCCTCTGCTTAGCCGAATCTCGGGCCGTGAGCTGGGTTCTGCCCCTGTGTCTGGTCGTGCGGCCCACAGAGGCGAGTTTCAGAAGTGTAAGGGTGGGCGGGAAGCCGCGCGCCTTTTCTTGTGGGGCTGGATCGGTAGAGTGACCCGAGCCGGGCCAGTCCTCTGTCAGACGGGCGGCACCAGGGGGAGTCGTTTTACTTTCTCGTGCTTCCGCTTCTCCCCATCAGGCCTGGAAGTCCGCTGGAGGAGGGGTACCCCTCGTAGCCTCCGCTATGCAATGCGAGGCGCCATCTTGGATCCGACTAGAGCGGGAGGGGGAAGAGCTGTTTTGGGGCCACAGCCACGTCCGGGGGTCCAACTCGGCGGGCTGAATAGTTATTCAGATGCAGAACCGCTTCCCCCAACCGCACATCCCTCTGCAAGGGCTGGGGCCGCGCGTGAGCCGGAGAAAAAGGATCAGGAAACGGCGTCTCGGCCGGAGCTCGGCAGATCAGCTACCGCTCGCCATCGGCGCCAAGCCACGCCCCCCGTTCTGCACCTTATATACTCTCTATAAAAAAATCTCAACCCAATTCCTCCTTAGTTTCCACTCACAGTGAAACTCAAAATCAACACTGTTTTATCTATACACCACCCTGGAACCCAGGGTACAGGTCTTAATGGCACCTTCACAATGCAAAACAACTTTCCATCCACTGCAATACAATTACACCCAAATGAATAGTCTGCTGCTACTGCACTGTCACAAGTGGCGACTCTCAACCAAATACCTGGACGAGCCCCCAATTATGTCACTTTTTGTTATACGGTCACTCTTAACTCAGGGAGCTCTCCCCAACCCCTCCAAGCAAGGTGGCGCACAACAAAATAATTTATAGATTCAACTTTAGTGAGGCCTCCATTTCTATCGTTCCCTACGTCAAAATACCCTTTTTACCATAAATCAGCTAGAAACCATGCCAGTTTATAGGAAAAAAATATTTGTAAGTTTTTGCAAAAATTCATAGACAATCACACAAAAAAACATCAACTGCCAACGCTGTGGCACTACACAATGTCACCAATTGACTAACATAGGTTTAAAGGACATTCAGTTGCTATAAGACACAGATACAATTTTGAAGTTGGCAGTCACAATTTACATCAGATTTCTTGCAAATTAACCAATAGGAAAAATACAAAACACACAGTGATTGCTTAGTTTGGCACAATACTCCATTCAGCCAGCAACCCCCACCCTCTGGGCATAAGTTAGATATGGCCCCTCTGATCTGAAGGCAAGGTACAGGGAGTGGGAACACAATGGAAAATCATGTTGGGCTTTTTATTTAGGTAAAATGCAATGTTTTGGAATTCTGATTTAGGATGCAAGGGAATAAATGGGGAATTTCGTTTTTGCACCACTGCTACAATGAAAATGCAATGCTTTGGGAATCTGGTTTGGATTAAAAGGGAAAATTTGTTTTGCACAATTTGTTTTCAAAGGGAATGTAAGGTGTTGGGATTTTCGTTTTGGGGACACTAGCACATTCAATTGAACAGCAGGGCTACCCAATTACATTACAGACTAGAGTCATTTGTAGTGCGCTGGGATAATCTTTTGTCAATTTTGAATTTTGATAAAAACATCACCCTGTGATAAATGACCCTATGGGAATTAATTAAATTGTATTTTTAGTTAATTATGCTAAGGGTCACTAATGAAGAGCACCCATCAATGCAAAGGTATGGGTTAAACAGACAGATTCCAATACGGTTCAACTGTAACTGGATAGTGTTCTTCTATAGAGAATTAATTGAGTTACATTATATTTCAATATGGAACCGGTCTAATCAGTGTTTCTCCCTCCTTCACCCACTAAGGGAAAGGTATTAAGGCCGGTAGCTCCCCACACAATTGATAGTTTTGGTTTACATCTACTTACATGGGAGATCTGTGGTCTTAGCTCAGGATGACCGCCAGATCATAGGACCCTCTTTCAGGCAGGCAGCTCACACCTCAAGAATTTATTCACCAGCCAGGTCTCTGCAGCCCAGGCCTCTATCAGATAGGGCTCCCAGATTTCCAAGCAAAGTCCCTGGATCTCCTTTTCTCCCTTCTTTTAGGTAGGCCTTGGTTTAGCTTTGTTCCCCTGGCAAGGTGGTGCCCAGATGGATTAGGCAGCTCTCCTGACCTCTCTCCCTACTGGTTTTCTTGCAAGTCCCCTCTTAGATTGGAAATTGCCAATATATAGGGCTGATGACACCTAGATATTATCATAATTCCAATGATACAGATTGGCTAGCTCTCTCCCTTCAACTCCCACCAAGACACCCACTGGCTGCTGATAGGACATTTAGTTGGGAGGTATGGGTTATGGAAGCTGAGGGAGGAGAGAAAATACATAATTTCAAAATGACAGGTCACACTTTTGGGTTCTGAAAATCTAACAACATGGCAGCTACCCTAATTTTTCAGATAATTGCCAGCACGTATATATTTTTGAGTTCTATATTTTATGGAGAGTCGGAAAATACTAATCATATCTCGGCAAGCCCTTCCTGGGAGGAGCTACCGGTTTTCACGATTTGCTGCTGCACTGGAATAGTCACAACTCTGCCCCTTCCTGATTCAAATATCCTATCATCACAACAACTTTCTAAGGCTGGAATCATAATGTTTCTCATAACTCAGGTTCTATCCTTCGCACAAGTTTTTTTACATGGTATCGAAGGGCTTGTAATCCCCTTTAATATGAACCCGGGATGAGCTCAGTGGGATACACGATGCATGTTTTATTCAAGAAAATGTGTTTAATGTTAGTCAAAGGCAAGGCACCACAAGTGTCCCTGAGTTTCACACCAGGGTCCACCAATTCTTAGGTTTCATTTCTCTTCTATGACTTGATCATGACATCGGGCTAGCCCATGTGGACATGCCCTCCCCTCCTGGGCTTCAAAGGTTTTTGTTTGAAGATAATGCGTATTTACTGGGGAGAGCTGACTTTAAAGATAATTTCTGATGGCTTTGTTTTCTGCAAATCCCATAATTCTGATCTAATTCTCTGTATATCTTAGCATTTAACTGAAAACCAGATCTGCTTCTCCTAGAGGTCCTCAGCCAAAGGTCTTGAGGTCAAAGTTTCGGAGCCACAGACCTTCCAGTTCAATGGGGGAAAAACTGGATTTCTTGTGAATTTTATCCTTACTCAGTATATACGATTTTTTTAGTAGTCTCAGATTTTTCAAGAGGAATCTTTTACAGCCCAGGCTTCCTGGTCGAATTTGTATCTGTAATTTTTTTTTAAACCATTTGACTGTCCCCATCTGGGATTTGTCTAGTTCCCATATAAATGATTTGAAATGGTCTGGGTCACAATCCCAAACTGGTTGGTCCTCAGTTGAGGTCCTTACTTTTCCTTTTAATTTGCTGTTAAATTTTTGACCATCCCTGGTGATCCTAACCAGTCTATTACTACCCAGATTTGCCTCCAGGCTGCAAGACTATGCAGACTTGTGAACTTCACTTGGAAACAATCCTAGATTTAGCATGCTGTGATCACTTTTATTCGTTGTTTTTACAACCATTTTCCCGCATCTCTCGAAAATGTCTCTAGAGACTATTATATAGTTGAGAGTGGAACCTGATTGTTTTGTTCTTCCACATGAACGCTGGTACTATGGTGCCCTACACACTCCCATACACACTCCCATTACAAATGAGAAGGTCCCAATCATCCACACATTGTTGCCACTTTTTTCATTTCTCAAATGCCTAGCAGTCTTTATTTTCAGCCCTTAATGTGGACAAGAGGTTAGAACTTAGGTCTCCGGCCGTTAATATATGAGCTCCTTCTTCGTGAGCTAAACCCTCTACAAGCACTTCAGCAATCTTTTTCAGAAACTCCAGTAGGTCGCAGCGCACAGGATTATAGTACAAATTTACCACCATCAGACATCTCCACACCCCTTCTGAGTGAAAATATAATTTGGCTGCTAAAATACCATAATGTACACATTTTAGACTGGTCAGTTTTTTTGTTTTGGCATTTCTCGTGGCAATGATGAGGCCTCCAGCACGTTGCCAGTTGCTCCAATATATTGAAGCCATCCAATCTTAATTTGTCCATGTTTCCTGTAATAGGACAATATCAAAGGTTTCTGAGATGTCTTTCCTGGTGGCATCATTAGTAAAACTCCTGTATCAATTTCAACTTTCGACCGTGTCTGGTGAACCTAACCTGTCTGTTATTACCCAGATTTACCTCTAGGCTGCAAGATTATCTCAAGTGCGCCCAGAGGAAGTACCCCAGAAGTGCCTGTTGAGCCTGCCTGACTCTTTGCAGCTCCTGAAGCTTCACCATCAACTCATTCAATTGCTACAGCCACAAATCACTCTGTGAAGCCCTGCCCCTTTGTTTGCACCTCCTCTTGATGTTAGCCCATTTTTTTTTTTTAATATATTTATTTTTGACTTTTTACTGCATCAGATAAACAGTGCTCCAACAGGGAGCCTCATAATACAAATCCCAACAACAGTTCCCCCACCCTTCCGCCCCCTACCCCTCGTGTCCACTGTAACTTTGGTTGCCTCCATCTTTTGTCTGAGTTGGAAGGAAAGCTTTCCACGTTGTCCTTGTGTTCCCTTATCCCATGGCCCCTCCCTCTAGGGGCTCGGATTGTCTGAGTCTGAAGCTTCAGCGTTGTTCATCAGATAAGTGATGTATGGCCCCCAGATGTCGGGAGGGCGCGCAGGTAAAGGCAGCGTTCAAATAAATTCGGTTTACATGTCTTGGCAGTATGTTATATCCCTTTCCCAGTCTACAATCTTGGGGAGTGGGCCGCAACCCCACGACATAGCAATTCTTCTTCGTGCTAGCACCTGAGGAGTGCCTCCAATTTGCGTGACGCTGGCTGTAGATATTTAGTGAGGCCAAGGAGCGGTCCCAGCGGTAAGGGGGTCATCTGCTCACCTATAATGTCGGATGTTATTTGTATAACGGGAGTCCAGAAGCGTTGAATGCCAGGTGAAGAAAATCAGCGTTGGCAAATGCGCATCTCTCGCAATGGGCTGACGCTTCCGGATGGTGTCTGTTTCCTGACAGGGGTGTAGTATGTTTGGTGCACAAAGTTAAAGTGTATTAGCTTATATCGAGAATTTAGCGCTACCTTTTGAGTCTGTCGAAGAATATAGGCCCAGTCTTCCTCATTAATCGGTTCTTGGATAGCCGATTCCCACTTTCGTTGCACTTTAGGTTGAAGTTTCCGGGTGTCTCTTAACAGAGTTTTGTACAAAGTTGACACCAGTCTACCTTCACCTTGTGCTAAAATCGTGCTATATAACAGATCCCACGTAGGGGGTTGCTTAGGGAATGTGGGGAATAACCCCTGAAGGGTGTGGCGGAGTCTAAAATAGAGAAAGACATCCAGGGATGTGTTCCCTCCTCTGTCTTTAGCCATTTGAGGGGTTAGAAAGGTGCCCTCTGGGAAGAGGTCTCCCAGCGATTTTTATCCCTATTTTATCTATCCATATCAGGAATACTCTTTCATTCGTGAGGGGGATGCCGAGGATGAATTTTACCGGTAACAGGGGGGAAAATCGTATAGCCACTCCGTATTCGCTAGCGATCTTCTTCCATATCGCATATGTGGATAGGACTGTGTTCAGCGTTTTATGCGGCACGGGAACGTGGCTTATTATGACTGCAGCTAACAGATCGGGGGAAGCTAGGGCCCGTTCCACTTGCACATGTGGTCTGATGTAGTGGGTTGAATACCAGTGACTTAGGAATTGGGCTTGGGCTGCCCAGTAATATTTCTCTATATCGGGGAGAGCCAGGCCTCCGCTTGATATCGGTAGTGTAAGTGTGTTGTACGCGCCTGCGCTGGTTTCCCCGCCCATAGTAGCTCTAGGATCAAGCTCTTGATTTTTGATAAGAAGGATTTGGGGAGTAGTAGCGGGATATTCGTAAAGAGATACAGAAGTTTAGGGAGAATAACCATTTTTGTCAGTGAGATCCTGCCCCACAGCGTCAGTGGTAGAGATTTCCATCTCTGGATACGTTCTTGTAAAAGCTGCAGTGTAGTTACATAATTGTCTCTAAATATCTTGTGATGGCTTCGTGACATATTGATCCCTAAATAGCGCACCTTCGAGTTTTCCCATTTAAACCCGTGGCCATCTGCAAACTCTGAAGTGCAGGGGGCCAGGGGGAACACTCGATTTGGAGTGGTTGGTTTTGAGGCCTGACATTAACCCAAATTTTATCACCTCTCGCATTACAGGGTTGAGATTGGTTTGTGGGTCACTGACAAACAGCATGACGTCGTCAGCATATAAGGAGACGATTAATCTGTGAGGTCCCAGCTTTAACCCTCGACATAGCTGCTCGGCTCTCAGCATCGAGGCCAAGGGTTCCATCACCAGGGCAAAGATAAGGGCCGAGAGTGGGCAACCCTGTCTCGTTCCGCGCTCCAGTGTGATCCCTGTGGATCTGGTATTCCCTAGTGTGATGTATGAGCGTGGTTCCTTATATAACAGAGCTACTAGTTTCAGGAAGAAGTTACCCAAACCCATCTGCCTTAGTGTTGCGAACATGAAGGGCCACTCTACTGAATCAAACGCCTTCTCGGCATCTAACAGAACTGCTATTGCCTGTTGCGTCGGGTCCAGGGCCTCAATGACGCCAAATAGTCTTCTGATGCCATAAGTTGTACTACGCCCTGGGATGAACCTGGCTTGGTCGCCGAGCACCAGAGCTGGCATCAAGGGAAGTAATCTGGTCGCCAGAATTTTAGCTAGGATTTTGTTGTCTAAATTAATTAATGAGATCGGCCTGTATGATGCGCAATTTTCTATAGGTTTGCCAGCTTTGTGCAACATCATTACGTTAGCCTCACGCATCGTGGGAGGGAGTTTCCCTCGCTCCACCGCCTCTCCATAGACTTGAAGAAGAAGGGGGGCCACCATTTCCACGTGTGCTTTATAGAACTCACCATTGAGTCCATCAGGTCCGGGGGCTTTGGTGTTAAGCAAAGATTTGATTGCTGCCTGAATTTCTTCAAGTGATATGGGCGCGTTCAAAGGTTTGCGCAGGTCTTGGCTCACCCAATATAGTTCAGTGTCATTGAGGTACTCTTGTATCGCGTTGGGATCTGAAGCACCTTTTGAGCTATACACGTTTTGATAGGATTCCCGGAATGTGTTGGAGATCTCTTCTTCTGTGTAAACCTTCTGACCTTGCGCATCCTCGATATATTCAATGCGGGATGGAACTTTATCGTTAGTAGCCTGGTTTTTGCCCTTCTCCGTACTGTCTGATCTGTTGCCTGCGACCCAGGAATTTCAATTCTCGGTGCGCTGTCTCCCTGAACCCCAAGAGTTCTTCTTTGAGCTTGGCTTGAATGCGTGGATCTGGGACATTGGAGAATTTCTGCTCTAGTTCCTTCAGACGAAGCTCTTTACTGAATAATTCCCCCGGATCAATTTCAATAAACTATTTTCTTTTGCCAGGCAAATTCCTCGTACATAGCACTTGAGCGTTTCCCAGATGGTACATGCCGATTCGACTGAGTCTTGGTTGATTTCCAGGAAATAGACTATTCCTTGTCGCAGTTCTGCTGCAAATACGGCGTCTGTGAGTAATCCGGGTTTGAACCGCCAATTGAGGCCAGGTACTGCGACGCCCGCCAGGGTAACCTCTAGCACAACCATCGAATGGTCGGAGTAAGATCTTGGTAGGATATGGCACGCTCCCCATTTGAATGGGCTATGGGAGGATGCCATGATATAATCGATCCTGGAACTGGTGTTGTGCACGGCTGACCGGAAGGTGTAGTCCCTGCTGTCTCGGTTGTGTCTTCTCCACATGTCAGATAGATTAAAGGTCTGACAGATCTCTCGAACCTGAGTACTGGCCTTGGATGGGCTTCCTGATGTATTATGGGATTTGTCGAGCCTGGGATCGAGTGGAGTATTGAGGTCCGCACCCCACACCACAGTCGTCGCGTTGGTCACTTCTAGATGGGACATTATCCAGTTGAAATTATCGGGTCCATCTGTGTTCGGTGCGTACGAGTTCATAATCACCACCTCTTTCCCCGCGATTATTCCCTTCACCATTAGGGCCCTCCCCTCAGTATCTTTCTTTGACTCAATGAAGCTGAAATTAGTTCTCTTGTCAATCAGGATCGCGACACCTCTGGCGAATGAGGAGTAGGATGAGAAGTACCGATGGCATCCCCATAATCTGGCCCAGTGTTGTTCCGACGAGGGCAGCAGATGAGTTTCTTGGAGTATCGCTATGTTAATTTTGTGTCTTCGAAGATATTGAAGAATTCTCCTCACTTTCGTAGACTGGTTACCGCCACGTATGTTCCAGGTGACGATTTTCAACGTTGCTGATGCCATCTAGAGGGGTCAATGTAATCATGTCGAGCCGGGACTCGCAGGTTTAACAGGAGTCGCATTCCATAGAGGAAAAGGGAGGACTTGACAGTTGTTAAGTACATAGGTCTTCGTGTGACTGTTGTGGAACGGGTGTATGCGGGTTGTGGCGGTTTTGCTGAACTAGCTTCCC
Source organism: Ambystoma mexicanum (assembly GCF_040938575.1). Lineage (NCBI taxonomy): Eukaryota > Metazoa > Chordata > Amphibia > Caudata > Ambystomatidae > Ambystoma > Ambystoma mexicanum. Next base: position 981,159,958 of record NC_090931.1, read on the forward strand.
TCCCCTACACGGGCAACCCCCAACTGGCCCGTGATGAACAATCCAGTGTTAACAGTACAACTAGCATTGCTGTGCTCGGGGCGCAGGTGGCCCTCCAAGAGGAGGCTGGCTCCCTTCTTCGGATGCAATATTGATCTGTGGTGGTTGTTTCTAGACAACCACAAAGTCTCATGCTGCCGCTTTGGGTATCCTATAGGTACATTTTACGGCGGGTTTCTTCTAGGTCTGTCGCCCCTTTGTGGTCTTCCGTTAAGTGTGCCGGGTCTACAGCCGGAGCGATCTAGGTAGTCGCTTGTCTCCTCTGGGGTGTTGAAAAACTGAGTCCTGCCCTCGTGTTGAATACGGAGTTTGGCCGGGAAGAGCATGGAATATTGGATCTGGTTCTCTTGTAGCCTGCGCTTCTTTGCTGTAAACGATCTTCTTTGCACTTGGACTGCTTGGGAGAAGTCCGGGAAAAACTGGATCTTGTCACCATCGTATTGGAGATCCCCCTTTTCCCTGGCTGCCCTTAGAATAGCATCCGATCCTTATAGTTGAGCAGTCTCGCTATGATTGGGCGGGAATTTGCCCCCGGGATCGGTCTGACGTTGGGAACTCGATGACCTCTCTCCACGACAAACAGTTTGGACAGGATCTCTGTACCAAAGAGGTCCATACATAACTTTTCAACGTAGTCTTCCATTTTCGCGGTGAGTTGTTGTTCCCTAACTCTCACGATCCTGATGTTGTTGCGCCGAGAGCGGCCTTCCAAATCCTCGTTCTTCGCGTTTACTGCTTTCATGTCAGGGCCGCTGCACCATCGTCGAGGTCAGACACTCTCTGCTCGACTGTGTCCAGTCTGTCAGCGTGTTTGTCCAGCCGGTGCTGCAGTAGGTCGACTTTGGAGGAGAGTGCATTGAGTTTGCTTCCCAAACCTCCAATCCCGGCCTTAAGTTCAAGGTGGATTTCCCTGATGTCAAACCCGTGGGCCTCCTCTTCATCCTGGGCTGCAACCTGAATGGGAGACTGCGCTCTGCTGTTCGAGGAGGTTGCTTTGGTCGTGGAGCTACTCTCGAAGCTCAGCTTTTTTGAGATCTGTCAGTTTTCTTTGTGGTCGCCATTGGTGCCTGCGTTGTGGGAGCCAGGGGGCAGAGGGAGGCAGGTCAGGGGTACAGGGGCGCCCGGCTTGTCGTTTCTCCAGCGGTGTGGCTTTTCTAGGGGGGCGCGTTATTGACCGGGCTTCATGAGGAGTTCAGAGTAGTTGCTTTGAAGGCTGTGCGGGGTGGTGTGTCTTTTCCGCGTCTCGAGTTCAGCAGGGATGTTGGGTTCGCCTGCCGTTCTTCTGTGGACAGTGGTAACCGCTTGATCTCGGCTGTTACCGTGTAGGTCTGCCGAGTAGGGCGTCTGCAGGATGTCTCAGAGCTCACCACTTAGATTTTGGTTGCCTGTTGTGATTTTCGGTCAGGGGCGCACCTCCCCGGGTCGTTGCAGCGCTGTAAGTCTTGCCGTTGGGCCGGTTCGGGCCGTTTGGCCACAGTCTGTGCTGTATATTATGCTTCCTCGAGTTCCGGCAGTGTTTCACGCGCTGGATGCCTCTCGGGGGTTTTGGGGATTCACATGGGGTCTCTTTTGCGAGTGAGTGCTTGTAAAGGCGCTCGGGGCGCACGCATGCGGGCACCAACAATGTTCAGAATCGACGTGGCCGGGTGGTGAGGTTTTGAAATCTCCGGTTCAGCGGGGGCGCTGGGTTTGCCCGCCGATCCTCCGTGGGCATTATATACAGCTTGCTATCGGCTGAGCAGCGCGCCCGTTGTAGGCCCCGGGTCACGCCACCCTGAATATGGCTTTCCGCTGTGTTGTTTACTGTTCATGTGGCCTGGACTCGTGGATCCCCGCGCCCTTGCGCTTTTCCATAAACTGAATGTCACTCGGGAGAGCCGGGGATCTACCTGGGACCTTTCACGCGTGCGAGGGTGCGCGGGGCGCGCGTACCTGTTCTTCGGCGGTGTTCGGAGAAACCTCTGGCGCGGGCTGCTCGCCCGTGTTGGTTCTCCCCGGACTCTGCAGGATTTTCCTTCGTCTCGGCAGCTCCGCGCCCGCCGATTCCCCGGGGGACCAGTGCACCGGCGGGGCTCAGCTGGCGCCGCCCGATCGACTCCCTCGGGTCACAGGCCTGCTCCGCCGCCAGCAGTCTTCCTCGCGCGGGCTCCTCTGCGCCTGGCCTGTGACTGTGCTTCGCTCGCACAGGGATGAGGAGGGGGGGAGCTCTTCACTGTCGAGAGACCGGGACTTGGTGTCCGAGGGTCGACGGATGAAATACCACGTTCTGTGCGGATTCGCCTTGGCTACAGACCGGAGGCGACTGTGAACAATTTGCACACCACAGATGCTTCGATTAGTCAGGATTTTAGGGGAGCTCCACTGAGCTCACAGGGAGGCCGCCATCTTGGAAGGCTCTCTAGCGCCCTCTCCACCTCCTCTTGATAAGGCCTGTGCACGCGCCCCAGCGCGCATGCCCCAGAAGTGCCTGTTGAGCCTGCCTGACTCTCTGCAGCTCCTGAAGCTTCACCATCAACTCATTCAATCGCTACAGCCACGAATCACGCTGTCAAGCCCCGCCCCTTTGTGAGTACCTCCTCTTGATGAGACTTGTGCACGTGCCCCAGACATGTCTGTTGAGCCTGCCTGACTATCTGCAACTCTTTAAGCTTCACCATCAACTCATTCAATTGCTACAGCCACAAATCGTGCTGTGAAGCCCCGCCCCTTTGTGAGCACCTCTTCTTGATAAGGCTCATGCACACACCCGAAGAAGTGCCCCAGAAGTGCCTGTTGAGCCTGCCTGACTCTCTGCAGCTCCTGAAGCTTCACCATCAACTCATTCAATCGCTACAGCCATGGTGTGTTTTTTTGATTGGCTCGGACTGTGAACTATTATTAATCACTCTCCCTGGACTTACTGATATAGAACTGGTATTCAATACTTATATATGGCCATATTGCTCTCATTTTAGAATCACTCTGTGAAGCCTCGTCCCTTTCTGAGCACCTCCTCTTGATAAGGATTGTGCGTGTGCCCCTGCGCACGCACCCTGAGAAGTGCCCCAGAAGTGCCTGTTGAGCCTGTTTGGCTTGGTTGTCTGGGTGTGGCTAAAAGGCTGGATTTTCCTGCCATTGTTCGGTATATGTGCTGGAGGTATTTTTCACATTCAGTTTACACTTGTTTTGACAATTCTTCAGGCAATCTGCATGACATTCTGGCTTTAGAGTAATTGTAGCGCTACACTTTATGTGACCGTGTTATAAACTCTTACATTTTTGCGCACGCTGACTCTGTGCAACTTTGTCGCATTTGGCTGCATCAGTTGCAGTTGTGTGTGGGGGTGTTGTTGCAGCTCACAGTCAACAACAGTTGCTGTAATTTCATTTGCACGGTGGGTTGGGCAGAATACGGAATGCGTGCAGCTAGTACCTGTTACGTATGTTCTTTCATTGAGCTTATCAACTCTGTTCAAAGATTGCTGGTAACCCGCATTATATCATGATGTTTTTGTAATTTTGCTCATTTGAGCTCATAACAGGTTTGTGTGCGCTGATTGTGTCTCGGTTGTTCAGTTCATATCTTGACACTCTAATTAGTTTGCCCACTACACAAACAAAATGGTGCGGGGACTTCGTAGTGGCAAACACTTCGAGTCCACTGGACCAAATCACAAAGACTCTGTTAGTTACTCACAGTCTCCTGAGTCTAGTATAACTGAAGAACTGAACATTTTGCCACAACCTCCTGCACATGGGCAGTCTGTGGCTCAAAAGGCTATGCTCCAGGAATATCAAACTATTCCAACTACCCTGCCTGGCTGCGCCCATAATGCACAAACCCCTGCTCAAATTCATGTAAATCCTGCTGCTACTCAGTTGCCCACAAATTTTGCCCTATATGAAGTGGATGATGTGGACGTCTAGGAGCCCCATAATATAGACCTGTGTTCGTCTAATTGCCCAAACAAATCCATGTCCCCATACTCAATTGAATGCTTTGATGATCATATTTCTGATTCATCTATGCTAGCTCATGCAGTAAAGGCTGAGTTAGGTAAACGCATCAGAGTATCTCTTGGTCCGCCTGCCTCTTTGCTTCCCTCTGATGTTGATGAAGTACGTCTCTACAACCATACTCGTGGTAAACTATTTGAACAGCCTCTATCTCCTAGCAATTTATCTGCTACGACTAACCACCATCTTGCTGCTAGTTCACCTTCACGTGTCGCCAATAAATTACACTTTGATCCAAAAGAAAGGGCGCCTCGTGCCTCAAATTGATTCTCATCAATTCAGATACGAGGTGGGTCACAGCACTGTACACGAGAGCAGTTCACAGTCCCATGATCTCAATGCACCTGACACTTTTTCGTTTCCTGTTTTAACCTGCATTCTTAACTTACTGGACAAGGGGCACGAAATCACCCATTACGAAATGCGAGAGATGAAGTCATCAATTTCTGATATCATAGGTAAGCTCAATAAGCTTGAAGGCTTTTTGTATGTCTATGAGACCTTTTTTACTCTGAAACCTTCAAAGTATCACAGGCATGATCTAGTTAGTCCCAAGAATACATCATAGGTGTGTATGATCGCTAAGCAAACACTGGGGGAACCATATACTCCACCTAGCCATAATCACTCATATGCTGATGTTGCAAAGAATGCTCCACTAAACAATTAACTAAAGCTTGATGCATCCACACCATTCTACAAGCTGTATGATATGATATGGCATTTATAACACCCTATATACAAGTATAACCATGAATACTGACAGCATTTCTGCCATTAGGAGTCAAAATATGTCCAGGATACTAAATGTCAGGAATGTAAAACTCGCCATGCCTGCCTGGAAGCAGAAGGAATGGACATTATCTCGCTCTCTGAGGCCCCAAACAGTCCTACTCCACTCACTGACATCATTGCCCTTAATGTCAAAGTAGGCCTAATTGTGTCCGAAATGTCTGTTTACTCAGTTGACAGAATGCTTCCAATTTGTATCTTTCGCGCAAGATGAAGCACCTGCAATTGAGAGCACAGAAACGTAGATTACATAGAAAAAAGAATCAAGTTAATCTTGAGAAAAAAACTAAAAATCAAACAGCAAAAAAACTAATGGCTATAATTAGAACATGAAAAATCTATGTAATCTGTCCAACGATGATGAGCTCCTTGACTTAAATCAACTAAATAAGGAATCTAAATCATTGCTTGACATCAAGGAGGAAGAGATGTCCCTAAAAGACAAACCTGTGCCTCCTGTAAAAACTCACTCCAAATCCAAAGTGTGGAGCAGTATACATTCTCACCAAGCAACCTGCACAACCGGAGGTGTAGCTTACGTTAAATCAGCTGACTTGGCTAAAGTGAGTAGTAATATTCCAACTCAGCAAGGAGCATGCTCGACTGATGAGGCAGGTGACTTTAAATCAGTTGACTCGGTTGTGGTGCCGTATCATCTTTTGTCTAACAATAACAATATCGAACAACAACCTTTATATAAATTCTTTCCTATTGTTGGAAATAAAAAAGTGAGGGGGACAGAGCATAACACTACACCTGACAGTAACAACCAGGGTAATCCCACCATTATAGATCAATCTTTATCTCCCTCCAAAGTAACCTCTAAAGCTTAATATGAAAATTGTAACACTGAATTGAACACGAGGGATGAATCTCAAGAGCACTCCAAAGGGCTTCCCGCAATTACTCCCCTACAATTGTCTAAGGACATTTTATCCAACTCTAAAAAGGTGTGTGGAGTGGTGGTGGAAAGCCAGGACCAATCTCAATCGCTCAATTCTGCATCTGATGATTCCACATGCATTGAACTGAACTCTGAAATACCCAACATCATGGGCTGGGTAAGTGACACGAAAATCTTTGGAAGGGCAAGACTTAATCGCTTAATGCTTACAAACAACTACCCTCTCTCTGAACACTAATTTATGATAATATGGATTGGATAACTCGGTCCACAAATAACAACAACTGCATGATTTGCCAATTTCAGTCACATATAATCTTGAAACTGGTATGAGAGCAAAGGACTGATCTGGCACAATTAGGACTTAGTCTGTACTTATCCAAGGAGGATGCACTGGAGTTTGTAGGAACCCAGGAAGCACCTAATGATGAAGATAAGGTTCCCACTCCCATAGGCCAGAATCCAAAATTATCTAATGAAGAACTTTTTGCGCAATATTCTTCAATTGCTGGCGCATTTAAGGACTGGTCATGGTTAGAGCCGCTTATGAATAGCTTTATGTCCATCCAAAAAGCAAGCATACAAGCTTAGTTCTAAAGCTATAACTTTTCAATCCTGGAATTCATGAGGCTTTTCAAACCTTCTACTATGATTCAGTTCCATTACTCCACTTAACAGTCAGTTATGTTCATACAAGAGACTTTGAAGTTGCAGTCTTTCTCCATCAATGGATACTCTTCCTATATACAATTAGCCAAAATTGGCGTTGCAGGAAGACCTTTTGGTGGCCTTGCCATTTTAGTTGACAATAACTTAGATGCCTGCCCCAGACTTATTTCTGCCTCAGATGAACGTTTGGTTATTGAACTAAGCCCTTATGGCGAGACCAATTTGTATTTTTTGATCATCTGTATATACTGGAACCGTGCTAGGATGGCTATTGCAACTATCTTCACACAGCGTGATGTCATACTAGAGGATGCATTTATACGTCATCCCAATTATCAGGTTGTCATGGGCGGTGATTTTAATTCCGCTTGCTTAGAAGTAACCCAGCCTATCCACCAAGCTATGGCTAAAGGGCAAACCACTTCTAAAAATAGAGGTCTCAGATGGGCTCAGTTTTTTGCTCAATGGGACATACAGATCGTTGAGTTTGAACATCAAAACCATCCTTGTACGTGGCAAAGAGGATCCAGTAGTTCTTAAATTGATTTCTTCTTTGTATCTAATAATTGATTTATGCCTGTCAACTCGTCACTGTGGTGAATTCTAAACTAGGCGATCCAATCCAACTAAAGGTGAATATAGCTCCAAATACTTTCCATATAGTGCCAGCTCTGACCTTAATACAAATGGACAGGCAAGCTCTATCTGTCCATTGGAATCCTAAGCTGTGTCGTGAGTTAACGTTTAGAGTCAGCAAATGTATTCCCCGGGAATCCGAAAGGAACTTCCATTGTATGGACAATAAAGCATTTGAGGAATTTAATACCTCCCTTATTAAATTCCATCTGAATTAATTGGCTCAAGCTAACGCTGACAAACAATGTATTCACAAACACACAGCCAACATGGATGTGGTTTATCTAAAGCATCTAAAAAAAACTAAAATCTAAGAGCACTGAAAGTGCTATCTCTGACCCCACCTCTATATAAAAGTCAAAAAATACAGATTTGTCAATTATATAAAAACAAACTCAGAGATTAAACACCAACTTTATATTGCAGACAACCAGTACATGGGGGCCAACTTGTGCAAACATAATACCAAGAATGTGTGAGCAGTCCTGAGAAATTCGGCTTGCCCTAACAGTGCTGATTTTAAGTCTTTTATTTCTGCTGAGCTCTGGTATCATTATATTTCGCACAAATTTCAGTTACCACATGATTATAAAGACATCTCTTTCAACACGGGAAACAAAATGATTTTGGAACACTGTCCTTGGACTCTTGAAGATGTGCAGATGGCTATTACTAAACTGAAGCATTCCAAAGCCGCTGGTTTCGACGGCATTCCTTATTGTGTTTTCAAAGCAGACTCCCACTTTTGAGCTAAAATTCTAAAGACCAAGTATGATAATATATTTATTGCAAAAAAAATACCTGAATCGTGGCTTTCAGTCATTATCATACCTATTCATAAAAAGGAAACCCTCAAGATCTGGCGAATTTTAGGCCCATCGCCTTAACCGGTGCTTCTTCCACGGTCTTTGCAATTCTTATTCTTAAAGAACTCGAGCACTACATTCTGGAAAATGATTCTCTCTAGATTTCAGGTGGGATTCAGAAAACATATGGGAACGTCTCTAAATGCCACAATATTAGCCCATCTTTTGGAAACATCTAAACATACTGAGTCTCGCTCAATTTACATGATCTCACTAGACTTGACTGCGGCATTTGATCGTGTTATCTGTAACCTTTTGTGGCAGAAAATGACATCACTGGGTGTCCCTTCGCATTTGATTTCTCTAATTGCTATGCTTCATTATAATACTATTACTTATCGGGTTTGCATTAATTCAGAAGGTACGCTCATCCATCAGATTCCCACTTCCATTGGGGTCAAACGGGGATGCAATCTGGCGTCCACGTTGTTCAATTTATATTTGTGTGATCTAGGCTCAATTTGGGAACAAGACAATCTTTTTGCGGTCAGGTTAGGCAGACTCCATATGCACTGGATGGTGTTCGCGGACGACCTGATCTTCTTTGATAAAACTCTGTTCGGACTACAAAATAAACTCAACATATTTTCCAGTTATGCCGCCAAGCACAATCTTCAGGCGAATCCGTTGAAATCTAGTATTGTCATCATTACTAATAAGTTATTACAGGTCTTTAAATGGTCAATTGGAGGTATTAACATAGATCGCACTCCGGCTTTACGGTATCTCGGTTACAATCTGTGTGACAGATCGCCAATAAGCATGTGGACCACGGCTCTAAATCGGCAAGCCAGACCCTTACAGTCTCAGATGAAAATCATATATAGAAAACACTGTAAATTCTCTGTCTTGGCTGTTATTGAATGTTCACATTGTAAGTGGAACCAATTCTGTTATATGGGTTCGACTTGTGCGTACTAGATTTAGACAACCTCCTAGATAAGATTCAAAGAAGAATATGGAAAAATGTATTGGGTTTAGCTTCTGCTCTGCCGAGCTCTATTCTAGGTCATGAGCTAGGGCTCAGGTCCCTCTCTTCTAAACATCAATGGTGGATGCCTATGAACTATGCAAAAATGCTCATCCCGCCACGTAATTCTTCATATCAAAACCTAGCTGAGATGCTTAACGATGCATTTCCGAAATCCCTTGCTAGGTTCAATGTAAAAATGCAGAACTTATTAGCCAGAATTAGTGTTACTACTGGAGACTTTCGTTTGTGCTTACCCCATATAAAAAAAAACACTATCAATTTGATTGGATGTTTATGCTTGAAGCCAACAACCAATACAGCTCTTATAAGGAGCAAGCTCGCTTTGCGAAAAAGAGGAAACCACGAGCAAAGTATTTATTAATCTTCCCCTGTGACAAAGCATGAGATCTATTTCCCAGATTCAAACTGAATCAATTTCATACTTTGGAGCGAGTACCCCACTGGCACCAAAATCAAGCCAGGGCTTATAGCGGATTGTGTAGGTTTTGCTTGTCAACCACAGAACCAGAAACCTTGAAGCATCTGGTAATTCGTTGCTCGCATTTTGAATGCACATGATTGAGGATACTTGACAAGTTTTATATTGGCAAAACTAAGCTTTCTAGGGAATTTTTCTGGATTTGGTGTCTGTGGGGGGAGAACACATTGCTGGTTTTAGCACTTACTAGACTGTTGACTTGTATCAATGAGTAATTGGGTCAGTGAAGGAGTATACAGTGTTTTAGAACCTGATAAATACATTTTAGGTATATTGGGCCTCATTACAAGTTTGGCGGTAGCCTTGCCGGTAAAATCGCAGGCTGCCGCCAAACTTGCGAGTTTTTCCGGCGTCCAGGAATGGGCAATTACCGGGTCATTGCAGCCTTGCCGGACCCGGTAATCGTCCATTCCTGGGTGCCAGAAAATACAGAGCTCAATGGGAATGGAGAAGCCTGATGCACCGGCACCATTCATGAATGGTGCCGGTGCATCCGACATGCTGAGTTTGCGGGTGCCGGTCCGCTTACTGTATGCATGAAGACTTACTCTGACCTTATAATTATGGCAGCTCATACATGTTTGTTTTAAAATCCGCTCTGTGTAGCTCTTATTTGACTGTGTGTTTTTAAAAAATATTGTTGGAACTTTATTGTATTGTGTTTGTATGTTTTTAAAGAAAGTTTTATGTGTCCAACTTTTTAGGATCAACTCTCTACCTTCATCTTTGCACAAATTGCAAATTTGCACAACACTTTACAGAATCTTTCTAATTCTATATATGTGTATCCTATTCCTATAAGGACGTCATAATGCTATACATCTCTTTACAAATGTAAAAATATCTTTGCTCATTTGATGTCTAATGTATGATGCCTGTGGAAAATAAATTGTAAAGGTTTTTTTCTTTAAACCATATGCAAATAAAAAACATTACTCCTCTAGCCTCTGGTGTTCCAACTATGTACATTTATGATATCATTTTGCTAGAATGAAGCATTTGTGGCCTCTAACTTTTGAAAGATTTCAGTTAGGATTTCTGCAAGTATTGACCATACATTGCTACTAATTTCCCCTGAATTTTGGGGATTTTTGTTCACTCCTGCTTCCAAATTTTCTGAATCATTTTCTACAGGTGTAGTCAATCTAGTCTCCTTCCTCACACAATTCACACTTCTAGCATTTTCAGAGCTTCTGTACAATGGTTTTTTAGTAGACACTGCCTAACCTTTAGCTAAAAGGTTATTACGAGCAGCTCAAAAGGCATTCACCCCAAGCATGATTGTAGGCCTACTTCCACTATGTTCATACAGTGTTCATACGGGAAGTGATTAAAATCCAAATGGTGGGAAGATAGCAAATTAACTCTGGTATGTCTTTTACCATCTTCAAGATTGCAGTTCTATTCAGAGTTCATTGCATATTTCCCAAATCTACCTGTTCCAACCAAACATGTGGGCGTGTAAAGAAAGAATGAGAGAAATCTGCTTCCACTGAGATGCTTCCAGAGGTTTTCTGATCATAAGTAGCAGAGTCCTTCGCTGTTATTGAACCCAGATCTTTTCCTGGGGAATCTCTCTTCTGCAATGTCAGCAGGTTCTTGGATGTATTGATCGGTTCTTCAGGGCATCGAGATATTGGAGTATTGGTCGTTGATAACAGTTGGGGGACGGTTGCAGGACATGGCAGTACTTTATTTCTCCCCATTTGAAAAATGTGGGCCCGTCTGACTGTTGCATTTGACCCCTATTGTTGAGCAAAGTCTTTCTCTGTCGATGTTCCCTCCTGGATCTCGGAACTAGCTCGCCCAGTTTTCACAAGCATGTGTATATTTGTTGCTCATTATCCGTTTGCTGTTCTGCGTTTTGTCTTGCTACCACACCCCTCCCGAAGAGGCCCAGATAAATTATCTTATGGCATATTATAACATGCTGCATCTCTCTCCCCCACCAGTGGTTCTGTTGCTTCTTCGTTTCTACCATTGGCTAGCAGTGTCACAGTCAACGCTATCCATCGCTGGATATCTATGCTGGCTTCTGCCTTTTGTTCCCTCAAAGCTTTTTCCCATGCTCCCATTTCCGCACTGATCCATTGACCTAGTTTCCTCCACCATCCAGTTATGCTCAGTACTTTCACATCTTTCCATTTCATTACTATACTACGCTTGGCTAGTATATACATCAGATCCTTTAGTCTATTCAGCGGTTTATCTTTAACATTTTTCTTAAAACAACCTAGCATGCACACTTCAGGCGTCTGAATGGCTATCTCAATGCCACCCTGGGCTGCTTTGTGTTCTACTCCACTCCAGAACCTCTGCACTATCGGATATCCCCAAGCCATATGTATAAGCTCAGCGTTTCCTCCCTGCATCTAGGGCATTCTTGTCTGGTTGCGCCTTTGAATGTTGCAATAACTGCCAGCGTGAGGTGTGCCCTGTGTATAATGTAGAACTGTATTAGTTGTAGTATGGCATTCCTAGAGACCTTTTTGTGATGCATCGTTATCCTTTTCCATTCCCCTTCCTCTAAGGACCTCCCCAATTCTCTCTCCCATCTCTCCTTACTTTTCAATTTGGGTCGTGATGATTGGTCTAGCAATATCTCATAAATTCTGGAAATGGCATGTCCCCCCTCTGCGACTGTAAACAATAGTTCTATAACCTCATTCCCTATGGTTTCTCCCATGCTATCTGACCACCGCCCCCAAACTGCCTTCATATTTAAGTTCTTATTTCCATTTACATTCAACGATTTATCTACATTCGGCATTAGTGGGTGAGACGATGTATTGGTACCGACATCCACAGTACCCTCTTCTGGTATTATGGCGTTAATTATTTCATCAATCTTGTTCGGGGTCATCTAGAAATTTAGGAATCTCATATATTTCCTGGAGCTTTTGCTGTTTCTCATTTGCTTTTTTTGCTTTTTGTTTTTCTTTCTTTTCCGCCCAGTTTCATAATGTCGATCTGTCTCTTCTTTCGAGCCCTCTACAGAAGGCAAGAGAACAGCTCCCTTTTCGAGCTCCCTGCTTTTAAAGAGTTTTTAGACACCTGCCTCTGCTCAACCATTACTGGGTCTAAGTCTTTAGATGCCCTTTGCAGACATCCCTCCTCCAACCTATTCTCAGGATCCGGTTGGCTCGTACTTTGTCCATTTCCATCTTTTTGCATTTTTGTTGTGATTGCTTTACGTCTACCTGCAAGAATTTGATTAAGCTCCAGTGTAGATGTCAAAGATTGGACTATTTGGTTCAAAACCTCCTAAGAGCCAGATGTTATTTTGTGAAAATTCCTGTTCAATCTTCTCTGTTTTCCCAGACACTCCTGCAGCATACTTAATGTTATTCATTCTTCAGTCGTGGCCCTGAAACAACCATCAGCAGCTTGGGTTTGTTGTCATTAAGAGCCAGTGAGTTGAAGGCCATCCACGATTGTATTGCTGTGTGCATAGTATTCATGGCCTACGTATATTTGGTGTAGTTACCTGATAACTCAAAAAGAACCTGCATATCATTGGCATAGTTCGTATACTGCACGCCAAGGCTGTATAAGAGATTGAACAACGTTCTGGTATAAATATTGAACAGCATGGGTGGCAGGCAGGTTTACCGAGCAGGGAGTGACTTTTTTGTTTTTTGTTTTTTTACCGCTTCATAATGTCTATATATCTCTTGTTAAGGATTTCAAAGGTACAGTACACTCCAGACCAGTACTGTTTCTACTGGCTGGGGATGCAGCGCACAATTAAAACACTTTTATTTTATTTATTACAAATTTAGTTTGAGAAGGCACCCAACCCGTCTCAAACCCACATTTACAAACACCCCGGGTCACAATGGACCATGAACCAGGCCGGTGTTTAATAATACAATATTTATTTATTTTTAAATTCCAATGAAAATCGCACAAATTTAATATAGGGCAGAAATCACCAGTGTGGTGATAATTACACTCTAAATTGATAGAATACACTTAGTTTGACCTTTTAACATCAGATATACAATGCACAATTGAATAAAGGCAAGATTACTTTTTGGGAGGTGTTTCTGGTAGCACTACAGTTAATATTTCCCCCTGCAACTCCCTCAAACCCCTGTTAACTGAATTTTGTGTGGGTAGCAAGGAGTAGCAGGAGTCAGGTTTACAAGGCAACAAACAGAATACGAATCCAACCTTCCCCCTCTGAATGGGAGGCAAAGTCGGATTGAAAACCTTTGAAATTGAGCAATGTAGCAATGGGAATGACTCAATATTTGTTTTACATGTGCGGTTGAATGAATAAGACAAAAATGAGTGTAGCAGTATCAAATTTATCAGAAAACTAGCAAACTATAAGGTCATGTACTAGCAAAGGGCATACCGAACATCAACTTTGGAAGGAAAAACACAGTGCAGCAAAATCACACATGGAGAAATTGCATTTGCTTAGTTTCACGGGTTTAAAATGACAAACAGCTTGGAAAATGGGTTAACATACAAAATCGGAAATCGGTTTTGATGCTAAGGTACAAAGACACCTCGCAGGTAGGATAGAAAAGTGAAAGGGTAACTCTGAATGAAATGACAGTAAGGGCTTTTTAAAGGGGAAGGAAAAATCGGTTTTTAAAATGAAAGCAGTTGCACAGGTTAAATCAGTTTGAAAAGGAAATTATAAGTTTTACTGAGACTATATTTTAGTGACTAGATAATCAACAAGAGAAACGCTGCCTGTGAAAACGGTTAAGCTGCATTTTTAACCTCCTCTTGCTGTGTGTCTCTTTATGTGGAAATTAAAGTATTCAAAATAGTACTGGGGTCTTACACAACAGACTAAAAGCATTGGAAAGGACAGCGCTAACACATGGAGATCACTACAGATTTTCCTAATTATCGGGTACACAGGATCATGACAATTTTAAGGATTTTGCTAGGGCAGTTATAGGATCTCTATGGGACTGGACCTAATACAAGGTAACAAAGCAAGGGATGCAGTTTGTTCTTGCTGGGGAAGGGAAATACTCACAGCAAGCACTTGAATGGGGTAGCTTGAACAGCAAACCGGGTTTCTGGACAGCGAGGTAAGATCTGGTCTCTGCAACTAGCACCGGGCTCTCTTAGAGGGGGACAGCTGGGCCTAATCTGGTCACTGGATAGCGAGGTGCATCAGCTGGGCTCTCCTTAAATTATTGGGATTTTTGTGTTTTTTTCTAGATCAGTGGTTCTGCCTGAATAGGGTCAACTAGCTCTGGCCCGGCAGTGGAATCTGGACTCTTGCAGGGTGAATCTGGAATATCTGGATCTCTGGATGCGCGGGAGCTGGAAAACTCAGAAGACCGTCGGAGCGCCCTCCACTTTATATAAGGAGCATGACATCAGAGGATTTTACTATGTGGGCTGAACTAAGCTAGACATACCTCTAAATCAGATAGGTCAGGCTGCAATGTCGCCTCCTCCCTGGAAGCAGATTGGACTGAAGGAGGTAACTCAGTTTTATGGTGGGTGTTTTTTTTACAATGTGCTTTGTTCAACCAAAGTTACTTTTGCCAAAATCAGTTATGGAACAAAACACTGATATTTACAAATGTCATCATCAGGAAACTTATACGAGCAGACTACATATTTTATAAGACACATGCTGATCCAAATCCCAAGGCGGTGTGATGCTGTTTAATCATTCTGGCAATCTTTCACCATTCCCATGGAAAATATTTCACCTAAAATTCTACAATTTTATATATGTATGCATATTATCACTGGTCATGTTGTCATTAATTTTCAAAGTTGTATCTTGTATGTTTTCCCCAGAACTGGCATTTTCCTGGCGTTTGCGTCTCCAACATGCTAGGAAAACCTACAATGTCTTATTTTAAGGGCGCCAACATGACATTTAAATTGTCATAATTTCACATTAATATGTCATTTGATTACTGAAATAAATGTCATAAACTGAATAGTCTATGGGCATTCCTTTCCAGCCCACAGCCAAATGTCAAGCTCTGGTCAGTTTAGCCCAGTGTTGCCATGGATTCGCCTTTGAAGCCCTTCAGTTTGAG
Organism: Ambystoma mexicanum; assembly: GCF_040938575.1. Taxonomy (NCBI): domain Eukaryota; kingdom Metazoa; phylum Chordata; class Amphibia; order Caudata; family Ambystomatidae; genus Ambystoma; species Ambystoma mexicanum. Next base: position 981,175,367 of record NC_090931.1, read on the forward strand.
TTGAGGGTAGGTGTCACCAGGAATTCACACATATGTGCCCTGGCAGTCCATTGTTTCAGGCTAGAACAGCGCTGCTTCGTCTGACGAGGGTACTAGATTCTTCTTCTTGGCCCATTCATAGTTTCCAGGGGGCTGGTCCACTTGGGGGAAGGTGATCCTTTTTCCCAGAAAGGCAGGGCCCTTTGAAGCCAGGGCCTGCCAAACCTGTTCTGCTTGCCTCAAAGTACTTTTATTTCTTTATTTTTTATTTTTCTTTCTTTAACCAAAAGCAAGTCTTTTGGGAATAAATATTCTATCCATATTTTAAAGCACACCCCCATCACATTTATATGCAAGCACAGAACCTTAGTTTAACATTTCCCTTTTTAAAAGGCATTTTCTTGTTTGGCAAAAGCAACATTTTACACGTGGGTTTATATTCCTTGGATGTCACTTTACAAATGCGTTTTTTCCTAACATCTGGATTCTGAGAATTTCTATGGCCCTAGTCAATTTCTAATACACAGGAATCTGTTCAATGCAAGGGTCCTTTGAGACATAAGCAAAGAGAGAGAGAGGGCTTCTTGTGAAGGGGTTGCCTGTGTTATTTTGTTGCAAAAAGTAAATTGTTTGCTGGACGGCTTGGAGTGAAGTTCTCTGCTGTTTCACAGATTTAGCCTGACACAACATGCCATTCAGTGAGGAATGCCCCCATTTACTGGTGTATACCCTGAATATGGATGTGCATGAATGTGTCTTACTGGAACCAAACTGGGTAATGTTGAAAAGATGAAAAGGACATCAGTTCCCAGTCATTTTAAATGCAGAACATTTTCTTTTTCAGTGGGAGGTTTTGAGCTGGCAGCATAGCAGCGCTGCCTTTGAATTATTTTCTTTGGTGCACATGAAGAAAACACGGCAGCCATTCTTGGAGTGTTCCATGTTCCATCTCTCCTCATATGTGCTCGGCAAAGACAGCGCAGCCATTATTTTTGCAACTGCTGAAAATGCAGTTTAGTAATGTTGGGGAGTTCTGCTGGGCTGGTAAATGTACTCCACAGATTTCCCCCTGCTTCCCCTTGGCGACTTGTTGAGGGAGAGTAGGGCAAAGCGTGGTTCATTGGGCGGAATTCTTCAATCAGGGAGCCGTACGCCACGATCCTCCCTGCGTCTTTTGTTGGAGAGTCTGGAGCGACACTCCTTTCCAGGTCCCGGGGAGGTCCTCCTTGGTCTACGAGGGAATGGAATTAGTAATCTAATTAGAGATATATAAAAAACTGGTTTTAGAATCTTGCACTGACAGTTTTCCTGGAAGGTTTGAAGAGCGAAATAAAACATAAATTTGATATTCATGAGGGTACTTGAACAACATCAGCAAATAATTGACTTAACAATACGAAGACAGGAAGTTTTTACACCACATTTTCATTACATATTTTATCAATAACACTGAAGAAAAGTACTCCATGTTAGATACATATACCTATGGACCTACCTATTCCCTTCTGCTTTTTCGTTTTCTTGCTTCTTATTCTCCAGGGGTCTCCTCTATTTGACTTTCCTTGGGCTCCTCAAACAGCTGCAAAGTGTGTCTGGGATGACAACTCATTAACTAATTAATGTGGGCCCATTTCTCTTCTGACAGCTCTCCTTTGGGGATGCAGATTCTGTAGGCAACAGGTGAAAGTTTATCTACAATTTCAAAAGGACCGCACCAGGCTTATACATTTCCGCTCCTTAGTCTGGTTCCTTTGAAAATTGCACAAGTAGACACTGTGCAATTGGTATTCCTTTTTGGTTGTTTTTAAATCATATTGAGTTTTCATCCACTCTGCTGATTTTTCCAGATTCCGCTGAGCGTACGCAAAAACATACTTAAGGTGTTTTCTTACATTCTCAACATATTCATGAGTTGTTGAGCCGTTTATCAGTGTCTGCTCTTGTGTTCTATAGAGCAGATGCTGAGGTGGCACCAATTTTCATCCAGTCATTAGCTCAAATGGAGATATTTTGGTCCTAGAAGATCGTGTAGATCTGATGGCCATCAGGACAACCAGTAATCGGATGTCCCAACTTGGCACAGAATCTGCCACAAACTTTTTTAGAATGCTCACAATAGTTTTATTGTACCTCTGAATTCCCCCACTAGAGGACGGCGGTATGCAGTATGAAGTTTCCTTTGTACCCCAAGTATCTCCCACATCTTTGTCATCACTTTGCTGGTGAAGTTACTCCCTCGGTCTGACTCAATCCTTTGGGGTAGAAAAAAATGCGAGAAGATGTGGTTGATCATCAGGGCAGCTGTTGTTTCTGCCTTGCAATTTGGGTCCTGGGAGACATTCCACCCGTTTGGTAAACAAGCATGTTACTGTTAACATATACTTCTTCCCCCTAGAGGAGCGAATCACGGGCCCGATGAAATCTACTTATAAATCTGACCAAGGCAATGTCATCCCCCTCTTCTGGAGGGGAGTGAACTTGGCTGAAATTGTGTACACTCAAGACCCCCTGCAAATATTGGTCCAGGTCCTGACCCATGTGTGGCCAGTATGCAACCTCCAGAAAGATTTCTAGAGTAGTATGAAACCTCTGATGACCGGCTGTGGCCGAGTCATGGGCGTGACTTAGCATCAGGCTCGGAATGAGGTAGGAACCACCCACGGGTCGCATCCAGAGATGGATCTCCTTAGCCAACAAACTGTCTTGGACTCAGAACATTTTGGGTCACTTCATCAACACCCTGAAGTCCTCTTTCCCAATGTAATCGGTTTCCATCAGAGGAAAGTTCTCAGGGTCCTCAATGTGTTGGTCAAATTTCCCAATAATCGGATCTCTTTTTTGTGCCGTGATTTAATCAGCATCTGGGGTCTCCTTACTCCACTGGGCAGTTGTGAGTTCATTGTGAGCATTTGTCTGGGACCTGGTGACGGCAGTGACCTGGATTTCCCCCCAACAAGGACTCAATCTCAAGGAGATCCCCCTGGATGGCTCTGGTTTTGGCCAGCTGATCAGCCAGGTCATTTCCAGTTTTGTATGGCCCCTCTAGCCTGGAATGACCCTTAATCTTTTTCCAATTGATGGTCATCCCATTAGAGGTGACCAGATCATCAATATTTTGTCTTAGCTTGCCATGTTTAAGTGGTTTGTTATTAGCACACAGCATGCTTCTGGTTCTCCAATTAATAAGGTGCTCCACGAACACGTTCAGGACATAATCTGAATCAGTGATTATGACCAGTTTGTGGAGTCGGTGTTGCAAGGCAGTAAGGATGGCCTGGTGAACTGCCATCAACTCCGCCACCTGACTACTGCGGGGACCGATTTTGTACCCGGCGGAGGGTTCTGGGGCATCATTCACCCAGGCATTCCCAACGGCGGCCACCTGTACCTTTTCCCCATTGTTGTCAACATGGTAGGAGCACCCGTCCGCATAAACTGTAGGCATTCGCTCGCACTTGCCTTCTTCATAGTCTTTGTGTGGGGCATTCAGGTACACCTCCATGTTGTCCTGGGTTTTGAAACTTGCGTCCTTCAGACAGTTTTCTCTGGCACAATCATGCAACTCAGCCATACCTTGCACGAGGGGACTATTCTTCTTTTGGCCGTATCTGCCCTCCACAGGAAAGCCTTGCATGGACAGAATCCAGGAGGTAATTCTGGAATTACTCACATTTCCTGCCCGGATTCTGTCACTTTGTAGGTATTGCAAAGGCTGGTGTGGAGTCTCCACTATGATGTGCTCCCCCTGGATGAACAGGTGGTCATTTTTCAATGCCCGCAGCTTTGCCAGGAGTGCCTTCTCACAAAGGTTGAATTTTTCCTCCAAGGAGGATAAAGACTTGCTTGCATAGGAGATGACTTTATTTACCTTGTCATACTTTTGGTATAATACTGCTGTCAAGCATGTTTTCGAGAACCCCGTCTCCAAGAAGAACTCCTTGTTTTTGACAGGATAAACTAGACAAGGTGGTTTTGAAAGGTTTTTTTTTAGTTGTTTTACTGCCTCGGCTTGTTCTGGACCCCACTCGCACTTGACCCCCCCTTCAACAGATGGACCAGGGGTCTTGTGACCTCTGCGTAATCCTCAATGAACTTCCTGCTGTAATTAGTCAGTCCAAGGAAGCTTCTTAGCTTACACAGAGTTGTGGGGACATTCTAGTTTTAGTCTTGCACCACTGTGCATTCTGGAAGGGCAGTTTTGCTCCAGCAACCCTCAACTGGGTCAGAACATAGCGGATTTCCGTGATGTGTTCCTCCACAGTTGAGCTTTTGATCAGAACATCATCCACATAGGCCAGGTTACCCCTTTCACCCAAGTCGGGCATGGCCTTGTGTAGGAATATGTTGAATTAGTTGCCAGAGTTTATGTATCCGAAGGGAGTCCGGGTCCATGTGTACTGCTGCTCCCCGAAGGTAAAGGCCATCTTGTCTTGGTCCTCCCTACTGACGGGCATGGTCCAGTATCCATTTGTCAGGCCAATAGCGGTGTATACCTTTGACCCCTGGATCTGGCCCAGCACTTGGTCAATGTAGGGAAAAGGCCATCGGGACATGTGGACGCATTTGGTCAGCTCCCTAAATTCTGTGCAAAGTCTCCATTGGCCATTTGGTTTTAAAATCCCAAGCACCAGATTATTAAAGGTGCTGTGGACTGGACGAATCCCATGGGACTCTAGATTTTTGATAATTTCTGTCAGGGACTCCATAGATGCGAGAGGCAAGCGATATTGCTTCACAAGCACAGGAGTCATTCCAGGGTCCGTGGGAATTGTGGTAGTATGTATCTCTGTGCGACCACAGTCGTAAGAGCCCACAGCAAAGATATCTTTGAAATCTAAGAACACCTGTTTCAACTTTTGCTTTTGTTCCTCAGTCTCACAGGCATCAGCAAGGTTGACCCGCTCTTCTACCATTTGCCTGAAGCCTGGAAAGACTTCGGGTTTTGCAATCTCAGCGGCCTCCTCTAGCTGGGTGGAGCGGTCTCTGGTTAAAGTGTTGACCTGGACAGAGGGTTTCAGGTAGGAGAGGCAGTCATCGTGGACCAGGAATATCACCTCATCCTGTCTTATGTCACAGGTCACCTCTTCCTCCCCATAAGGGCATGAAGAATACATGAGGAAATTCCCCCCTTGCCGGGTGAAGATCCTTTCTGATGGTATGTCATAGTCATTGTCATTGTCATATCAGTCATTGGGGATTGGTCCTATTAGTTCATTTCCTAGATCCGTGGAAAAATGATCGTCATCAACTGCCATTCCAATAATGGTGCCTAAGCCTAGAGTGATACTCCTGAGGACGCTGTTATCCACCACTATAGGAATGGTGTTGTGTTCTACATTGACTAATGGTTTTGGGTTTAACCCCAAGCCCTGCTGTTGGATTTTTAAATCAAGTGGGAATTGTCGGGTCCGTTTGGGATGGTGACCACTTCTCAAATTTGAACTTAGACTGCATACGGCAGCAATTGGGCTAACTAACATGCTTTTTCTGAATCATCAAAGCCCATGGGAATGGCCCCTAGTTGAGACCACGCCATGTCATTTATAAGGTCCAAATTAATTGCAAACCGATTGAGAATGTCACCGCCTAAATAGAATGCAGCAGGGACATCTCGCACGACCCAACTATTATGCACTATGCTTTTATCACTGATGGTAATTTTGAGCATACACCTGCTAGGCAGGAGATGTTTGGAATTGGGAGTTTCCAGGCCCATGTCCCACTTATCAATCAATTTAAATGTGGGAATGATTGTATCTTTTGGGAGTTTTCTGAACATGGCTTCGCTGATGAAGCACTTTCCGTTGTTCAGGCACACTCGGGCGAGAACAGACACCTTCCCCTCATTTGACTGAATAGGGAGGAACAACTGTTCTCTAATTTTCTGAATGCCAGCTAAACTTTGAGCTGATTTTTCATCACTTTTGACTATGGAGTTTGTATTTTCAGATTGTGAATTGGTATAAAATGTCAAGGTATTGCCTTCCAGTGTGGAATGCCATTCGAAACTGGAAGGAAGGTTGATTTTCAGGAATGGAGAGGGGTTCCCATCACCAGTTTGTTGTCCTATAGCAATTACTGTAATGTCAGGTGTTTCATTATTTTGAAAATGAAACTCAATATGATCAGATTTTTGTTTAACCATGTGGCATGTGCCATTTAAACTAACATGGTTGACACTTTGTTTTAATTTTATTGGCCGGTTAATCTGAGTCCAGAGGACGTTGTTCACACAGTCTATTAGGGGAGACATTTCAAAAAAAGGTAGCAGGCGCTCCTCTCCAGAATGAACATGGCATGATAACCTGTTCTGAGATGAGAGTTTGCAGCACACGCTTTTTGCTCACTATACCTTTCACAGATGGGGAAATATCCATTTGCATATCAGTCTTTGTCCCGCCCACATGGGCAGTCCAACACCGAAATGCTATGGCAATTCCTCTCTGAACAAGAGTACCAACAGCAACCCCATACACGTGTTTCAGCCTATTAGGGGAGACAACCTGCAAAGGATGTCCTTCCCTAATATACAGGGTGTTCCCTCTGGCGTCATGACTATGACTGGGTGCTTCTCCTTATGTCAGCCAATTTTAATTTCCAGCTCCGCAGTCCCCTTGGCAGGAATTTCATTCCCCTCGAAGTTCTGGAGTTGTCCAGCAAGAGGGGTGAGAGGGATCTGGTATCTACACCCTTCCTGATTTAGCTGCTCAATGGCCCTTTTTGACAGAAGAGTGGCTTGGGATCCAGTATCCACAAGTGCTGAAAATGCACATTGCCCTTGCACTCGGACGGGGGCGTAGAATCTACCTTCTTTCTCCTCCAAGGGTCAAAGGTAATGGGCATTTTGGGCAAGCTGGACAGTCAATTTCTTTATTTTGGACTCCGACACGGTGGGGTTTTGTGCATTTTGCTGTGCCGGAGTCTGGGAATCTGTAACAAAAATGTGGCATCCTGAAATATGTGGGATTTCAGAATCCTCTTTTCCCCTTAGCTCTGTGCCGCCCCCCTTTACCTGGCGGCAGTCACTAGAACCAGTTTGTGGGAAGGATCCCTTCATTCATATTTTGTTCTCAGGATGACAATTCTGGGGTTCAGGGATGGGTGACTCTGAATCAGTCCCCACACCCACCCAGTCTTCATTCAAGTCTCTTGGGACCCATTTCTTTTTGGGAGGAATTTCCCTGTCCCTGAAGGAGAAGATTTTCTTCCCAGAATCCTCCAAGGATTCTTCCCCTTCAAACTGGAGGACACTGAATTCCTCCACAAAATGGGTTTTTTTGATTTCTTTGTTTCTCCTGCCCACCCTCTGTTCCCTGGGTTGCAGGTTTTTGGGGGCAAGAGATTTTAGTTCCGGGGTGTCCAGGGGCTTTCCACGGGTGAGGAAGGAAGCTGCCTCTAGGGCTTTGCACCCCCCCTTCCTCCCGTGCCTCCGCCTCTGGAACCGGTGGGTTGTCAGGGTTCTCCCCCTATCATTGTTCTGTGGTGCCAGACCCTTGGTTTGAGGGGTTCTGAGCCGCCATGTTCATTTGAGGGTTCTGTTGAGCCCTCAACATGCGACTCAGATCCTTTGTGAGGTTCTGAACCTGGCGCTCCAGTTGGGACACCCGTTCCGGCTGGTACGGGGGTCTTTGCTCAAACCGAGGTGGTTCACGGGAAGGATAACTATCCCTTCTCCGGAGTACCCTGGGTATTGGGGATTCCCTTGGTAACTCTCCACCTTTAGCCTCCCCTCTCCCGGATTGGGTTGTCTGGACTCCTGTAAGCGGGGAAAGAAAGGAGGGTTGTCTTCCGGGTTGGAGTTTGGAAGGTGCCGGGGGAAGAAACTTAACCCAGGATTGGAAGGATTACTGCCCTCCTGAGGGAAGTTGGGACAGATGTTTCCTGGGGCAGTACTCACCTGGTTGGATCCCCCTGGGGCTGGGGGAGTCCATACGTACCCCAAGATAGGTCTGTTGCCCTTATATCTGGGACTGATGTAATCAGCAGAGTTAGGGGTCACATTGGGGGGATTACCTACCTGACTACCACCTGCTGTTCTATCTGTTTTTTGTTTTCTGTAGGTTTTTTGGACCTCATAGTTCCGGGAAACCTGCTCTATTACCCAGTCCAAGGTCTTGTCGTCATGAAAATCCCTTAACAACTGGGTCATTATATATTTTTTGGAGCGCATGAAAATAGGTGGTTACGAATTCTCTATTATTCGTGCGCACCCACCTGGTGGTTTGTGCAAAGGCACGTTTTAGCTCCTGCACAAATCGTCTTGGGTCCTGATCCTCTCTGCATTACAGATTGTAGGCCGTTTTGCGAGCCTCCTGGGGGTTTCTGTGGACAGTAAAGTGCTTCAAGATGGCGGTCTTATAGGTGGACCACCTTGAATGGTTCTGGTCTTCCTGCCCCGAAAAGAAGCTGTATTACTCCGGAGAGAACGTCCATTTGGCATAATCTATGCAGTTCTGGCTATTATTGAGGTGAAAAGAGTCCATTTGTTCATATAGTTCCAGATGCTCACAGACAGAATATTTTGCATTTTTGTGATAGAGAGTTATAAAATTCCTAATAGCCTTAATCTGCTTAATGGGGTCTTTCCCCAGAGCTCTCTTTTGTTTATCGGCCTCGTTTTTTCCATATTACCTGAGTCCACTCGCCCTCAGACTTAGAGCTGCTGCAGTTTGAGGTCCTCTCTTTATCTTCTAGGCGCTCCCTGATTCTTTGAGCTAGTGATTTGCTCCCAGAATGGTGGGTCCTAGTTTTTTGTCCCCTGTTGTACCTCGGGCTCTCTGAGACACTCCCCTTGGACTTCCTCTTTCGAACAGGAGAGTGGTCTTCTGACTTCTCTCTGCTTCCAGGGTTAGTGGAGGATCCCCCAAACTGCCCTGTTTGGATAGAGGTTTTTAGAATGCTCTTTTGGTGCCTCATTTCATGCTGTTTTTCTGCAAAGTGAACCAAATGGTTCTTTTGTAAGTGATGCTTCTGTAGGTCTAGCTCCCTGAAGTTCTCCTCATAGGAGTCTTCCTGATCAGATATTACAGCCATAACATTTCAGAATCTGTGCAGGGATGCCCGTCCATCAATCTCTGATGGGCGGTGGCCTACCTGCTCAATCACGCTAGGCCTATTTAAGTCTGGCTGCCTCATGACTCCCAGTTTTTGTGAACCAGTGCCTTGTGCATGCACATTGGTAAATGGGTTTGAGGCCGTTAGTACAGAGGGCATCACACAGTGATCAGGGGTTGCCCTGTCACCCTCTACTTGTTCGGGGGTCCTTCAAGTTTGAATTCAGCCTAGCATACTCTTTCTCTAACAGCTCCAGTTTCTCCTTTTCAGTCCATATTTCCTGATGGTAGGCAAAGGCCTGAGCCTTGTGTTCTTCTATCATGGATTGGCTTACTTCTATGACCTTTTCTTGAGCTGCTACCTGACTCTGGGGTCCACTGTTCTCCTCACAGAGGGTCTCTTTGTCTTTTTGTGCTGTCTGCATGGTTTGGGAATACTGATACAATTTTTGTTGCAGGACATTCATATCCTGATTTTGGGCATTTTTAGCTTGGGTGTTCTCTTCTAGTGCACCTTCCACTCGTCTGGTGTGCCCCAATAACTTTTCATATTCTACTTTTAGTTCATTTAGTTTCTGGAGGTCTAACTCTCTTTCCTGTAGATCTGTTTTTAGGTTGCTCACTTCCTGACATAAGGCATCTTTTTCCTGATGCAGGGTGCCCATCTGTTCAGCCAGGTCATCCCGCTGCTTTTTAATTATACTTAATGTCTGGTGTTCTTGGTTAAATTCTGTCTGGAGGTGGAGTTCTTTACTGATTCATTTACTATTCTCCTCTTCCAACTTTTTGATCTGATTGTGTAAGATGTTTATTTGTTCTGAGCAGGTTCTGTTATATTTTAGTTGTTGATTCAGACTCTCTTTCAGAGAGTCAACATTTGTCTGACACTCTACTTTTATGCATCTAATTGGAACTCTTGCTCTGAATTATTTTGTTGCTGTAGAGCCAAGTCCTCTTTTAGCTGTTTGATGTAGTTTCCAAATTCTACCTCAGAATCTTGGCTCCTTTGCAATTTCTCTCCTAGTAGTTTTAGATCAGTCTGGATTTGGGTTAAGAGCTCAGACTGGTCCTATTTTCTTCATATTTTTCCTCCATAACTCCCATGTGGAGATTTAGGTAGGCTGTGATTCTGACCATTTTAATCTTCTCCTCTTTAATTGTCGGAGTCATTTAAAACTCGCTCAAGGCGTGATGTAATAGGCCACCGTCTTTCCACACATCCAGGTTCATGGCGGTGAACTGTTGCATCATTTTTCCTAGCCAGACCTCCTCATCTTGCTGTGCCCATTCCCCTCTGACAAATAATTTGTGCAGAAGGTGCTGCCTAGCCATGTTTATCTCTACTGTGGTCATTATGGAGAGTGTTCTTTCTTTATTAATTTATTTATGTAAGAGTAAACCTGTATTCTGTTACATTTTGTCTAGTTCAGGGTTTATTTTACTTTATTTTTACACTCAAGCCTGATACTTAAGGCCTAAGTTTTAGGAAGGCGCTTTTACAGTGTAACACAGCTTTCTAACCACAAAAGTATCACTACCTTTTCTAGGCTAGCCTGCTGTGTTAAGCTGTCATGGGTGGCAACACTATCTCAAATCCTGGCACAAGCCCCCCATTTCTTAAGGATTTCAAAGGCACAATACAATCCAGACCAGGATTCTTTCGACTTGCTGGGGATGCAGTGCACAATGAAAACACTTGAACATTTTTTTTTTTACTTATTCAGTTTGAGAAGGCACCCAACGCGTCTCACACCCACCTTAACAAACATCCCGGGTCAGAGTGGACCATGAACCAGGCCTGTGTGTAATAATACAATATTTATTTATTTTTAAATTCCAATGAAAATCTCACAAATTTAATATAGGGCAGCAATAACCAGTGTGGTGATAATTACACATGTAAATTGATAGAATACACTTAGTTTGACCTTTTAACATCAGATATACAATGCACAATTGAATAAAGGCAAAATTACTTTTTGGGAGGTGTTTTCTGATTGCACCAGAGTTAGTATTTCCCCCTGCAACACTCCCTCAAACCCCTGTTAACCGAATGTGGTGTGGATAGCAAGGAGCAGCAGGTATTCTAGGCAACAAAAATAATAAAAATTCAACCTTCCCCCTCTGAATGGGAGGCAAAATCAGATTGAAAACCTTTGAAATTGAGCAAAATAGCACTCAGAATTACTCAATATTTGTTTTACATGTGCAGTTGAATGAATAAGGTAAAAACAAGTATAGCAGTATCAAAGATGTCAGAAAACGAGCAAACTATAAGGCAATGTACTAGCAACGGGCATACAGTTCAGAAAATCGATTTTGGATGGAAAAACAGTGCAGCTAAATCACACGTGGAGAAAATTGCATTTGCTTAGTTTCACGGGTTTAAAATGACAAAATAGCTTGGAAAATGGGTTAAACAGGCAAAATCGGAAATCGGATTTGGTGCTAACGTACAAAGACACCTTACACGTAGGATAGGAACATGAAAGGGTAACTCTAAATGGACGACAGGATGGGATTCTTAAAGGAGGAAGGAAAAACCGGTTTTAAAATGAAAGCAGTTGCCCAGGGAAAATCAATTTCAAAAGGAAAATGACCAGTTCTACTAAAACCATATTTTCGTGACTAGATTATCAACAAGAGAAACGTTGCCCGGGAAAAGGGTTACGTTGCAGTTTTAACCCCCTCACACCGTGTGTCTCTTTATGTGGGAATTAATAAATGTATTCAAAATAGTACTGGGGACTTACACAACGGACTAAAAGGATTGGAAAGAATGGTGCTAACACATGGAGATTGAAGGAGAGGATACAGGGAGGATTCTGCCAATTTTAAAGATTTTGCTAGGGCAGTTATAGGATCTCTATGGAAATGGACCAAACACAAGGTAACACAAGGTAACAAAGCAAGGGGAGGCAGTTTGTGGTTAATGGGGAAGGGAAATACTCACAACAAGCACTTGAATGGGGTAACTTGGACAGCGGACCGGGTTTCTGGACAGCAAGGCAACATCTGGTCTCTGCAGACACCGGCGGGCTCTCCTAGAAGGGGACAGCTGGGCCTAGTCTGGTCAATGGATAGCTGGGTGCATCAGCTGGGCTCTTCTTTAATTATTGGGATTTTTGTGGGGGTTTTCTGGATCAGTGGTTCTACCAGGATAGGGTCAGCTAGCTCTGGCCTGGCAGTGGAATCTGGAATCTTGCAGGGTGAATATGGAACGTCTGGATCTCTGGATGAGCGGGAGCTGGAAAAGTCAGAAGAGAGTCCACTGCTCCCTCTGCCTCACCTTTATATAAGGAGCATGTCATCCGAGGATTTTTTTACTATGTAGGCTGAACTAAGTTAGACATACCTCTAAATCTGATAGGTCAGGTTGCAATGTCGCCTCCTCCCTGGAAGCAGACTGGACTGAAGGAGGTGATTCACTTTTATGGTGGGTGTTTTTTTACAATGTGCTTTGTTCTACCAATGTTACTTTTGCCAAAATCAGTTGTGGAGCAAAACACTCATATTTACAAATGTCATCATCAGGAAACTTATACGGGCAGACTACATATTTTACAAGACACATTCTGATCCAAATCCCAAGGTGGTGCGATGCTGTTTAGTCATTCTGGCAATCTTTCGCCATTTCCATGGAAAATATTTCACCTAAAATTCTACAATTTCCTGTATGTATACATATTATCACTGGTCATGTTCTCATTAATTTTCAAAGTTGTACCATGTATGTATTCCCCAGAATTGACATTTTCCTGGCGTTTGCCTGCCCAACATGCTAGGAAAACCTTATTTTAATGGCACCACCATGACATTTACACGGTCATAATTTCACATTAATATGTCTTTTGATTACTGAAATAAGTGACATGTTCTGAATAGTCTCTGAAACCAAAAGGGCTGGCTTTGTTTTACAAATATGGGCATTCCTTCCAACCCCTAGTCAAATGTTAGGCTGGTCAGTTTAGCCCAGGGTTGCCATGGATTTGCCTTTGAAGTCCTTCAGTTTGAGTTGAGGGGAGGTGTCACCAGGAATTCACACCTATGTGCCCTGGCAGTCCATTGTCTCATGCTGGAGCAGTGCCGCTTTGTCTGACGAGGGTGCTAGATTCTCCCCCTTGGCCCATTCATAGTTTCCAGGGGGCTGGTCTACTTGGGGAAGGTGATTCTGATCTCAGGGGAGGCAGGGCCTTTTGAAGCCAGGGCCTGCCAAACCTGTTCTGCTTTCCTCAAAGTACTTTTATTTCTTTATTTTTCTTTCTTTAACCAAAAAGCAAGTGTTTTGGGAATAAATATTCTATCTATATTTTAAAGCAAACCCCCATCACATTTCTATGTAAGCACAAAACCTTAGTTTAACATTTCCCTTTTTGTTTGGCAAAAGCACCATTTTACAAGTGCGTTAATATTCCTTGGATATCACTTTACAAATGCGTTTTTTCCTAGCATCTGTATTCTGAACATTTCCATGGCCCAAGTCAATTTCTAATACACAGAAATCTGTTCAACGCAAGGGTCCTTTGAAACTGACATAAGCCAAGAGAGAGAGGGCTTCTTGTGAAGGGTTTGCCAGTGTTATTTTGTTGCAAAAAGTAAAGCGTTTGCCGTACGGCTTGGAGTGAAGCTCTCTGCTATTTCACAGATTTTGCCTGACACAACATGCCATTTAGTGAGGGATGCCCCCATCTGCTGGTGTACACCCTGAACATGGAGGTGTCTTACTGGAACCAAACTGTGTAATGTTGAAAAGATGGGAAGGGCATCAGTGTGCAGTCATTTTAAATGCAGAACATTTTCTTTTTCAGTGGGAGGTTTTGAGCTGGTAGCATAGCAGTGCTGCCTTTGAATTCTTTTCTTGGTGCACATGAAGAAAACACTGGCAGCCATTCTCTGGGTGTTCCATGTTCCATCTCACCCCATATGTGCTTGGCAAAGACAGCACAGCCATTATTTTTGTAACTGCAAAGTGCAGTTTTATTGCAAGGGAATAGCGCTCAGCAGATCCAGCGTAGCCATTCTGCTTGTAACTGATGGAATGCAGTTTGGTGATGTAGGCGAGCTCTGCTGGGCTGGTAAATGTACCCCACAGATCTGTTGTCTGTCTTGCTTCATGATACCTTCACAATACCTTCAGGTTGCATTCCAAATATTTACCCCTTCAATACTTCTCTGCGGACAAATAAATGGAGAGCTGTACTGGCATTCTATTTGTCCGCATTGTTCTATTTAGCGAGGAATTTAGAAAAATAGACAAGAGGAGAGAGGTATATTTTTTTGATGGGATATGCAACGGGTTCAAGATGACTGTAGCCTCTGTTTATGGCCCAAATACAGGCCAGAATGAATACTGGTGTGCGATTCTGGCGGAAATACTCACCTTTTTTAGCGGCCGCTGAATTTTGGCAGGAGACTTAAATCTTGCTTTCGATCTGAACTGGGATATCTCCAAGGGTTTCTATTGTGGAGTGACTCATCCCTCACTGGAACTTTAAAATCTAAACTCGGATGCGAGAAAGAATACACCTATTACTCACAAGTCCATAGAATATATTCCAGGATCGTCTACGTACTGGTGAGTGCCGACCTATTACCTCTCGACGATGGGGGATATTTCCTTTTTTGATAATGCCCCGGTACAGACTTTATTTGACATCCACCCACAGGAACCTAAACCTAGGTACTGGAGACTTGATCATAATCTCATAAAAACCTGATTGTCATGAAAATTTGCAATGACATCATTAATGATTTTGCAGATTAAGTCAAAGAACCAAAACAACAACGCGCTTGGACAGTTACGATATAGACAAACAGATTGTCACTATTATAACTGAATGGTTTTTAATTCAAGTTGTACGATTGATGCTTTCAGGTCTGATTTTCAGATTTATGAGTATATAAAGCTGAACAGGAAACACGTGTTTCGACCCTGCATGGGTCTTTGTCAAGGCCAATCAAGGGTTTCACCAAAGTGATAGGTACATCTGCAAATGGATGTCACATGCTCGAATGATGGCTAACCAATTGTATTTTGGATCTAGATTCTATAATAAAACCGTCTAATCCAATAAACACAAACGCTGATAGGCAGGAACAGCATGGGCATTACAAAGCCCTGCTTCGAATACTGCCACAAATAATGCCAAAGGACACCAATAGCATGGGCCTTACAGAGCCTGGCATTGACCTACTTGAGAACATTTTCACATTTTCATTCTATAAAACATGCTTTCAGACCCATGAAAGGTGTTTATGGGATTAGACGTTTATATTATAGAATCCTGATCCAAAGTGCACTTCTTGGCCATCATTCCAGCATCTGACATCCATTTGCACTCACAAATCTGAAAATCAGACCTGAGAGCATCAATTGTACAACTAGACTTAAAAACCATTTGGTTATAACAGTGACTATCTGTTTGTCTTCATAGTAACTTTCCAAGTGCGTTCTGTTTTAAGTTCTTTGACTTTGATATTCCTTACAACGCCAGTTGGGCACTGCTCCTCCCTAACCAGACACACACTATCATCATTCTTTCATAACATTGTTCTTTGTAACAGTAACATTTAGTTACCCGGCGCGGTTGAGTCTCAAGTTCAAATGACTGTTTCTATTTTGTAGACAACCCTCTGGGTACTACAGAGGAGCAGGTTAGGAGGGGCGCATTCAGAGTTGTATATATGGTAGATGCTGATGGCCAAAGGCGCTAGTATGAACAAAGCCAGATGGGTTGAACTGCTCAGCCTCTATGAGAAACTTAAGGAGCAGGAAGAGATGTACTGCACCAAAGGCTCTTGTAGAGCCTCCTGTGCGCTCCAAAACACACTGAACCAGATAAACATAATGAATGCCTCCAAGGCAGAATTCGCCATGTTTAAAGTAAAATAACAATATTATGAACAGTGAAATAAAGCGGGCAGACTTTTAGCATAGAAGTTGAAACCAAAAGACAACCTTCCTTGTATCCGGGAGATTAGGGGAAGGGGCGGCCAAGTCATATCAAAAGAAGAGCGTTATTTCAGGGACATCTACACATCAGAAAACCGAAGTATAGAAAATATAGGTACATTTTTTAACACATGCATGCTACCTACCGCATCCGAGAAACAGAACTATCTTCACAATGGAGCTATAGCAAAGGAGGAAATATTGGTGGCTATTTCCTCATCAAAACTAAATAAGGCACCAGGTCTGGGCCTTCAGAAACCAACTAGTATATATGCTCTTTGGCCTCCTTAACCATATGTGGCACCAGGGGGATTTTACGCACACCATGGGTGAGGCAAGAATCTCCCTGATAGCAAAAAGTGGGGCGGGACACCACAGTTTGCTTGTCCTACCACCCAATAGAGGTCCTCATCACTGACTAAATATCTGTTAAGATTATGGCTAACCGCCTTGTCCGAGTTCTGCCGGGCCTTATCAGGGCAGAACAATCCAGCTTCATAGCCGGTAGGCAAGCCCCTGACTACGTGAGAATGATTGTGATGTAATTGAGATAAGAAAAAGATACAGTTGATGATCCTTGCGCCTGACACAGAGAAGGCCTTTGATGCGTTGAGTGGCCCTTCCTAGGTTCAATGCTCCAAAGATCTGGTCTGGGAGATAACTTTATCCGAGGCATCTTTTCTCTGTACTCCTCCCTTAAGCGAGAATATCAATGAATGGATCTATCTCCAAAGAGTTTCCGCTGTAGAGGGGGACGAGACATGGTTGCTCACTCTCCTCATAGTTGTTTGCCCTGGCGGCTAGTTATAGGTCAAATGAGCAAATCCGGGATATCAGATCTACGTTGTTTCCCCGCAAGCCAATTTCATCAGAGCCCAGTTGCCTTGGTCTGATTTCGGCACTGCAGGGAAACATCTTTCCCTTTACGCGCCCCCTTCCCTCTCCATTCTGATGGCGGGGGACACCCCTGCAGCCCCCATTGGGCTGGTTTGGGACTATCATATGCCAATGACACAAATAAGATAATACAATTCGCTGATGACATCCTTTGGTCGAATTCAGAGCCGGAATCCTATCTCCCACCTGGTTCGTAGGATACTAAAAGTGCACTGTGAGACCTCTGGATTGAAAATCAATCTGGGCAAATGTGAGGCTCTGAATCTGAACATGTTCACAGAAAGGGCTGAGCCATTGAAGGGGCTCTCCCGCTGGGCCACTCACAGCATTAAGTACCTGGGGATTCCACTCACCCAAATTACTCTGCCCTATTTGGGGCTAACTACGCTGCATTAATACAAGCTATCAAAGCGGACCTTAGAAAATGGAATGGAATATCCAGGCCATATGTTATGTTATGTTGATTTATAACGCACACCACTACCACCCAAGGGCAGCCTCCAGGCTTGGTTCAGGAGGATTGCGTCTGTCAAAAAGCACATATTACCCAGATTGCTTTACTTCTTCCAAGTGCTTCCAGTCAGGATCCCTATACCTACTCTGATAAATCTACAGCAAGACATTTTGGCATTTATATGGCAAAGCGATCTCACAGAGTTGTAAATTCTACTCTCTACAGAGCTCACTGCAAAAGGTGTCTTTCTGCCCCAAACGTCTCGAGATACTACCAAGCCTCTCAACTGATGGTTTTCAGAGACAGGATACACCCCAACTGAACTAAATGTAGGCGGCACCTAAAAGATAAAGTTACAGAGAAACCTCTCCCGGTACACGCTCTAGTTGACCAGAAGAAAGAATAAACCTATAAGCATGTTTGAGCTTCCTACTATTAAGACCACACTACAGGTCTGGGACAGTATAGCTTTGATGCTAGGTCTGACCTCCTTTCCAGGCCCAGCACTGCCTATCCATTTCAATCCATTATTTCATCCAGCCTACAAGAACAGGGTGTTTCAAACCTGGAGGTCAGGAGCTGTGAATACCTTACACACCTTTTCGAACAGGAATGGATTAGTTCATTTAATGCTGGCAAGGAATCCTTTGGGGTAGGGAGGGCACAGACTTCCACTACCTACAGTTGCACTGGGCACTGCACAGGGAGGATAGAGGGGCCGCTTCTAGGCCGCTCACAGTATTCGGAAAAATGATATTCTCCCACATGGGCTCATCAGATATCATCTCATGTCTATGTGAGTACTTGAATGAATGAGGGCCTTCTTACAACAGGACTCAGGAACAAAGACCTGGTTAGCCTCCTCCTTGACAAGTGGTTCAGAATTTGGATGATCTCCTGTAGATCAACAATCAGTGCCCAATATGCTGGGGGTCGGGTGACTTCCTACAAATATGGTGTCATTGCCCCCAAGCTGCGCCTCTACTGTATGGTAATACATCGGCTTCTTAAAGACATAACTGTCTTTAGTGTCCCCAACATCCTTCAGGCTTGTCTATTGGGACTCATGGAGTCCGTCTGGACCTCCGTCAGCAGAGGCTTGGGTGCTATGCTGCAGTCAATGCTTTTGGTAGCAAGAATAATGATAGGAATACTGTGGAAGTCATCCAGGGTTCCTATGGCAGTCGACTAGACTAGTTGGTTAGGATGTGGTCCCTCCTGCTACGTAAAAAGATGACCCACACTAGTGTAAATAACAAGATCAGTTGTTTTTTTTCCAAAATTAACTGTTTACTAGAATACATAAAGAGGTGTGACACGGACTATACTTGCCCCCACTATTTAGGAACACTGGACTGTTGGACACTTTTTGAACCACCTGAGCCAACAGGGCTTTACATCTGATAGTAATAATGCCAGGGAGGTAACCCGGTGGAGACACACACATGCAACCTCTCATCGTATTTGCGCATACACATCCTCGATATATTGTGACGCCACCAGCTGTTAATGGAGATGTAGCTGCACAGGTTGTGTGGTATGCATCAGTGATTTATGCAAGCCTTGATCTCTATTTTATGTTTAGCCCTGTCTTTATCTTCATTTTCCCACTTATGGTTTCCTCCTTGTTTAATATCCTGTGATTTGTGTGTTCTCGATTATGCAATGCCAAACTGTAAGTTTGATTCTGTTCCAATTTGTTCACTAAAGAACTGGATAGACAAAAATGAATGCGAGCCCACGAATCAAGTATTCACCAGACAACTGAATGCATTTCTCTGCTGAGCAAGGTTAATTTGTTGTTTCTAAGCGAGGTAGAGACGGTGTCCTCCTGATTTTAAACTAATTCCAACCACAGAGAGTAGATCATGTTGCTTCCAAAAAGGGATCTGTAACTTTACTTATGAATTAGGCTTTCTTAGTGATGCATGCGTTTTCCCGAGAAGTCAGACAGGGCCTCAGATCCAGTGCTGAGATGTTCCCCCTTGAGTTGGGACCGAGAGTTGGACCAGGTCTCAGGGCCTGTACCTGTCAAGATCATTCAGTGCTGTGCAAAATGTTCATCCATTTTGATTCAGTATATGATAACTTGTAGAGTATGAAGTGAATGATACAATATATAATGAATCATGGTTTCTGCCTGACCCTTACAGGCTATTTATGTGATTACAATAAACAAAATGCATTCTCACTCACATTATGAATATGAGTCGTGTTAGATGTGTTCTTACAAATGACTTCAACATAAATGCTTTAGTTATTTACCTGTTCTCATTCCTTTCAGGACCCAGAAGATAATAAGTGGAGTACATGTTTATTTAAGAAAACTGTTCTCTCAATGGGTGCGTGCGGGGGGGTGTGGGGGGCAGATGAGGAATTGAGAAGATACTTAGGTGGCCATCACACACATGATGAAATTCCAGGAAGAGATCTCACATGGCCTTTGACTTGCATGGTATCAGTTCTTCTTTAGCCCTGGTGGCATCACTGGAAGTGACTCACAGGCATAAACATAGACGCACGATTCCTAAAATACCAAATATATACCAAGACTGGCTATTTTTCATACTAAACACATTTTCACAAGGGTGCTGCTGCCTTCATATGCCATGGCTGGGGTCGATATGTAAGAGGGTTACACCCAATAGAAGCGACATAGGCAAGGGCCACTGCTATACGTATGCATTTCCTCTTTTTCAGGCTCCTTACTGCCATCTTATAACAGTTATAGTTGCACATGCCAGGTATTCTCATTATTCGAGAAGTAAAGCCACCTCATTATCAGTTGCTACGATAATACAGTATGTCAAATGTAGCCTTATATTTCGCTAAAAAAAGGACAGGGATTTAGATAGCTAAATCAGCAGAAGAGGCAAAACGTCTGCTATTTAAGGTGAATATGTATGATGATTTACTTCATTTTAAAAATGTAGCATGGTTAATCGTAGTTGCTGAGATTAAGAGATGAGGGTGCATGTTTCTTAATGTTTCCAGTAGCTTCATCATTCTTACTTTAATATTTTTTTTAAAGTTTTTATTGGCATTTTCAAATTATACAAATAAACATTCCCCCCTCTTTTCCCCTCCCTCCCCAGAGCAACAATCTAAGGACTCATCATTCCATGTTTCCGCAGTCACCAGGTATATCAGCTTCATTACGGGATGTCCAGTTTCCCCAGTTTTGGGGGCCCCGTTGAAGTTCAGCTTCTTTACAGTATGTCCAATACTCTCAAGTTTTGGGTGCACCATTGCAGTACATAGTCCCCTCGTAGATAGTCTAGTACCAATCCCCACTCCTGTCGTAACCTGTCTCTGTCCCTTTGTATTCCATATGTGATCCATTCCATCGCGATTATGCCCCATATTTTGCCAAGCCATTCAATATTTGTGGGAGGCTCCTTCTGTTTCCATTTCCGCGCTAAGACTGTCCATGTCACTATCACTAGGATCGTATATGCCTCGCGCTGAGGTTTTGACGGAATCTGGAATTCTGGGTCAAAGATGCAGCACATCCATTCCTTTAATGAGTAAATTGGGGCCATGGACCATTTTCTAGGTCTGGGTTTTGATGTCTTTCCAGAAACCTTGTAACCTCGGGCAGTACCACCATACATGCCTCCAGTCCCCCCCCTCCCTGACCAGCATTCCTGGGACACCCCACGGTACATGGCGTGCAGCCTCTCAGGGGTGTAGTGCTATTGTACCATCATCTTGTACCAGGCTTCCCTGGTCTGAATGGATTTTGTTAATTTCGGGATTTGTGCCCAGAGTGTTTCCCAGTGATGTGTGGGTATTTCTTCCCCAATAGTTTTCTGCCATTTTTCCATATAGGGCCATGCACGCTCGGGGTCCCCCCTTGCATTAACCCATATAAGGACGATACCAGGTGTTTGTCCCCCATGTGTGTGGTTATGAAATTTTTGAATGGGGTCACGTTTCTCACCCCTGCTTGGTGCACCTCTGGTTGTTTCAACCAGTGTCTCACTTAGTAGTATTCTAGTCTGTCCTTCTCGCGCAGGCCCATGGCTCCCTTGCATTCTTCGAAGGATCTAAGCTCCCCCCTCGCAAACATGTCTCCTACCTTTGTGCAGCCCACTACCCTCCACCCTGTGAAAATCTCCTTGGCATAATCGTGGGGAAAACTTTGAGGTGAAGGGGGATAGGCGTGTAGATAAGCGACCTTGCTTAAGTAGTCTGTCCCATATGTCGCAAGCTGCTGAGAGAATGTGGCTCAGCTCTATGTTTCTAGGTCTATCTCGCTTGTTCAGCCACAGCACCTGCTGCAGGTGTGTCCCCGCTAATGTCTGATCCATTCTGGCCCATGGTTTAGACCTGTTGTTGGTGAGCCATTCCCATAGAACTCTTAGTTGAGCTGCGACATAATATCTCTCGAAGTTCGGGAGATCAAAGCCCGCTTTCGCTTTAGGTGCCATCAGGGTCTCTAGCGCTACCCTGGGAGGTTTCTTTTGCCATATAAATGGGGTTATAATTCTCTTTAAAGATTTGAAGGAGGAGGGCAGTATTTTAATCAAGAGGGACTGAAAGAGGTATAGGATTCTGGGGAGTGCAACCAGTTTTATTGAGGCCATTCTTCCCATCCAGGAAATCCATAAAGGGGTCCATCTGTTCAACTCCTATTTAAGATTCAAAAGTAACTCTGGGAAGTTGGCCCCGTTTATGGTCGAGATGGAGTTCATTAATCTCACCCTCAGGTAGGCTATCTTATCTGTCAATTTGAATGGGGAAATTCTGTGTAGCGATCTAAGGTGGTCTCGTGTTAGCCCTTGGTATAGCAATTCCGATTTTGTATTGTTAATTTTCAGCCCTCATACTTTTCCTACCGCTGAGAGTTCCTGTATTAACTCTGGTACGGAGGAAGCTGGTTATGTCAGGGTCCGCAACATGTCATCAGCAAAGGCTGCTATTTTATGTTCTTTGCCCCCAAAGCCTATCCCTTGTATCCCCAGGTTGTGTCTGATGGACTGCATGAGTGGTTCGTAGTATATCGCGTAGAGCAGGGGTGCACAACTGATTTTGACAGAGAGCTGAAAGTACCTTACATGAGGGCTATAGTGGGCCGAAAAGTAAATGTGGGCGGGGCGGTAGGCGGGGCGTGGCAGGAGGCTTTTTAAACCCCCAATTTGTACTAAGCACATGGAAAAAGAATGTTTTTGAGGGGTAACGATTTTTATTTACATTTCAAACTTACATTTTGTACTACACATTTTCCATTGTTATAATTTATTTCTATTTAGTTATTGTATCTCGCCTGTTTAATTAACTTATATATATTTTATTGACCCTAGATTGGACATGCCGTTATTTTGGACTGCTACAGTTTGCTATTTGGGTTGCCCAAGAGGAGTATGGCCTTTGTTGAGTCAAGTTTCCTCAAAAAGCCAAAGATGAACATCTCCTAACTGTGCCTGTTTAGCTTTATTATTGGGTTCACTCTTGGAGTGCAACACTATGCCCCATGGCCCCCTCACCCCCAACCAAACACTATGCCCCATGGCCCCCTTACACCCAACCAAACACAATGCCCCATGGCCCCCTCACCCCCAACCAAACCCTATGCCCCATGTCCCTCACCCCCAACCAAACATAATGCCCCATGGCCCCCTCACCCCCAACCAAACACTATGCCCCATGGCCACCTCACCCCCAACCAAACACTATGCCCCATGTCCCTCACCCCCAACCAAACACAATGCCCCATGGCCCCCTCACCCCCAACCAAACACTATGCCCCATGGCCCCCTCACCCCCAACCAAACACTATGCCCCATGTCCCTCACCCCCAACCAAACACTATGCCCCATGGCCCCCTTACACCCAACCAAACATGCCCCATGGCACCCTCACCCCCAACCAAACACTATGCCCCAGGGCCCCCTTACCCCAACCAAACACTATGCCCCATGGCCCCCTCACCCCCAACCAAACACTATGCCCCATGGCCCCCTCACCCCCAACCAAACACTATGCCCCACGGCCCCCTCACCCCCAACCAAACACTATTCCCCATGGCCCCCTCACCCCCAACCAAACACTATGCCCCATGGCCACCTCACCCCCAACCAAACACTATGCCCCATGGCCCCCTTACACCCAACCAAACATTATGCCCCATGGCCCCCTCACCCCCAACCAAACACTATGCCCCATGGCCCCCTCACCCCCAACAAAACACTATGCCCCATGTCCCTCACCCCCAACCAAACACTATGCTCCATGGCCCCCTTACACCCAAGCAAACTTGCCCCATGGCACCCTCACCCCCAACCAAACATATGCCCCATGGCCCCCTTACCCCCAACCAAACACTATGCCCCATGGCCCCCTCACCCCCAACCAAACATTATGCCCCATGTCCCTCACCCCCAACCAAACACTATGCTCCAAGGCCCCCTTACCCCCAACCAAACACTATGCCCCATGGCCCCCTCACCCCCAACCAAACACTATGCCTCATGTCCCTCACCCCCAATCAAACACAATGCCCCATGGCCCCCTCACCCCCAACCAAACACTATGCCCCATGGCCCCTCACACCCAACCAAACACTATGCCCCATGGCCCCCTCACGCCCAACCAAACACTATGCCCCATGGCCCCCTTACCCCCAACCAAACACTATGCCCCATGGCCTCCTCACCCCCAACCAAACCCCCCACCCCATGGCCCCCTCACCCCCAACCAAACCCCCACCCCCCAAATCAGCACACACACAAACATGCACCCATAAAGACCCGAACCTCCCACCCCCCCAACTCCAAACCCCCCAACTCAGCACACACACTTTCAAACAAGCACCCATACAGACCCGAACCCCCACCCCCCAACTCAGCACACACACAAACATGCACCCATAAAGACCCGAACCCCCCACCCCCCACCTCAGCACACACACTCTCAAGCATGCACCCATACAGACCCGAACCCCCCAACTCAGCACACACAAACATGCACCCATACAGACCCGAACCCCCACCCCCCCACTCACCACACTCTCAAACAAGCACCCATACAGACCCGAACCCCCACCCCAGCACACACACAAACATGCACCCATAAAGACCCGAACCCCCCACCCCCCCAACTCCAAACCCCCACCCCCAAACTCAGCACACACACTCTCAAGCATGCACCCATACAGACCCAAACCCCCCACCCCCCAACTCAGCACACACACAAACATGCACCCATACAGACCCGAACCCCCACCCCCCAACTCAGCACACTCTCAAACAAGCACCCATACAGACCCGAACCCCCACCCCCCAACTCAGCACACACACAAACATGCACCCATAAAGACCCGAACCCCCACCCCCCAACTCAGCACACACACAAACATGCACCCATACAGACCCGAACCCCCACCCCCAACTCAGCACACACACAAACATGCACCCATACAGACCCGAACCCCCACCCCCCAACTCAGCATACACACAAACATGCACCCATAAAGACCCGAACCCCCACCCCACCAACTCCAAACCCCCCACCCCCCAACTCAGCACACACACTCTTAAGCATGCACCCATACAGACCCGAACCCCCACCCCCCAACTCAGCACACACACAAACATGCACCCATACAGACCCGAACCCCCACCTCCCAACTCAGCACACAGACAAACATGCACCCATACAGACCCAAACCCCCACCCCCCAACTCAGCACACAAAAAACATTCAAATCCAAACATTCATACACATCCGACACACATCCGACACCCTCCCACCCCCGCATCTCAACATACACACAAAATACATTCAAATCCAAACATTCATACACATCCGACACCCCCCCTCCCCCACATCTCAACATACACACAAAATACATTCAAATCCAAACATTCATACATATCCGACACCCCCCACCCCCGCATCTCAACATACACACAAAATACATTCAAATCCAAACATTCATACACATCCAACACACATCCGACACCCCCCCACCCCCGCATCTCAACATACACACAAAATACATTCAAATCCAAACATTCATACACATCCGACACCCCCCCACCCCTGCATCTCAACATACACACAAAATACATTCAAATCCAAACATTCATACACATCCGACACACCTCCCCACCCCCGCATCTCAACATATACACAAAATACATTCAAATCCAAACATTCATACACATCCGACACCCCCTCCACCCCCGCATCTCAACATACATACAAAATACATTCAAATACAAACATTCATACACATCCGACACACCCCACCCACCCCCGCATCTCAACATACACACAAAATACATTCAAATCCAAACATTCATACACATCCGACACACCCCCCCGCATCTCAACATTCACACAAAATACATTCAAATCCAAACATTCATACATATCCGACACCCCCTCCACCCCCGCATCTCAACATACATACAAAATACATTCAAATACAAACATTCATACACATCCGACACCTCCTCCACCCCCGCATCTCAACATACATACAAAATACATTCAAATCCAAACATTCATACACATCCGACACCCCCCCCACCCCCGCATCTCAATATACACATAAAATGCATTCAAATCCAAACATTCATACACATCTGACACACACCCCCACCCCCGCATCTCAACATACACACAAAATACATTCAAATCCAAACATTCATACACATCTGACACACCCCCCACCCCCCCATCGCAACATACACACACAAACATAAAGCAAAACAAACCCGACACACAAACACAAACAGACCACTTACCAGAGACGTGCTGGAAGGCAGGTAAGCTGGAATGCTGGAATCGTACTACGGCTGGCGTGGTCCAAGGCTGAAATGCCTTCCGGCATCAAGCCTTATGGACCACGCCAGCCGTAGTGCTGGCCCTCCATTGGTGCAGCACACACGCATTACGTGGCTCGTGGGAGCGACGTGGTGCGTGTGTGTGCTGAGCCAATGAGGGCCAGTGTTTTGCCGCCCTCCATTAGGAAAGTCTTTGTGCCTTGTGGGCCGGACAAAAGAGCATGGCGGGCCGCAACTGGCCCGCGGGCCGTATGTTGTGCACCCATGGCGTAGAGTAACAGAGACAGCGGACACCCCTGTCTTGTGCCTTGCGATATTTGTATTTTTACGGATAGGCGTGAGTTAATGGAAAGTCTCCTAATGGGGTTTTTGTAGACGGCCTTTACCTTCTGTAGAAAAAACGGGCCCACTTCTAACCTCTCTAGTACCTCAAACAAGAATAGCCATTCAACATGATCGAACGCTTTTTCAGCGTCTAGTGCTATTATGACGCTTGCATCTCGCTTCTCAACCTTTTCTATTAAGTGGGACACTCTTCTTGTGTTCTCCCACGTATATCTGCCCCGAATCAACCCCGAATGGTCAGAGCCTATCAATTCCAGCAGTATGGGGGACAATCTTGCTGCTAGGACTCCCGTGTAGATCTTAGCATCAAGGTTTAAGAGTGTGATGGGCCGATAGGTGCTGCACAGCTTATAGTCTTTGTTTGGTTTAGGGAGCCCTATTACTTTGGCCTATGACATGGATGGGGTCACCGTGCCACTCTGTACAAAGGAGTTAAAGAGGTTCACCAGTTTTGAACTCAAAATGTTTTGTAACTTCTTGTAAAAGCATGCTGAGAACCCATCTGGGCCCAGCGTTTTATTCCTTGGGAGCCCCTTGATCACCTCCTCTACCTCTTCCTCTTCTGGTCGAGTTCTGTCTGTGGTGGAGACTTTGCACATGTCGGTACCTCACAAGTATCTTTTTACCTCGGTTTGACTAGGGTTATCAGAGTTATATAGGGCGCCATAGAAGGTTTCAAAAGACTTTATGATCTTTTCTGTCTCTGTTGTAGTTGTTCCATCTGGCTGATTCGGAGCCGTAATGGTATGGCTTGCCTCTGCCTTTCGAAGCTGTCTAGCCAGAAGTCTATGCGCCCTGTTTGCCTGTATATAATATTGCTGCTTGGTACACAATAATGCTCTTTCTGCCTTTCAAGATCTGGTCAATTCTAATTGCGCTCTGAGCTCTTTTAGTTCTTTATAGTTAGCCCTGTTCCTGTTCCCCACCAGTGTTTGTGTGGTTGCCGCTATCGTGGCCTCTAAATCCTGGTATAAGGTCTCCCACACTCTCCGCTTCTGGGACTGTAAAAGTATAATCTCTCCCCGAATCACCACTTTAAATGTCTCCCAGATCCCTTCCTGCCAGGATTCCCCACTCTCATTCTGCTAAAAGTACTCCTCTATCCTGTCTCTCAGTTTAGCCGCTATTGCCTCATCTGCCAGGATTTCTTTCGGGTAAGACCAGGCCCACAGGCCCCTATGGGGTTCCCACTTACATATCGCTAGCGTAAGCGGTGCATGGTCGGACAGTGAGATTGTGCCCAGGTCAATATCCACTGTTTCCCCCAAGAGAGACGCTGAGACCCAGGCATAGTCAATCCTAGAGAATGTTTGGTATACATAAGAGAAGCACGTGAATGCGCACTCATCGCCCTTCATCTCACGCCACACATCTTTGAGAGCTAATTTAGCGAAGGTTTCCCGTAGGTGCTTGGGTGGGGGCTTGCTCTGCCCCCTCTTCTGCCTCTCCGTTTCATGGTAAGAATTGGGTTTAAGCATCTGCGGTCACTGTGGCCCTTCTTCCTCCATGTTCATTAATTCTAGGCCCTCTTCATAAGTCGTAACTCTTTGTTGTCTAACCTCCAGGGGAAGAGCAGGCCAAAGGGGAACGTCCACTTTATGCTATATTTTTGCCGTTAAGATTTTTGTAAGCAGGTACATTGCTTTTCTCTTCTGCAGGGTTGTGAACGCCAGGTCCTGGTATAGATGAATTTGTGAACCCTTGATCGTGATATCCTGCTGAGCACTGGCCGCTGGTAGAATGTCCTCTTTCATCACGTAAGATCCCAAGGCCACCAGGACGTCTCACGGTCTCGCTCAGGTCTCTCTCCTCCTGGGCCCCACATGATGTATTTGATCGATCCTTACTTCCTCTGGTTGGGTCCAAGTTGGGAGGCTCCCAAAGCATTGCTGCCTGGTGCTCCTCAAGTCCGCGTCTGGAATCTCCTGGTGTAAACTTTTACCCGGATGTTCGACATGCGGGAGCGGCTCTCCGGGTCCTCTGCTTGTATCTCCAAATTGTGGGTGGCCCTAGCTCCTTGTTCCAAGAGCTCACTGGTTTGTTTAACCTCTTCTACCACTGCTCGGTGACATTCACTTGATTCCCCAGATCGATAACCTCCTTCTTAACATCCTGTAGCGAGCTACGCCGATGTTCCTTCATTTTCGTCATTTGATCTTGGAATTAGCTCATCAGCCTATCTTCCATGCCTCCGAGGCATTCTTGTAGGTCCTCTTTATTGAGCGCCCTGGTTGGCGTGGTTTCACCTTCTGCCCCTCCACTAGTTTGTTTCCCGATAGCTGCGACTAAAGTCTCTCCCTGCTGCTAATTCCAGCAACGCTCCAGTTGGTCCCCTTGCCTCTCGGATTGTCCCTTGGATCTAGACAAGGTGCTCTTTACCTTGGATCCTGGCATTTGTAGATCACTTCTCCCCGGTGGCCTCTACCTCCCCTGCTGTTATTGGGGGAAGGAGCTCTTACTTCCTTTGTCTTGGTTCTCTCTCAGAGAGTATGTGCCTTAATGTGGCTGACCTCTGTTAGTTCCGCCGAGTTGAGACTCACCAGGGTCCCACCGCACCTTGTGATTCAGCGGGTCCCGCACCCTGTGGGGCCCTTGGGCAGACTCTGGTCTGTATTTGTTATTGGGTGTGGTGGGGGCAGGGTCCCTCAGTTTCCTCCAGGCTGCTGCTGAATTTAAGGTGTCCCTCTGCCCTGAGGGGAAGGGGCAGCATATATTTGCACTAGGGCTCCTTCGGGGGCCTGTTTCCTCCTTCATCCAGACCCCGTTAAATTCTATTCTGTAGTCCCCCCTCCAGTTGGTGTAGTTCCTTTGTCCGACCCCTTTCCTTTGTTTCCCTCTATTTATATGTGTCCTTCTTTCCCCCAGCTCCCTCAGCTCCTTCACTGCCTGTGTGTCCCTCTCCTCGCCCGGGATCTCCCGGGACGGCGTTGGGCCGCCTTGGCTTTCCTCTGCAGAGAGGGAGGGTGGGCCCATCCAGTGGGCCCATCCCCTCACCCAGGGGCCCGCTGGTCTGCCCGCGCTGGGTGGCCTCATCCCTGCAACTGCCGGCTGGGGTAATCGGCAGCTCTCCTTTCTTCAAGGAATCACCTCACGCAGCCACTTACTGATCCTCCCCCAGGTTGGCTGATTACTGGTGGGCTCCCTGCCCGTTGCAGCGGTGTCCGCCTGGTGGAACTCAGGGTAGTGCACTACTGCTGTTCGGGACCAAACCTCTGCTCCGCTCCTCTGTCCCCAGCACCTCCCGGGACGATGCTTGTCCCTGACCTGCGGTACCTTCAGCCCTGGTCTCCACAGGTATCCTGGGAGGGGGACCAGCTTTTGTGGGTGCTCTTGGTGGGCCTCACTGCACAGGAGTGGGGGCGGAGGGCCTATCCCTCCCGTTCCCTCAACCACAGTCTCTCTCTTCCTGCGGGGCCGGTTCCTGCTCCGGTTCCCTTCGTGTGAGGGAGGGAGGCGCCTCAACCTTACCCTAGTCGGTGTCTCAGGATCGCCACGGAGAGGTTGTAACCACGTCCCCCAAGGTCTCCTCTCTGGTCGCCTCACCTCTTGTCCGACACTGTCACCTTGGATTGCTGCACCGTTGCAGTGCAAGCCACAGAGTTTCCACAGAGCTTCCCCCCTGGTCCTTTTGCTGTAGGAGGGCGCGTTTCTAGTAGGGGGTTTTCACTGTTTGAGTTTATGAGAGGAGTTGGCCTCTGCGCAGGGGGGCCTGGCTTGTTTACACAGGGTTTCTTCTGGTTATAGGCATAGGCATGCTTCAGTAGGCCCGGACGGAGGAGTGTGAGGCACATCCTCAGCTAGCAGCAGCCATATTGGAATACTTACTTTAATATTTTAAATGTTATGAAGGCGGCCTGGAGGTGGGCAAGAGGGATGCAACAGTCCTGAGTTCCCAGATGCAGACTGTTTTTCTTATCGTGCCATAGCAGAACAGTCAGTGCAGTTTTACGTTCTGATGCAGTTTGTTGCTTGCTGCTTGTTTTGTTGAGCTTGGTTTTAGTGGTGCATTGGCATCTTGAAGTTGTGATGAGGAAAATGATTTTGATCCATGCTATGGCCACAAGGGAAGAGCATCACTCCCATGTATCTGTGAGTGCATGGCCTGGAGATGGCGAACTATCATGTGAGAAGCCTTGAGACTGTTGTGTTGTTGCTTTGTGAGGAAGGATGAGTAGACCACTGCGACTTGTCTGTGCACTGCCTCGTTAAGCTGTCTTGAGTGTGGAAGACATTTTTCCCCAGTGTGTCAGACAGTAGTAGACAATAACTGGAATGGTGTCAGAGAGTAAAATATTCCCATTGGGAATTGGACTTAGATTTGTACTCTCTAAAAAATAATTTTACTCCCAACTTTAAAAAATAAGGAGTAAAATACTGCCTCTTCAAAATCTTATCTGCAGCATTGGGTATACATCTATAAATTAACAGTGGATGTAGTACAACAATGAGCAAAGGAAAAAAGGAAAACCTACCTTTAGGCTCTCCATGGCCTCTGTGTGTAGGGGAACGACTTCCGGGGTCAGGAACATGCAAAGAAAGTATAACGAAGGTAATTACCCTGTCTCTTGATTTCGAACTCTTAAGGTCGGTGTGACTTCTTGAGTTAATGTCAAATGATGAAAAATAGGTTAAAAAATAACATATGTTTCTGAAATATATTCCAAGTCCCCAGAGAAAATAAAAAAGTTAAACCAGCATACTGAACCACAATTATCAGGAAATATAGTTTTAAAAAAAATTGTTTTATTCAATTTTCAATAAACAACAGGACTTAAATAAACGGAAAAAATCTTACACGATTATTTCAAAATTGGATGTACCGACCTCAGTCTGATACATTTTAGTTAAAACATTTTAGAGTGGGGTTAGTACATGCATGTGTGTATTTAGCATGATAAAGTTATTTTCACAAAGGAAGCAGAGCAATACTGTTCAAAAGACAAGGCTCTGTCAAAAGAGGCTTTTTGGAAATCACAAGCTCTAGTGATGGTCGACATATGTTTCGGCTAATGGCATATCAACGATCAGCCAACATCACCAAACGTCTGTCTTTGCTAGTGTAGCCGTCTTCAGGACAGGAAAAACAATGTAGATATGATGAGCTTGTATTGAATACTTGTAAGGTGTTCGTGACTATTTCGGTTTTCAACTCACTGTGAATAAATACACAAAAAGACATAAAGATGCGGGTTCAGAAATGCAAATTCATTGTGTGGGTAACACTTTAAATTTTATAAAAGATTTTGCATAATGACATACACTCATGTTGGACACCACCCTTAATAATTGTAAAAGACGAGTCAGAGACTAAACAGTGGATTTCCACCCTTTGAAAGCACAATTGACATGTTCAAACTTCAAGTTTTTTAAATTTCAATTCAGTTGAGGGATGTATTAACCTGTAACATAATAACGACAGAAAAAAAAAATCTTTGTTTATTCTCAATTTCTTTGCTAATGCTTCATAACTAAAGCTTGTTTTGAATTTTAGCTCACCTCTTCTTAGGTTTTAATTCACTATTGAGGAAGATGAAAACATCTTCTTCATTTGTTTAGAGACATCAAGGCCTTATGGACGCTCACAACTTCACGGTGTCTGTTCCCAAAGAAAAACATGAAGAAAGGAGTGAGAAACAGAGAAATTCCTCAGTCTAGATGCCACACATTAGACTGTTGTTCTTTTTCTGTTACTGTAACATTACTGTTTTTTAGAGGAAGTTGAGTTAATCAAGGTTACATAAACTAATACGGGGAAAGCAAGCCTGATGGAATACCTTGCATGTTTGATAATCCCGAGTAATAGCCGCGAAAGTCATCGATGACTGTAGTTTGAATGAAGGAGCTGTGGGTGAGCAAATCCCAAATGTTGGTATCACTTCCCAGATTTTTGTCTCGATCTATGTATCTTTGTCTTTGTGTGTATTTATTAACAGTGGGTTGAAAACCGAAATAGTCAGCCCTCTGCTACCGAGTTTTCACTTTTACCAACCTTTTGGGGGTTTTCGGGCAAACCTTCAAGATGTGCTCCGAGGAGCCACAATAGAACCACAGGTTTTCCAATCGTCTCCTCTCTCAGTGGGAGTCAGGGGACCTCTAACATCCCCTATCTGCATAGGTTCAGAATGGTCAGCCGACAGAGTTGGTTGTGTAGGAAATATCGGCACCGAGGGTCTCTTTTCTCCTTTCCTTTCTGAAACCAGGTCCAAGAGCTCATGTGTCACGACCATTGGCGCTTGGAGGGTTTGGCGAAGGTGGAAGTTCCGTCGCCATTAGACGGTTCCGTTACGTTTTTTGTTTCAACGTACGGCGCAGTCTAGTGTTTTTCCAACATGGCCGCCCGCCGAGTATTTCTCTATTCGAATCTCGGCAGGTTGGCGCGTTGCAACTTGCTTTCCCGTTCGTTGCGTGCGCTCAGTAGCGTTATCTCCTCTTAGCGATCTTCCACCCCCCAATTCCTGCTACTCTCTCTCCCGCTTGCTCTCTCCCCTTTTCCTCGCTTCCTGCTCTATCGGAGTTTCTCCCCGCTGGCCGTTTTCTCCTGTCAGTTTCCCAGGAGCTCTCTCCTCTGTGGCGCCCATTCATGCTGCTTCGTTCCCTTCTTGTGATTCCACCGCTTCTGCCTGGAGCCGATTTCTCTGGATACTGCTTCTAGTACTCCACGCTTCAACGGACCTGCTTCAGGAATCTTCTGTCAACTTGTGGGGGTTTTTTGGGCCTCGGAGGCTTTTTCCCCCAATAACACGGGAGGGGGTCATCGTGAGTTTTCTCTGTTGAGATTCACGGTGGCTTCTTTTCGAGGCAGACCGTATCTGCTCTCCAAGAAGAAGTCTCAAAGGGAGAAACCACGTCGAAGGAGAACCCACTACTCTTCATCATCAGGTGAGGAGGAGGACGGCATTTTGGGGGAACCATTCTTATCAAGTGAGGAGGAGGAGGACATTACAGACCTAGTGGGCAATTCTGCAGGCCAGTCAGCAATCCTTGATATCATGAAAAGCAGTAGGAACCACTAGTACAGTAGCGAGGGTGTCTTTTAGAGTATCAGACAAGCCTTTATAGAACAATGAGGCTTTCTTGTCCTCGGGCCATCTGGTCTCGGCAACAAGTTGATTAAACTTGGCTACATAGGCCAGGAGGGTAGTATCCCCTTGCTCTAACCCAAGTAGTTCCAGCTCTGTAGCCTGGGTCTTATATCGCGTGTCAAATACACGACTAATGGCTTCTAGCAAGGCATCACAGTCGAACAAGAGAGGGCTACCAGACTCTAGTAGAGGGTTTGCCCAGGCAGCCGCAGTACCTGCTAAATTGGACAAGACAAAAGCGGCTTTAGTAGCAGAGTCAGGAAAAGCATTGGGACGACACAAAAATTATAAGCGGCACTGATTCAAAAAGGTACGATAGACTTTTGGGTCTCCATGAAACCGTTCCGGAGGGGCTAGAGGGAACTTTGTGGCCATATACACTGGAGCTACCGCTGTAGGTTGGGGCTCTGGTTCGCCAGAACCAGAGGCGTCGGAGGGGGCAGACCCTTGAGCGGCAGCCATAGCCTGCAAACCGTCTATGCGAGCCTGTGTGGAAGCATGAGCTGCTTGCATGTTAGTACGGAGCTCAGCCACTAACTGCATGAGGGCAGCAAGGGTTTTGTTGGCGTCCATTATTATTATGGCTTCTGATTATGTCAGAATCCGTGGTAGTTGAACCCGCAGTGTAGTAGTTGAGTTCTTCCTACCAATGTACTCCTCTGGATACCCGAGGTGAAACCCAGAGGAGTCAATTAGTCGAAAGATGGAACACCAGGCGAAAGACCAGGCTCTGCAAGGGAACAATGGCACGTTAGTTTGAAGGTCAGATTGAATATTTAATCTTTGCAAGAACTAACAAGGCATTAATCTTTTGGACTAAACTAACAGGGCACTAACCTAATAGTTAGATGTTTTTTTTCTAGTTTGGTCTAGGAGGCTTCAATTCTCATCAGAGGTATTTCACAATGGTAACTCTAAAGAGTGAGACAAGATGCAAGATAAGACCAAGAGCAGATTAAAGGATAACAAGGAAGAAGAATACTGTCTGGGTCTGTGTCTTGCTAGGATGGGCTCCTGCTTGGTTCATATAGCCCCACGGAGCAATCAGTGTATTACTTCTAACCCGACGGCACAAGTACACTAGGCAGAACAGAAAGTCTCTAGTCCAAAGACTATCCCCCCAGCACAAGGACGCCTAATGACCTGAGCGCCAGTAATGTGCAGTCTCCAGTCGCAGCGCTTTCAGAAATACACTGGTGTGGTGTGGAGATATTTCAAGACAGACAATCCTATGTGAATGTGAGAAATTAAGCTTTGTCAGCAGGTCAAGTATTGGAGCAGATGTTCCCCGTTGTTGATGTGTGAGCAGGTAAGTAACAATCCAGGTTAAAAAATGATGACTTAAATTAGTAGATGGATTCCTGGGATGTTCTGGGTCTGTTAACATGCGGGCAGAACAGAGTTGAACTCAGCAGGCAAAGGCAAGTCCTAATAGCGGTACGCGTCGCATACAAAATACTGGAAAGCAAGACAAGGCAAAAAGATACAAGAATGCAATACGAAGGCCAAAAGAGAGCGAAGCTGTGATTTTAGCAAAATCAGAAGCAGTGACTCGCGCAACCCGGAAGTTATTTATGGGTTAACATGGAAACATACTCTTCCCCTCAAACGTCACACGCTGTAACGAGAGTGTATCGGACGCAAAAGTCGCCATGGCAACCTGTGTCCAATACATCGAGGGAAATAGGGACGGAGAAAACGAGATGGTGCCATGAGTGGCTTCATGGCTGCAGCCTTCCTCCTGTATGCAGATCGTCCTGTAATTCAGTGACTGCGTTTGTTTTCAGGCCATTGGTTAACAGGTGATGGAATCCTGACAACTTGTGAAAGTAATACCTTGACAAAGGAAATTAACTTTTGTGTTTTGTTTGCTGAATCAGGCCCTCTGTGTTTGAGAGGCTGTAATTGTGAGAAAGACTTTGGCAGAAGGCCCTGATGTGTGGAACTATTAACTCATGGCCAAGAAGCTAGAGTGTGTGCGAAGCCAGCACATGCCACCTTGCCCCATGCTGAAAACATGGAGAAGGGAAGAGAACTGCTCAACTATCCTGACATATAATTTCTTGAACACTTTTCTTTTGCATACATTGTTATTCCACACCATTTTGTATTTAGAAGTAAGGATTGGCAATAGGTGTATTAGTATACACCCTTTTATTTTGACAGACTCCACTAGGACTGTGTTATTATTATTTGATGGTCGTAGCTTGCTCCCATCCATAGATGTTGGTTTAGATAGGCATTTTACCAACCCATTTAAGTTAAATAAACACCCTTGAACTATTATCACATGTCTGTCTTCACTGTTTGATACCATGCCTTCCTTACATGTGGTGTTAGGAGTGGGATATGATTCAGCTGACAAACATTGAAAACCCATGCTTATAATCGTCATACCACCAGAAGGAGAAAATAGGATTATTGAACTCCTTGAGTCTTATAGAATGTATACCATCCCAGCTTCAAATCCCAATTGGCCAACAAGATTTGTTTTTCAAATAACCCAGGTATTTGTTTGACACCTTCCCCTCTCCCACTATAATATCCAACAGTGGGGTCGAATAGTCTTAGAAATAAGGCCTGCG
This sequence comes from Ambystoma mexicanum, assembly GCF_040938575.1. NCBI lineage: Eukaryota > Metazoa > Chordata > Amphibia > Caudata > Ambystomatidae > Ambystoma > Ambystoma mexicanum. The sequence continues at coordinate 981,211,508 of NC_090931.1, forward strand.
CATATCTTCATTAGACCTAGCACCTTGAATCCAACTTTCCCTGAACCTTTTTCCTTTGGTACTGAAATAGTTTCAGTTCATGGCCCTTCAGGTGTAAAGATTCACCTATCCAGATCTTCTCCTCCATCAGGATCCAGTTCAGAAGAGTAAGATGATTTTAAAACCCTTTTGGAGTTTGAGACCCTTTTAGTTCCGATTCAGAAAGTGTCATAGAGGGAACCCTTACTCCCCTAAAAGATATGGCCGAACTTGAAGATCTCATGGCCCAACTGGCCGCCCATCAAATGCAGGCTGAAACCCGCCTTCAAGAAAATTTGACAAAATTGAATTACAGGTCAGACCCATACTACCTCAAGGGATACTACAACCTTATCAGGAGTTCAAAGATCAAGGTCATTTCTTTTTGAATTTCTACCGATTAGCTGAGCAATTGTGGTGGGAAGGAAATCTAATTTTTTTTTATTTAGGACCCCTATTGGAAGGCGAGCTGCAGACCACCTTCCAGCTACTAAACCTTGCCCAGGGAGCTACCTTTATATCCATAAAAGAGGGACTTCTTAAAAGAGTAGGCCAAACCTGTAACTTCTATCGACAGAAGCCAAGATATATTAGATTAAACCCCGGGGAAATGCCCCTCAAATGGGGGTAACGCATTTAGAGCACAGTAGCTCTCTCGATTAACAACAAAACCCTGGAAGAATTGGTTAAAAGTTTCATTCTCGAGCAATCCACCAATTCTTTACCTCCTTTTTTACAGAAGGCAGTATTACAGCTAAAGCGGCCTACCCTAGTCATGGCTATTGAAACTCCCCAAAATCACTCAGACACAGCAAAACATTTTCACTCTGTATAGAGAGGGGAAGAACGGAAGGATCACACACCTATATACCGTTCTCAAACCCAGGTACTAAATAGAGGGCTCCCTAAAACCAAAGAATGGACCCCGAAATAAAGAATAGACATCAGAAGATCATATCCAAAGGGTAGAGAGGAGGGCGGAAGAGAAGAATTTAAAGGGATTAAACCATCACCCCCTATTTGTTTTTCGTAAGAAACGGGCCCTCTGGCTCGACATTGCCCTAATAATCTAAGAGAAGAACCAATGGAAATAGGATGTCTCAGGGGAGACGAGTGGGAAGAGACAGAAGCCGATCTAGAAACCTTCAGCATATGCCAGTCTTCAACTGACTTTACATATGAAAAGGCCCTAGTAAATGGAAGGCCAGTTAAAGCGCTAATTGATTCAGGCAGCAAACAGACCGCTATAGGGGATGATTTGGTGACAGCAGCAGACCTAGAAAATGCTAGCCTAAAGTCACGTGTACACAGAGATAATGAAATCTATCTCTACATACCTGTGTACATTTACATCAGTGGAGAATCAAAGGCTGGCGTCATCCGCCATTATTCCTGGACACCCAGAAGAAGTCATCATGTCAAGAGACTTTCCTGCATTTTCTACTCTTACAACTTCTCCCAAATTCCCCTAGAGAGTTTGTACCCCAAGCTTGTTGGCAACCTCACGATTATTCCCAAACCTCTACAGTGTGGGAGGATGCCAACAAGCATGTGGAAGTGTGCGAGTGGCCGGAAACTGAGTTTAAAGAACCTACCATTAACCAAGAGGTACCTTTTGAACCCCAAAATTATCTAATAACAAAATCTCCACCTCGTTCTCAATTTGTAGGATATCTTCTGGAGACAAAACTACTAGAGCAGAGGAAACAACACTCACAGAATATGTCAGAGCACCTGGATATGTCTTTTCCTTGCTTTCTCCAGGGTCCTAAACTTGGAGGACCTCTCAAAAGGTCAAGCCTATCTACCTCGCATAGGGGAAGGGTATGTGAGAAACCAGAAAGTGTCTTAATTGCTCGTCCCGGGGGATTAGTCATCCAGGTGGCCAGGATTACGGCATCGCTTTTGGATCCAGTTCCTGGGGGTGGACCAGTGCGGGAGGATCACCTGGGTGAGAGGCCCAGTGGGAGTGGGACACCGGATGGTGAGACACAGTATCCCTCTCTTTACTGTAACACCTTTATCCCATCCTATCCAATGGGATATTTAGAAACTCGCCCCCCCCCTCCCCCACTTTTCCTGCACAAACACTTTCTCACGGATAACCCGCTCTGGGAGAAAACAGACTCACACCAGAGTCATGTACATGACCTATCCCAATGCTATGGTCGGGCAATCATCAACAATCACTCACACCTGACTTCCATTACACTTCCCCACATGGTTAAAAGGCTGAGCATGAGAGCACATCTGAGCAAGGCAAAACACATTAAGGTACAGCAGTTTCGAGTTGGCAGTTGAACGAGGGGAGAAAGACTGCCAGGCATGATAGGTTTGTGACAGGGGCAACACCCTTGACCTCGTTGACAGGAAACCATTACTTTCAAGAAACCTCCAAGGCAGAAAACGTAAGATCAGGAAACAAGGCCGAAGAATCCTGCATTGTGTGTTGGAGATTTCGAGAGTCCTCCTGTGTAACTGACCAAGGCGGGGAGGAGCAGCAGCCGCTGTAGTATGATCCTAGACTCCAAGAATAAAGAAGCGACAGAACAGCACAGCCGGTGAGTTGGTGAGACCAGTCTGCAACATTGTAAAGTCAGCTGTTAAGGATTTCAATCAGGCGACACACACCTTGATCTTGGCCTAGTATGTAGCACACAACTGAGAAGCTTGTCTCCTTATTTTATGCAGATTCAATTCGAGATGGTACACAACTCGTATCACACCCCCTTTTTCAAACACCCCAGGTCACAATGGACCATGAACCAGGCTGGTTGGTGAAATGCAGTATTTATTTATTTATTTTAAAATTCAAAAGAAATCATACCATTTTTAATATGGGGCAGCAATCACCAATGTAGTGATAATTACAGTGAAATTGTGAGCAATGCACTTGGTTAACCTCCCCCTAGAACATATACACAGAGCAATGGAATAGGAGCACTTTTGATTTAGGAAAGATAGCACCCAAGTTAAGGTTTCCCCCTGCAGTGATCCCTCAACTCACAAATAATTGAATTCTGAGTGGATAGAAAGACACAGCAGGTAATCGGGAATAACAGGCAGAGGACAGAATAAAAATCCGAAGAGGCAAAAACTTTAAACCTTAACAAAGGCCTAAAATAGCAATCGGAAATGGCAAATAAGGAATTGATGTGTGGTTAAATTACAATATACATATGTTTTATCACAATAGCATGTAGGTTATATCACTAGCAATCACAAGGCAATGGATCAGTAAAAGGCATACAATTCGAAAATTAGTGGAATTTCTACAACAGATTGCAGCCAAATGACACGTGTAAAAGTTGCATTTCTTTTCAATTCCCACTTTAAATTACCCAAACATTTTTTAATAAAAACAGGTGAAATACTCTGATTTGGAGTGTTATTGGGTTGGGGGGATACGTATATATCACAGGGATATTATAGAGTTGAAAATAGGTATCTAGCTATGAAACTGGATGAGTTATGCAAGATATAAAAAGGTGCGCTTTGAGCAAAATGAAGCTGTGAAATAGGAAAGGAAATCAGTTGTGACAACAACAGTTTTACTCTAAACTAGAATATTCAGACTAGACCACCAAAGATGTATACAGTAAGATCCAAGGTTGATTCTCGAATTCAATCCTGTCACCCAACTCCCAACCCTGGCGGAAACCAGTCCGACCACTCGAAATATGACTAATGTTTTAGGATTACACGAGACAAAATTGAAAAGGTATGGCGCTAGCACTTTAGGAAGTCACAGGCAGGGTTCACAGATAATTCTAACAGTTTTTAACAAGTTACAAGGATAAGGATAGGATGGCTTAGAGAGTGGGACAAGGTCAAAGGGAAGACAAGACAGGTTATGGGTTTGTATGGAGTAGGGATTATACTCACAGTGCACTATTAGTTTTTGGATTTTTGGACCGTCAACAGGTTCTGGTCACCACATGGCTGCATGCCTGGCAAAAGAAAACAGCTGGGACGTTCTGGTCACCAGATGGCAAGAACAGCGGAATGGCAATTCTGGTCACTGGATACTAAAGGTCAGCTGGATGGCAGGATTGTAGCGGGTCATGCAGTTAGTGGGCAGTAAGCCAATCTGATTTTCAGGAAGGTCCCACAGCTTTCCCCTTTGGTTATTTGGGCTTTTAGTGGATTTTTCTGGATCAATAATCTTGCTGGAGTAGGAATCAGCTATGCTTGGGTTTTGCTGTGGGCTTGTCAGGGATGGCACTCTATTAAGAGTGGCACAGGACACCCAGAAAGGGTTTGGGTGGTTGTGCCAAAATAAAGTGGACAGATAAGTACACACACAGCTGAAAGGAAAGAGAACGAAGAGTAGCAAGGAAAAAGGTACAGAATGAATTCCCTTTTGGGGTTTATGCAGATATAGGAAAAGAGTATTCCACGAACCTTAGGAAAAAACTCTAGCCTTCTGCACAGTTTGCTATAACAGAGGCCCACGCTGTTTGCTCATGGCTTGGAACAGCAGCTATGGGTGTCTGTAATGTAGAAACGAGACAAGGGAAGGGGCAGAGGTTGACTGATGGGAACCAACAGACAAGCTCTGTACAAAAGGGTCTACAAACAGTACAAGAGAAGATACTTACAGACAAATCCAGGAAAAGGAGGTTGATAGCAAACTAGCAGAAGGAAATGAAGGGAAAGTCATGTAACAGGATAGGATAGCAGAGGACAATAAGGAACAAGGTTGAGAGCTCAGAGGAGCAGGAAAGCAATGAGCAAGCCCACAGGAGCAGGGCTGTAAGGTAGAGAGCCCAGAGGAAAAGGGCTTAGGGCAGCAGAGTAAAGCAGGCTGCACGGCAAGGAACCCAGAAGGGCCGGGCAGCAAGGAGTGGGCCCTGAAGGGCAGGGCTGCTGACTGTAGAAGGTTGCAGAGGACTGTAGAGGGCTGCTAGGCCGAGAACCCAGCGGAAAAAGGTAGGTAGTAGGCAGCGGAGCGTGATAAACTGCAAAGTAGGAAGCCCAGAGGACAAGGGCTGTAGGCAGCCGGAGTGAGGCAGGCTGCAGAGCAGGGAGCCCAGAGGACAAGGGCTGTAGGCAGCCGGAGTGAGGCAGGCTGCAGAGCAGGGAGCCCAGAGGACAAGGGCTGAGGCTGGAAAGCAGCAGAGCGTGATCAGCTGCAATGTAGAGAGCCCGCAGGGCAAGGGCGGAGGCTGGAAGGCAGCAGAGCGTGATCGGCTGCAATGTGGAGAGCCCGGCAGGGCAAGGGCGGAGGCTGGAAGGCAGCAGAGCGTGATCAGCTGCAAGGCAGGAGCCTGGAAGAGGAGGGCTGAGGCCGGGAGCCTGAAAGGCTAGGGCTGTAGGCAGCAGGGTGTAGCAGACTGCAAGGCAGGAGCCCACCAGGGCACTGGAACAAAGAGCAGGTGAAATCAGGAAACAGCATACAAAGTTTGTAGCTCGAAGCAATAAGGTGCTGGAAGGACTCTCAATGCAAGAGCCTGAGCTCTCGCAGGCAGCATCCTTTATACTGCCCAGCCCAGCACAGAGGCAGGCTAATTGGTTGCACCTGGCTCAGCACACCTGCAGACAATCGGCCACCTCCCTCTCTGTTCCTGAGCTGGTGGAAGCAGAGCAAATCCCTAGGGCTTCTGGGGATTGTAGTTCTGATGAAGAAAAATAGGAATAGCCAGGAACAGATGGTTATGGCCAAGTGCATTATGGTAAGTGTAGATTTCTGGGAAAAATAAAAAAGCACCAAAGTCTTGCAAATGGGAAATAAAGTCCAAATAGTGAATAGCGTTTGATCCAAGAGTTTTCTGTAGATAAATGAATAACAATTTGTCCATATTGATCGCCAATGTATGCGCCCATGGCGCAGGCATGACAGGGCTCTGGAGTAGGGTCAGCAATGCTTTGGCCTTGCAGTGGGGTCTGGAATCAGAATGTAGCCGTCTGAGGAACGCAGCGCAGGAACTTCAGGAAGAGGGTCTGTGTAGAGTCTTGTCAGGGACTCTTATTTATAATGCATAGTGACATCATCAAAGTAAATGGCTGGGCAGGTTTAGCTAAGCACGCCTCTAAACTATTGGATTGGTCAGGGATGCTAGTCTCTGCCTCGCTCTAAGCTGGTTGGATTTCAAGGGAATGATGTCAGATTTATGATATGAGTTTTGGACATTAAAATCCAGTTTTGCCCTGCATGGCACATTTATACAGTGGAAACATCTAAACAAATGACATGAATAGGTTACATATTTTATGCAGCACATAGCAGTCCAATCCTGCAGTTTGTGAGACATTGTTTCGCCCTTCTACCAGTTTTTCGCATTTTTCAGTGTGAAATGTTCAGCCTAAAATTCCATAACTTTCTACATATGTGTGAATTATCGTAAGGGATGTAAATATGAAAATTTGGATTGGCATCTTGGATACTTTCCTAGTAATCCCTGATTCTTTGCCATTTCTGTTCCCAAGGGGTCATTGAATTCTAGCATGTCTTAAATAACAGCCTATAAAATCACTTTTAAACTGCTAATATTTACGAAGTCCTGCTGCAGAGATAAGTCTTTACATTTTTATTCATAAATAGTCTTTGGAAACAAATGGCAGTCCTTTGTCCCCCATATTTGGGAATAGCTTCCAAGCTACCCCCCCCCCCCCTTCAAGGGCAGGGCCGTCATGGAGATCTCCTCTGAAGCCTCCTGTAGAAATCACAAAGATGTGTGACTTTCCTTTCACATATCCTTGTCCTGGAAATTTCATTGTCAGTGGGCTCAGCCTAGACTACATTCTGTCCATCCTAGTAATTATCACAGAGGTGTTAGTATATACTGAGAGGCCCTTTTGTTTCTGTCATGCTCTCAGCTGACATCCCCCCACAGCCCCTGAAGTTTGAATTAAATGTATTTATTTTGGCTCTGAATTGTAAGAAAATCTGCTAAATAGAACAATTTCCTTCATTGTATTTTCACATCACAATCCCCTTCACATTGCTAAATAAGGGCAGGGACCTATCCAACATGCCCCTTTAAAACATATATTTTCCTTTATTTTGCAAAAGTACAATTCCCATGTGGTGACTGAAAGTTGCATTTTGCTTGTAAATCCGATTTTTCTATCTAGATCCCACATTGTTTTGCAGCCACGGTTAGTTTCTCTTGTAGGCAACAGTCTCTACAAGGCAAAGGTCTCCTGGAATTGACATGTGCACAGAGCTGTGATTTCTTTTCCAGGGTTCATTCCTTTGACACTTTGTAGCACAAAATAAAGTGTTTCCTGTGCACGGCAGAAAGTGAAGTTCCTTGGGCCTTTTTTCAGATTTGGCTTAACAGAGCCTGTCAATTAGAAATCATGCTGGGTTTTGCTGAAGCACAATGGGGATATGAATGGGCATGGTCGGGGCCTTGTTAATCACAGTGGTTTAAGGAAGAGCAGATGAAAATAGTGTCCGAACACCATTTTTTAAAGGTGAAAAAGTTTCCTTTTTAATGAGGACTTTGGTCTGGCAGCAAAACAGCGCTGCTTTGTCACTCTGTTTCTTATATATATGTAAGAACACACTGGCAAGCTCCCTTAGTGTGTCCCCTTGTTCCATCCTGCCCAATATGTGCTTGGAAAGATTGTGCAGGCATCTTTTTGTTGCTGCACAACGCAGTTTTGAGGCCCTGGTGCTCACTGATACGAGTCCAACCATTTTGCTGTTTCTGTTGAAGCGTAGCTTGGTTTTGGAGAAATTCTGTTCAGTGGGTCAATGTAGCCCACACAGCGCTGGAAGGAACATTGTTAAACGCGTGTGATGAAAGAGATGAGTGAAGCTAAGTTGCTGGTGAATATTTGAACATTAATAGAACAGATACAATACCGATGACAGGGAGGTCCGGCACTGTGAATGTGCTCAATCGAAGGTCTCTGTACGGTATTGTGATGAAAAGAAACGAAAGCAGAAAATCTGTGTTTTGTTTAATGGTGTGAGGTGAATCAAAATGGTCCTGCGACGGCTTACGCAAATCCCATCGCACATTCGAAAGTCTTCGATTCTGGTATCAAAAGGGGATCTGAGCATGGACGTGGGGATCTGTGGACCGAGCACTAAGGAGGAAGACCAATCTTGAACTTGTCAAAGTAAAACCTTGTCAAAGGAAAGGAAATGTGTTTTGTTTGCTGAATCAGGCCCTCTGCATTTGAGAGACTGTAATTGCGAGAGAGACTTTGGGGGAAGGCCCTGATGCCTACGTGTTGAACTTTTACCTCATGGCCAAGAATGTGCAAAGCCAGCATGTGCCGCTTTGCCCCATGCTGAAAACGTGGGGAAGGGAAGCTAACTGCTCAACTATCCTGACATATCATTTCTTGAACACTTTCCTTTTGCATACCACACCCTTTTGTATTTTGATGTAAGGATTTGCAATAGGTTTATTTTGACAGACTCCAATAGGACTGCGTTATTATTATTTGATGGTTGTAGCCTGCTCCCATCCTTAGATTTAGGTTTAGATAGGCATTTTACCTACCCATTGAAGTTCAATAAACTCTCTTGAACTATGATCACTTGTGTCTGTGTTCACTGTTTCATACCATGCCTTACTTAAAGTGATGCACAGCCTAATCTAGCGGGTTGCTGTTTCCATATGCTAAGCATGGCCTCAAATGCCCCAGTGATGTCAGTTACTGAGAGGGTTAGGGAGGAAGAGACCGATGAGTGAGGAAGATAAAAAAAAAGAGGTGTAAAGTGGAGGGATATTGCAGAGTGATAGATTATATTGGGCAAAAGAAAAGAAGTGGACTAATGCAATGGGGGAAGAGTGAGGGTGCAAGTTGAAGAAGTAGAAAGATGTAATGGGGAGAGACAAATGGGAGGGAGAAAGCAACAACGAAGAGAGTGCTAGATTGAGAGAGAGGAGGACAAGTGAGGGAGGATCCTGAAATTGCCAAGGTCCAAGAGGGACCTTTTATGAATCCTGCAAAAGTCAAAGTTTGTAGGGGACCTGTTGTGAATCCCAAGAAAGCCAGGGTCTAGGTGGAACCTGCTATGAATCCTGAGAAAGCCAGTATTCGGGAGGGACCTATTATGAATCCTGAAAAAGCCAAGGTCCGGGAGGGACCTGTTGCGAATCCCAATGTCCAGGAGGGACCTGTTGTAAACCTGGAGAAAGCCAAGGCTCAGGAGGGACCTGCTGTGAATCCTTAGAAAGCTAAGGTTCAGGAAGAACCTGTTGTGAATATCTAAAAAGCCAGGGTCATTGAGGAACCTGTTGTGAATCCTGAGAAAGCCAATGCCTGGGTGGGACCTATTGTGAATCCTTACAAATCCAAGGTGCAGGAGACACTCGTTATGAATCCTGATATACAACAAGGGCTATGCCAAAGGCTTGCTTTGAATCCTGTAAAACCTCAAAGCTGTGAAGAGCCTGGAATCAGAAGGATGAGATCCTGGTGGAGGACCTGAAAGACAGAGAGGCCTGAGAGAGACTAGACTGAAAGTAAATGCTCCAAGAATCTTCCAAGAAGATTACTTATATTCTGGTGTGTTAGACTAGAGATGCACTATGAAGAACAGGTTGTGACTTTTACTTTAGGCTACACTTTCGAATACATATCATCTATTAGCTATGGGTAGCCTGTAAGCTAAGGACTTATGGTAGTTAAATGTACGAACTTTTCATTAGCCATTCCTGAGAGACCTTGTTTTTTTTATTAGCGTCTTAGTGACGAGGCAAGGATTTAGTAGCTTAGGTTCAAAGTATTAGGCACATGAAAGGAACTGTCACTTCATTTTAATTCACCCTGTGCACAGTTCTACTTAGGAAAGTGTGTACTAGTTTTAACTTCAACTCTTAGAACCTATATGCATTTATCCAAACCATAAACTGAAGTAAAAGGTTTTCTGTTGCCACCTGACTAAAGTCTCACATGTATCTTCATTATTACATATTTGTATAGCACAAGCCTAGGTCTGGAGCAACGGAGCGCTGTACAGGTCATAGAGAAGTTCCATGAAAATTTCCCAGGTCCAGTTTTGGCACTGCAGGGAATGTTATTCCGTTCACCTGTTCTGGGCTCTTTATTGTTCTCGCATTATGCCATTATTTTATAAGCTCATCTCTTCCTATAAACTATAATTTCACCTCTATGCAGGTGACAAGCAAATCATCTTATTTTCTTCCTTTTATGACTTCCTCAACTCCACTGTCTCGAACTGCCTTTCTGCCATCATTCTAGGCTGGCTTACCACTTTCTTTATTTCAGTCCTGCAAAAACGGAGCTGCTCTCTTTATCGTGCTAATAATCGACATCTCCCTCCACCCTCTTTTATTTCTCCTTTCATCGTTGCACTTTTTGTCCTCAGCCAAAAATGTGGGTGTTGTTTCATTCTTCTCTATCCTTTTATTTTCATATATCTAACACTGTTCTGTCCTTTTCATCTCGATAAAATGTGCTGTGCTCGTCCTTTTTTATCCTCTGCTACCACAGTCATTGTATTTCTCATTTTCACTCGCATTGATTATTGCTCTGCTTTGCTGATTGGTCTTTCTATTTCTAATCCCACTGCTCTAAGCTCCAGTGATAATTCTGCTACATGTCCCCTCCTTTCTCTTTCGCTGCGAACCTCTTTCAGTCCATCTCTTATATTTATCCCCCTCCTTCTTTTTGACTCTCATCTCCTTTTCCACTTTCTTACTATTGCCATTAGGTGCATCCATGGTCTCGCTCCTCTCTGTCTTTCCTCTCTTACCTCGCTGTACATTCCTTCTCGTTCACCATGTTCGCAATCGCAATTCCAGCTTACTGTTCTGCCTCCTTGAGCACCCCTTTGTTTCCGTTCTTTCTCACGTCTAGTACTTAAACACTGGAATTGTCTTCCAATGCCTATCCGCTCCGCTGCTTCATTCCCCCTATTCCTTAATTTTATATCAATTTATTTGTCATTATCACTTGATTTTTGTACCGTCCTTCAATATGTACACTGCTTTTGCTAAAATGCTTTATAAATACAAATAAGAATACAAATATATCAATTTATTTGTCATTATCACTTGAATTTTGTACCGTCCTTCAATATGTACACTGCTTTTGCTAAAATGCTTTATAAATACAAATAAGAATACAAATACGAACGTGCTGGCTGGGCCTGCGCAACCATGAGTCTTGGGGACATCCATTGCGGAATCCAGGAGAGGAACAATGCTATTTTGATCACAAAAGAACATACAATAGATATGAAATCAAATTTGACACAAAGCAGTGAGCTTCTCACAATGGGGTGAGTTTAATGGACATTCTGACCAGGTTATGGAGGGGAGTAAATAGAACAGTCACTGGGGATAATACATAAGTAGGCATACACAGATTAAGGACAACAACCATTGGACATTTTTAAGTGCAGGTAGGCGGTGCAGCCAGTTATGCACAGGATGTGACCATGATGGGTGAACTGCTATAGTGGAGGCAGAGGAAGTGAGGGACAGAGGCAGGCTAGAGGCAAGGGAACAATGTTAGCTTGCAGGCAGGTGAGAGGTAGGTTAAGAGGGTAACTCAGAGGTGAGGAGGTAGGCTTTTAGCTTGGTTTTGAACACAGCCATGTAGACTATTTCTCGGGTGTCCAGGGGAATAGAAATCCATGCAAGTGGAGGAAGAAGAGAGAAGCAGTAGAAGCTAGAGGAAGCACAGGGAGGGTGAGGAGCCACAAGGGTAGTCGCGGAGGCCGAGCAGAGATTAGGAGAAGGCTTGTAGAGTTGGATGAGAAGGATAGATACAGTGGTGCCTTACGTGCATAGATTTGTGAACCAGAAGACATTTTAATCTGGCTTGTGATTTTGCCACCTTCACCTCTAAATATTAAAAAGTGGTGGCTTCTCAGTCTTGGAACAGAGACCAAAAAACCTGCTACCTGTGCCCTCTTTTTTCAGGAGTCCTTCAAGGCTTGAAGCCCCGAAAGACAAATCCATATGATTCATTTAAAAAATCGTTACTTGAAATGACAGGGCGCTATGATGAGTTTTACCAGAAGATGTAACTCAAAGTACAAGTGAAACATAACAGATCTGCCCAACAGCCCGTTGTGCAAATTGCAGATGTAGTCCACTGATAGATGGGGAGTCGTGATTCGAGGGAATTGTTCAATTACTAGCATTAGAACAGGTCACACTAGCGCTTTTCCCACATCTACAAACACCAGTATGACAGCTTTATGCACCCACTTTGAAGCAAGCTATTTAAACAGTGATAGGAAAGGCCACTGGCTTCCAACTTTCTTTTATGGAGTATGCCGTCCAACCAGGGCACCTGCCAAAACAAAGAACAGCTGGTACTTCCAAGGCAAGAAATATTCAGTAATGCCGTCTGGAGAGGTACCCTATTCCACAGCCTGACCTGGAAACAATAAAGGGGTCTGGGAAACGCTTGCAAAGCAACTGTGTTCAAGGTAATACCCTCTTTATAGATAAAAGCAAGATGGACACTACGCACACTTGATGGTACATTTACATGCCACGCGTGGCCGCTTTTTTCTGACTCGGCGCACTCTTCCAGTAAGAAACATCTGGATCTAAGTATATTGAAGCCATGGGTATTTCTTTTTGTACTAATGGGCAACAAAGTGTTTGCATCACGTCAAGAGACATTATTGCTGATGTTTCTCTCAATCCTGTGCACTGCTAAGGCTATTTGCGTATCCAATGACTTTTACCACATTGACATATGCGGACAAATGTATCTGGAATTTCCAGGTGACCGTGATGGACATGTTGCCCAAACCAGACATAAATCCAGTTGTATGTCTTCTGTACTGGATCGAGTTTCTTTGAACCATGTAGGGTTTTCTTGATGACCTATTGGTCCATTCCTTGTGGTAAAATGTTAGTGTTAATCTTCTAGCCAATATAGGAGGTCTACTGGAAATGCTGATCACTCGAAACTTAATGTACAGATCAATTGAGTGACTGCTGGAACTGAACATGTTTTCACCTGGAGTAGCATTTAAAAGCAGACAACAAATCCAAGTACAAAGATGAGCCTGACTGCAGTCCCTTACAGCTGGAGATCAGGAACAAACAGGCAAAGAGTCCAGTTGAAACTAAGGAGGAACAGAAGCAGCATGTTACAGTACGAGGGTTTACCTTATTTAGCACTGTGTACAGGAAGTATTTGCTCACGGGTTAATGCTCACCATCTTCACCAACATTGCCTCTGTTCCATGTCCACCTAAAGAAGAGCTCATTGAGAAATACACATCACGGTTTAAATGATTGTAAGTTGATTGTCTGTTCTCTCGAGTCTCCTCATGTCGCAGGCCCATTGAATATGTTTATCTATCCAACCTTGTTCATTTGCGCATTAAATTAAAACAAACAGTAATATAAATCATTTTTCAAAAAATATAGAATGTCTCCGTATGTATGGTTCTGTGGGGCTGCAAAGCATGCAGACAAAATGCAAAGATGGAGTGTAAATTTCAAGTCCTGTGAGATGGCCTTACACTGAATGTAGCTAACTAGGAATGTGTGTTCGTTCAAAGTGAAGGTCAGCTGCTTTGATTTTTTCTCGGGTGCCAGAATGGCCCACGACTCAGTATAAGGTTCTATTGTTATTTGACCTTGACAGGCCGGGACCACGTAAGAAACGATAATGACTATAATTTCAGAAACGAAAGCCATTTCATGTTCGTTCATTAGAAGAAATAACGTCGGCATAGAAGGAGTGGTATTTCGGGGCTGCCCTACGCACAGACACAATGGAAAATGCAAATATAATGTAAGTAACTCTTTAGATGAGTTTATACCGCAATTTAATTACTATACAGTAGCTTTAAAGACGGGTTAAGTTGTACTTATTCGTTCTATGTGGCATATTGTTTTGTACCGCGCACTATCTTGGGGAGAACCGTCTCCTTTTACGGAAGCACCTCAAAACCTTCCTCTTTGCTTCTGCTTTTTCTCTCCCTCTCCCCTGCTACAACTGGTCCACTGTCGGCGACCTCAGTCCTGGGCCCTTCCACTCTCCACCTGCACTCCCTGTCAACCCCTGCCCTGGGGTACTGTCTCAGTATCCTACAGCCCCCCCTTGACGTATAAAACCCAGTTGCACTGTCCTAGCTATGAAATAATTTCCAGACCTAATATATAAAATGAATAATTTTAATAAAGATCTGATGGTGAGACTAATTTCATTTTTTATGTATTTCAAATAGATACATCATCCATTATTGTCTGTGTCACGAGTACCAGACACCGGCGGATGGCTTCTATAATCGCCAATTGCTTCTCCGCGTGAACAACGTTAGCACCCTGACCATTTTGTGGGACGATCGCCAAGTACAAGTATGCCCTTACGCGGTACTAACGGCTAGATGCAACATACAGACCGTTGTGGTGGCCTAGTGCCTCGTTGTTGGAACAGCCATGCGATTATCAGTGCGACCGAAGAGCTTATTTTATCGTAAACCAACACCCTGTGTACTGCACACGAACATCGCTTGCCTCAAGACGAAATATTTTGGATCGAGAGCAAATAAAAATTCATTGATCTAAGACCCTGTGTACAGCAAAGGAACATCGTGTGCCTCGAAACAAACTTTTTGGAACGTGAGCAAATAAAAATGCAAATCGCTGAATATTCTCAAAACATTTGATGTCCAATAAATGTACTTTGCCAAATGTACAATCTTGCCGTTTGCTTTTAAACCACAGTTTCATATTCCGAATTGTGGCGCTGTATTGTGAGATGATCTAAGACCCTGTGTACAGCAAAGGAACATTGTGTGCCTCGAAATGAACTTTTTGGAACGTGAGCAAATAAAAATGCAAATCGCTGAATATTCTCAAAACATTTGATGTCAAATAAATGTACTTTACCAAATTTACAATCTTGCGGTTTAATTTAAAAGTACAGTTTCATATTCCCAATTGTGGCGCGCTGTGTTGTGTGAGCTCATCTGTGTTGATTTCCTGGTTCTGTGTGGAGTCGCGTAGAAGACGCCTGGGCGCGTTTGCCTACGCAGCACAGTCACGTCACGGATAGAGGCGGGGAATATGAATGTTTTGATCAAGTCTGTTTCAGGGGCGGGGGATTTGATTTAGTGCCGCAAAAGCAGGTGAGCCAGGGCGATGGGGGGAAATGATAGGATTATCATAAAATGGCGGATGTTTTCGAGTGCGTTAATGGACGAAAAGTCGGGTAAGGTCCATAGGAAAGTTTTCTACGATCTACCGATTTATGCTTAAAAACACATGGCCGAACCATAGGAACAATAAAAAAAAAGTCCCGGAACTATCCTTTAATGCTCACCATTTTAAACTAGTCCCAAAGTAAGATTGATGGCAGACATCAAGGAGGAACAGAAGCAGCATGTTACAGTACGAGGGTGTACCTTATTTAGCACTGTGTACAGGAAGTATTCGCTCACAGGTTAATGCTCACCATCTTAAACTAGTCCCAAAGTAAGATTGATGGCAGACATCAAGGAGGAACAGAAGCTGCATGTTACAGTACGAGGGTGTACCTTATTTAGCACTGTGTACAGGAAGTATTGGCTCACAGGTTAATGCTCACCATCTTAAACTAGTCCCAAAGTAAGATTGATGGCAGACATCAAGGAGGAACAGAAGCTGCATGTTACAGTACGAGGGTGTACCTTATTTAGCACTGTGTACAGGAAGTATTCGCTCACAGGTTAATGCTCACCATCTTAAACTAGTCCCAAAGTAAGATTGATGGCAGACATCAAGGAGGAACAGAAGCTGCATGTTACAGTACGAGGGTGTACCTTATTTAGCACTGTGTACAGGAAGTATTCGCTCACAGGTTAATGCTCACCATTTTAAACTAGTCCCAAAGTAGGATTGATGGCAGACATCAGGGAGGAACAGAAGCTGCATGTTACAGTATGAGGGTGTACCTTATTTAGCACTGTGTACAGGAAGGATTCGCTCACAGGTTAATGCTCACCATTTTAAACTAGTCCCAAAGTAAGATTGATGGCAGACATCAAGGAGGAACAGAAGCAGCATGTTACAGTACGAGGGTGTACCTTATTTAGCACTGTGTACAGGAAGTATTCGCTCACAGGTTAATGCTCACCATCTTAAACTAGTCCTAGGGTTAGATTGATGGCAGACATTTTGTATGCAGATGAAACAATGTCTTCCCTTCATTGCCACAACAAATATCAACCAGTCTGCTCGGGCACCGCGCAAATCTAAAAATGCTGCACAAACGCACTTCTCACAGAAAGCATCCTACGATGACGAAGCTTGGCAGCACTGTGCTTAGTGAAATGACGCCAGCCCTCGGCAGGGTCCCACACCACCACCTGGTCCCAGCACCCTGCGTCATCATGCTGATCCACACCCGGCCTTGCTGATTCATATGTAGCGTTTTGGCACTGTTCCTAATGCCTCGTCCTCGCTCAGACTCTGGTTAGCCACAGTTCTCCAACCTCTGCACACCCTCAAACAAGTTCTGCACATTCACTACGCATCATGGGACACCCTCCGCATACCCTCAACCATATACACTCCTCTAGTCACTCTTCGGACAATTGACTACCATTTTCACACCTTCTGTCATACTATACACACTGTCAGCCCTGAGCCCAACTTCATTTGAAGGACGCAGCGTTCTCAAAGTCTACGACTCTTCTGAGAACCATTTCTTGCTCTGCAGTCTCTCTTTGGAATTCTGTTTCCATTGATTTAAGAATCTTACAAAATGTCCTTCTTTTTTTGGGAAAAATCCACAAATGCTGTTTAAGGTTTTTGGCATTTAGTTAATTGCCCTCTGTCCTCGTTCACTGAGCAGTTGTCCTGTGGAGGAGATGGAGTTTTGGCAAGGGTCTGCGGCTCCGTTTATTCTTTCTTTTGATTTTTACTCTGTTTTTATGTTATTTCATTCTGTTTGTTTTTGTACTTTAATGGCTGTACAGCGCTCGTATACACTTCTGTTTTATCTGTGCCTTAATAAACAGAAACATTTAAAAATATGGAAGCGAGAGCTGGCTGATGACTGAAACGTGCTTGTGCTGGTCAGAGATTGTTTTAACACAAACCAGGGCAAAGAGAGAGTTTGGCAATCTGGCAGAATTATGAAGTGGAAGCATTTAGTAAAATCTATAATGATAAGCATTGACAAACCCAAGAGTTGTTGGTATGCAAAGAGAACAAGCCATGCATGTCCTTTGGGTCCCCACATTCCTTAAGTCTACATTTGACAAAGTCTGGCCTATTTGCTTTGCCAATGCTTGTTGATTTATCAATGGTCCCCATCTTTAAACCGAAGTACTGTGGCATGGTTACACTATTTAATTTTATTTATTTATTTATTTATTTTGCTTAGGGTGTACAAAGCTATGTGTACAAATTACAGCATCCTCTGCTGCTCTGTAATTCCTTCCCATAGTCGTCAAGAACATTTACTGTCGAATAACATTTCTTGACCGTTACAGACATTTTCTCTCTTTCTAGTACATCTTATCTTAACCAGTATACACCAGAACATCCAAAATGGAGGAGATATAGAACCACAGCACATACTCGTCCAACTTCTTGTTTAGTTTCTTTTATATTAAATGCATTCTCAGTGTACAGTAATTGGTTGCAACCCTTTTTCCGTGGTGTTTACTAAGATGCCATTTCTGCATCGTTTGCAGGTTGGGTAGAATGATTACAGTATATCCATGACATTAAGCCACAAAATCAAGACGGGCGCAACAGTATGCATGCAATGTGATCTAACAGTGATGCGCTGCTGTTGTCCTGGAGCGTTTACTCATTAACCGTATTTGTAAGAACGTTTTGTCAAAAAATAACTAATAGTGTCAGTGGAAACATACGGAGATTTCATGGAGTTTTAGAAAAACGAGGTAGTTTATATATGGGATAAAGTACCCGCTACCACACGTTAGAAGGATATTGCAAGCCACCGAGGAGTTTCATGACCAAATAGAGCAGCGAGTGGAAGGGTGAGTTCCTTTATAGGGTCGCAGAACTCCAAGGTGACTCGCAATATCATTATTATATCTGGTAGGAGCCATTTTATTCATTTGAATACACGGCCTCGTCTCTTGCATAATAGAATGTATGAGGTCTTTCTTTTGCTGATCCATATAATGAATATAGAATCTGTGTTTAAAAATGCACAAAACGCAGCTCCTAAATGTGTTGCAGAAAACGAGTTCAAGCATTTTAATAAAACGTATTGAAATAGTTTTCATTTTGTGCTATAAAATAAATAATACCATGCAGATTCTTGCTCACATGTGACAAACTCCAGCAGTGCGCAAATTATATATTCCTCCATAAACAGTTCGCTGTAAAGTGACACAGAAAACTATTCTGCAAGCAGTGAATTTGAAAAGATTTGTGTTATGGCTCTAATAAAGTGCTGCAATGACAGTTGGAATTCTCTCTGCTGGCTCAAGCAGCAGGCATTTTGACGTCACAATGGAAGCGGAAGCGCAATAACTCATTACAGAACATTATGCTACGCTCGGGCATGTAACTGTGGGCCCTCGGGGCATTACCTTAGGCGTAATGGGCCACCGTCTTGGGGCTTATTGCCACAGTAGTTATGTCATTTTCTTATTACAGGTCAGTTGTGATGTCACAACTAGTCAGTAAAAAGAAAAGTATTTCCAGGCTTTTATCCAGATATTGCAGGCTGCCCCGTACTACAGTAATATAATCGCGGTGATACACATTCGACTCTCCTTTATATAAATGTAGTATCTACTAAACGAACAGTAATCGCAACTCGTTCTCTTGTGTGCAGGTTTATTACGGCGGCTATCATGGTGACACTTCTGAAACCTTTTTGGTGGGCATTGTGGACAAAGATGGTCAGAAATTAGTGGAGGCTGCCAGGAGATGCAGAGATGAGGCAATTGCAGCTTGCAGACCAGGGGCACCGTTCTCTGTAATTGGAAACACAATCAGGTAAGCCTCACACTGACAAGTAAAGGGAGGGTTGGCAAGCAGGACAAAGGCTGGTGGTGGTTTGGTGTAAAACTGATGACATGTTTTCTGATTCAAAACCATAATTTCAGTTTGATATCAGTCTGTGAGCTGCAATGCTATAATGCTGTTATCTAGGTAAGAAAGGATATTTTTTGAAAATAGGAATGATTGCAGTAAGGTCAGCAGGCACACTTGTAGTAAGACTCTTATGTGCATGATAGCAGTACTTTATCAATGCAGGGTGCTTGCTCAACCGACAGTGGTTACTTTTACAGTACACATTTTGTGTATTCTTTCTTATTGGTCACTTATGTGCCCAGTTCAAAATATATTATGAGATGTCTTGCCCAAAACATTGGTCCAGTTTTATTTTATGTTTATTTTGATTTGTAGAATACATGCTTTAATCTCAAGTATTTCTCGGGTGAGCATCCGACAGAACTGGCTTGCAGTGTGTTGGATTCTTGGTCTGGCCATAAATGACTCTGACACTCCAGTGAACTGTTAACTTTTTTACTTAAGTTCAGGTACATCAAATACAGTTCTTAGAGTCAGGTAAGTAAAAGGGATCATAGGACACCCACCGGCATCCTCTCTCAGGGCGTACATCCTTGCAACTGTGAAACCTGGAACACACTCATAGATAAACATTCTAAGCCCTGCATTCCATCTCAAGATTCTAGTCAGTTGCACCAGATGCATGCAAAGTTAATCACAACACATCTTCCCCCTATAGGGACAAAAACAACAGCAGTAAAATATGAGTGACAAGATCAATATTTCATTAAAAAAAATAGTCCAGTAAAGTCCCACCTGAAAAATAAAAGATTAAAGAAAGCATTTCACAATAACCAAAAACAACTCCAAAAAGTTTAGACCTTGTCACCACTTCAAAATTCTATTAACATTAATTTCCATCCGTGGAATAAAATTAAAAGTCCACCTGTGGAGGGAACATGTTAATCTACCTACATGGAACAGCTAATGATGAACACTGTTATCAACATAATAACTCTAATGAAGAAATAATCAACACTCATAACACTAATATCTCATCTCACTCCCTTTACACCACATCCACTGAAGCTACACCTCATACACTTAGATCTAAAAATCCATGCACAGCACCACTCCCTACTCCTGCTACATCACCACTAAGTAGTTTACATTTGCATTGCCATATATATCACATTGTTCTATCTGAATTTAAAACCACACTGTTCTTGCAAAAGCTAAACACTATAACGTTGACATTGCACCTGAGTCAACAACCACCCATCCCCCCACACATACCATATTGGGCAATTGAGCATTGAACATGTTAACCAAGTAAAAGAAACGCCCCATCAATGTCCAAAATTCAAGCCTACAGGGCCCACAGTGATAATGTGCCTGTGGCAAAATGTAGGGTTAAAGAACCAGTTCCCAAAAAACACGTTTTGACATTCATCCAACATCACATGCGTGTCAAAGCAAAAACTAAATAGTGCACCAGCTTTTAATCTTTAAAGTCCACCTGTGGAGAGAACATATTAATCTACCTACATGGAAAAGCTAAACATTTTTTTTTAGCGTTAAACTCACAAACATCCATTTCGCTGAATGCATCCCTGATAAAGGCCACGACTTATAACTGTGGCCAGCTTGCACTACATTCTCAAAACTTACTTCTACGGCCTCTTGCACTCATGCTCAAAATTCTGATACTATAGACCTCTCATGACAGCTAATTCCTATCTTAATCTAACGTAACTAAAATGCCAATTGCATGCTGCCAAAACTTTTTATCTCCACGTGAAATCAGCACTTTTAAACTTTAAAGTCACCTGTGGAAGAAAACTTGTTAGACACAACATTCCTACCAGCAATCATTGGCAATCATTGTACTGAATACACTGAACCCAGCAACCGCCACGTGGCAGGCCAATACCACCAAACTTCAAAACAGGGAGCCAGCCCCCAACCAATGTCAACCCCAAATCAACCAACATCAAACCCACAACACTCAACCAGAAATCCACTTGCATAAATATTATAGCACCTAGCCTAACACACCCACTGAGAAGAAGTTCTAGTCACATTGGCGCCACTGATAACACACCAAACTAGACACCATTACCTCACACAACTCGACCTCACTACATGAGAGAACACCAATTGTACCCTATCACACACCCACTGAGATTAAGTCTTAGTCACGTTGCCACCACTGGTGCCACACAACCTTGACACCAATCTGTCAAACAACTTGACTTAAACCATGAAGAGAGCACATAAATTGCACCCTTTGATCCAATACAATGCTATGCTATCCACTCAGACTTGCACACTGAACCCACACACAATTCTACTCCACAACACCCGGAACAACAAATTTAGTATAAACATGGTTAACAGTAAAACAAAAACGCCAGATAAGAGTCCATAGTTTAAACTTGCAGGGTTGATCTCAGAGTGTACCTGTGGACATAAATGTTAGGTTAGGATACATAGTCATGCATATCTACTTTGAAGATTGGATCATGCGCATCAAATAAACCAGCCAGACTCACACAAATGTCCGCACACATGTCTGACCCCATATGCCAAATACAAAGGCACCACATAACTAGGAACTACCTAGTTCAACACAAAACTGTGTACTACCATAGCCAGCTACTCGGGGACCACGTCCCACCAAATTTGTGTCACAGCACAACTAGGACCACCGATCCCCAACCTTAGACAGTACATGTCAGCCCCTTCAAAAATCACAATTATGAGTCCCGCACCATGCTCTACACCAAACACATACAAAAATGACGAATTGAGCGTTAAAAATGGTTTAAAATAACAATAAACATCGCATCACAATACCATACCTTAAGCCTGCAAAGTCTTAATGGTAAGATCCTGTGGAGAAATGCATGGTTAAGTTACTCAAACACATGTATTGAACTTCTTTAGCAAATTTCATCCATATGGCAATAGCATTACTCACCAAACGTGTGTGGCCCAACCACAATGAACACTCAAACCTTCCACCAGATGGTGATAAACCATATATCACCCTCCTGGTCGGTTCTTTCAGGTTCCCAAAATAGACATCCAACCACCAATTAAGAAAACATTAATAGGCCTCATCATCACACATGCATTATGGGTGTTAATTCCAAACATCAATAGTGCAACAACATTTCCATCAAAATTAAATTATGCACCCCCTTTCCATGAAACGTATCTGTGATAAGGCGGCTGAAGTAAAGGAAGATCAGAGCCAGATCAAATCTCTTTCCTGTGTTCATCAAACCAGGAAGGGTTAGAGTATGATGTCATAATGGAGGGATTGCCTATCCTATGAAAGACACTGAATTACACCAATGAGAACCATTGGAGAAGTACTTTTTTCTAATACTGGTTTTTGCTATGTTTTTGTTTTTGTATGTTGAATTTTGAAAATGATAAAGAAGAGAGAGATGGAGGGAAGGGCTGGCACTGGAGGAAGAAACCGTTTACGAGTGGGCTTATTGAGGCAAACCTGGGCGAGAAGATGAGAGTTTAAGAGGGCACCCGTTGTGCAATTTGTTTACAAACTGTGTTGTTGGTTTTGTTGCAAAGAAGGAGAAGTGGCGTAAAACCAAGAGAAAGAGTAAATACTACGTCTCACCGTCAAAAACAGAAGTCGAGCTGCGCCGCTGAAATAGACGCTGTCTGGTCCGCGGCTCCACTCCGTGCCCCCACCTTTGTGGAGGAGGAGCTGTGGCGTAAGCCTCCCCTGTGTGAACGACGCACAGGGAAAAGGGGCCCGACCGCAAGTACCAATCGGCATCAAGACGGCCCAGAAGGAAGGAAACAGCTGACACGTAACAAGAGCCGTGAGAGGGAGAGAGCGAGATCAGAGCGCTGATGACGGCTGACAAACGCCAAGGAAGGGAGATCCCAAAAGGTGAGCGGTACGAACGCTGTAAGAGAGCTGGTTGGGAGGAATAAGACTGGTAGACAAAATGATATGGAGGAAGAGGCGGAGTCATAGACTTTTAAAGGGGAAGAGACTTTGTGGCAGCAGTTAGGAAAGAAGAACCTTCCTGAGGTCTAGGAGGGAATGAAGAAATTAAAGCTGGAAAAGAACTTCTAACGAGACTCCCTCAAAGAAGAGGATAAGTGCCAATATTTTTCCCTATACTCAGCAGTGAGACTTTAAAACCAATACGGCTATAAAGACCCAAATTTCCACCTCAAAGGAGGGGCCACACCACCAATGAGACCAAGTAAAACTGCTCATCCTCATGGCTGATAACAAGACTATGTTCCTGTGTTAAAGAGTTGTCTTTGTTAAAATAAAAAGTACCACTTCTGAATCATTAAGGTAGTTGAGTGGTATTTTCCCTACCACATCTGTAACCGTATCCCTTGGCATCTGCAGCAAAAATCTTCAGGAACGGAGATCACCGCCCCAACTGTCATTCTTGTGGAAATGCAGTACCAATACGGAACACAAGTCACTGATTTAAACTTTCCCCAATACCTTCGCTGGCTTCCTCCGCATTGCTAGCCACAAACGCCAGTGCCCCACGGCATTCCTCTCTTCCGGCTCCTTTTTACCCTAAAAAAACAGAATCATCTGTCCCAGGAAGGCGCTTTGCCTCGGCACGTATCATCAAAGAACAGAACCTAATCACATGCAGATGCCACGTCATGATGACTCGACATGTAACCTGGGTTCCTTTTTCTTTTCCTTTACAGATCCTCACTTCACTGTTCCAAAGAAGCAAACGCTGATAATAGTGATGCCTTCGCTCTGTTGTAGTCATCGTCATCACCCCCTGCATTCTGAATGACGTCATCATTCAGGCTGAGACACCCATGAGAGCGGAGCTCCCAGCTCCAACAAACCTTTCTGGAACACGCCCAACTCATAGCCGTGGACTTCAGCCAGCCCCTTCTGTAATCCAGCCTCGTAACAAAGGTACTTCCATTGCACCTTTCTCCAATCAACCGCCACAATGTTCATCTACATGACTCCCTGACACAGCATTTTCTCATTTAAACTTCAACCAAAGTCACTTCAATTTTCAGCTCCTCACAGCGCCTGTAGCGCTACACTGAGCTCCAGTTCACTGCAGCTCCTCACAGCTCTCTGTAGCGCTTCGTTGAGACTCCAGCCTCTGCCATTCCTAACCAATGGACCTCTTGACTTTCCACTGGCACTTTTAAGCAGCTCCCTTGGACCTCCTGCCCAATTACTTTTACTCTGCAATGCCGCTTGACAGCCTCTTGCAGCACCTCACTGCACACTGCAGCACATTACATAGGGGCTCACTTGCCCTTACTAAAGCGCCTCTTCACTTCCGCAAAGCGCTACACTTCAGCAAAGCCCCTCTTCCCACCTCTTCACATCTGCAGCGCCTCTTCACATTTGCAGCACCTCACTGTGCCATACAGCGCTTTGCTGCCTCTGCAGCACCCCTTATGCAGCGACTCTTCACTGCATTTTACAGCTCCTCACTGCCCTTGCACCATCACTTCACTGCCTTAAGCAGCACCTGACTGCCTCTGCAGCGCCTCTTCACTGCCTGTTGCAGTGCCTCACTGCCCTCGCAGCACCTCTTCACTGCCTCATGCAGCGCTCCTTCACTGCCCGATGCAGCGCCTCACTGCCCTTGCAGCACCTCTTCACTGCCTCATGCAGCACCTCACTGCCTGGGCAGCTCCTCTTCACTGCCTGTTGCAGCTCTCACATCCATTCAGCGCTGTTACCTGAGAGAGGATCACTTCTCTTAGGGGGGGCGCTGGGTGTCTCCCTTTGGTACTGTCCCCTCAGCACAGCCAGCTTCATCTTGTCACCAGTGTTGGATTCAGGGTCGGGCCATAAATGACTCTGACACTCCAGTGAACTGTTAACTTATTTACTTACTTAAGTTCAGGTACATCAAATACAGTTCTTAGAGTCAGGTAAGTAAAAGGGAACATAGGACACCCACCGGCATCCTCTCTCAGGGCTTACATCCTTGCAACTGCGAAACCTGGAACACACTCATAGATAAACATTCTAAGCCCTGCATTCCATCTCAAGATTCTAGTCAGTTGCACCAGATGCATGCAAAGTTAATCACAACACAGTGCTCAAATGGCCGGCTAGGGTCTTTTGCAACAGCTGAATACAGTTCTTGAACCCTAGCAAGGGCTGCAATATTCCCATGATCCATCAGGAAGGAAACTCGCGCAGCAACAAATTGCGGTGAGCGTGCCAGAGAGAGGGTTGGAATGCTCCTAGGACCAATTTGGCAGCGATTGAAGCAGCACCTAGGTTTGTCATTGGTCACTGGGTTGACACAGCAGTAACGATAAAGCAGGGAGCCCTGGGTGTTTGTGGAACGGATGCGCACCAGCGATTACATTGCCCTTATGTGACGTTGCACAGGAGGTGGGTGTCGAGGGTGCAAAGGAATTTAATCTTGTGGACCAAAATGCGGAAAGCTATATATTTTAGAAGCAGATAACATGTGCATTTTTAAAAATGATGGTTATCATCTGAGCGAGTATCTTGGAAGCAGACATTTTGAATGAAATATTATTCTCTATGGAGCAGTCACACAGAAGCTTGGCTGCAAGTGTTAGTATGTCTGCATGTTTCTGCATGTCAATAAAGATTGGTTGTTTGTGCTATTTCAGTATCGCCTTTTCAAAGCAAGCAATTGTCATGAATGACATGCGAGTTATGGGACACAATATACATTGCCATATCTGGTGGGCAGTTATGATTATATTGAAGACACCGAGACATGTATTATGTTTCACTTTCTTTACTATTTCTTGCAGCAGTAAAGCAAACTTAAAAATACAAAACTACATATCCCATCTATCTTTGGGTTTTAGTGTAGTTTTCAGAGTTTGAAATAATGAATACATCTATTCCCTTATTCCAAACCATCATCTTGGCTCCCTTATGGCTGCCCATCCTCGAATGAGCTCCTCCTTTTTCTTTTATGCAATATTCAGGAGAATTCACGCCACCATAGGAAATATGACAGTTCAAATGAGAAGCAGATAACCTCCACCTGGCCTGGGCTTTGGACCACACACTTGCATCCGTCAGGAGGTTTTTGATTCAGTATCCATAAAACAAAAATTGTCAGTGGGATGTGCTATCGTTATCACTCGTAGAATACGAGAGGACAGCATCGTAGAGCAAATCATCGCATAATAGCCTTATTAGCCAACAAAGGGTGGGATAATACTCGTCTTTGGGTCTTTAATAGAATTAGGACTCCTTTATACTGACACACATGGGCAATTACATTCAATGGCAAGAAATATAATGAAGTATTATGCTGGTTCAAAGCTTATTCACCACAAATGACTCTATGCCCTTGCTCGGCGAAAAGGAGAATACTTTAAACACTGAACACACCAGACCAGACGATTGACTTCATGATATTCTCCATTCTAGCTCATAGGCAGAAACCTCTAGTTGCCAAGGCTCACCTAGATGAGTGAGCACCGAATATATATCAGTGGCCACCTGGTCCATCACCCAACTCAACCACCTCGCAAATGTGGTTGTCAAGACTGGTTTTAAAGACTGCCGCAAAGCTCTGAGAAGCTCTTTACTAGCTTATGCTACTTCAAGTAGAGGACCATGCAGCAAGCTTGCATGGAAAGCTAGGTAAGGCACTGACTTAATCTCTGTCTTGGTTTACCATGATATTGAGAAACCCACACCTTTGGGAGTTTACACTCTCAGACCACTTTAGAGCCCCCACATCTGACACCCTCTTGCATGTGACTAGGCACATCAGCATAGTAGACTTACAAACTATAGTCTTAAGATTCAGACCATCATTATCTTTCCAGCTTCCGAAAAGATGCAAAATCACATTAATATCCCACAAAGAATAACACCTGTATTCATAAAGTATCAGGAACTTCACTCTCACTAAGACACAAGCTATAAGCAGATTCTCGCAAGAAGGTTTACAAACCATGTGCTGTAGTCAGACTGAAATCACTGGCGTATACACTCCCAAACTTTTTTGTATTGGCATTTCTTAATAACATACAATAACCCCCCCTTCCCACCTCCCACCGAATGCTGAAACACCCCCCATTGTCTCCCCTCTTTGGCTCTGCATGTTACTTATTTTTTATTATTTATTTATTTTTTAAAGAATTTTATTAGTTTTTCAATACAACCAACAATACAAACCAAACACGCAGTGCAATCCACAATTATTACATTAACATCAATTAGTCTTCGTTCACTGCCCCCCTGTTCCCACCCCCCTTCACGAGCCTGTTTGTCCTTCGCACTCAGTATCTGCTACACTCGGCAGGGCGTCATTTTCATCAGATTCCTCTGGATCTAACATTGTTCCAAATAGACCAGATATCAGTGCTTTCCATGCCATCAGGGTACCCACTTCTTCCTCCCAAGACATGCTACTTGCCTCCTGCCACACCATCGTTTCAGCCTCCGCCCATTTCTGTAATTCTTTCCACCACACCTCCACCCGAGGCTTATGACACTTTTTCCATCCCATAGCTATCCTTCGCTTTGCAAGCACGTACGCCAGGTCTTTCAGCTTCCCAACATGCTTCATTTTTCGTGGCCTAGGAAACCCTCCCAACAGGCAGGCCCAAGCCGTGTCTACGGCGAGCGTGACCCCTTTCTCTGCTAGCTTTTGTGCGACTTCCCTCCAGAAACACTCGATCACTGGGCATGCCCAAAACATGTGCGTCATATCAGCATTTTTCTCATCGCACTTAGGGCACGCCTGTCTCCCAGCATTCCTGAATTTAGATATTCTCAGCGGGGTCATATACGCTCTATGCATTACGTACAACTGTATTTGCTGCAATCTGGCATTCCTAGATACTTTCTTATGGTATCCCAGGGCCCGCTCCCACATCCCATCCTCCATTTGGGCACCCACTTCTGTTTCCCAATCCGAATTTCAAATGTGTCAATTCCTTTCCAACCTTAGTCATTACCATCTCATACAATCTAGAGATCTCATGCCCCCCTTCAGTTGTGTCATATATCATCCCCATAATGGCATCCGGTTCCTCCGCCAACACCGTTTCAGGCCACGTTATCCGAATCTTCCGCACCAGCCTGTGGTACGTAACATACTGGCCCCCATGTAGTCCTTCCTCCTCTCCAAGTCCTTCAAACTCCCTGATGGACCCCTCCTGCCATATATCTCCCAACGTCACCAGTCCCACCGCCTCCCAATAGTTTCTGATAATCGCCCTCAGTTGCTCATCTCCTCCCGCCAAAGCAACCAGAGGTACCTGCGGAGAACACGGGAACGGGTCACCCATCATTATACATGCTCGTCGCCACATTTTCCACCCAAGCCTCATCATCCCCGGGCACTTCTTTATTTCTGACTCAGGCAACCAGATAATTTCTTTCAGGTAAAACGGGGCACAGTCCTGCCCAAACAATCTAAGTTCAGGGGTGGCTTCATCGGAAAGCCATTTGCCACAAACTGTAATTGACTTGCTATATAATAGGCCTCAAAATTAGGTAGCTTGATACCCCCTTTTTCATGAAAGTTCTGCAACTTCCAGAGCGCTACTCTATTCCGAGTACCATGCCACAGGAAGTCTCTACACATACCATTCAATTGAACAAAAAACCCCTTGGGAATCATATGTGGGATATTGCTAAAAAAATGTAGGAGCCTAGGCAGAACCACCATCTTAAGCATCGCTCCCCTCCCCATCATCGCTAGGGGCAGTTTCTCCCAAAACCTCATACATTTGCGGATTTTCTCAATGGCCATCACGGTATTACACCTGTGTTCCTCCTCTGCCGTATGGCACACATCTATTCCAAGGTACGGAAAGAGCCCACCGTCCACGGCACCTGTAACACCGGCAACCTTTCTGCAGGAATTCCCTTGTAACTGCCTAGCGGGAAAATGCTAGATTTTTGGGGATTCACCGCTATGCCGGACAACCTCCCATACCTTTCCATCACCTCCAGAATATACTGAAGATTTTCTTCCGAGTATCTCAAGTATAATAACAAATCATCCGCATATAGGGATATCAGGTGCCGCTCTCCCCCAACCTCAATACCTATCGTGTCGTATTGCTGCCTCAGGTATAGTGCCAGGGGCTCCAGAGCCAGAATGTACAACATTGGGGACCAGGGGCACCCCTGTCTAGTGCCTCTGCTAAGTTGCCATCTCTCGGATACCACTGTTCCTGTTCGCGCCCTGGCTAGTGGCGCACTATTCAGCATCTCCGTCCACCTAATGTACCCCGGCCCCATTCCATACTATCACAAAGCCGCCAGCAGCCACGCCCATCTGACCGAGTCGAAAGCTTTTACTGCGTCCAAAGACACGATTGCCATCGCTCCTTCGTTGTCACAGCCCCATTCAATCACCCGATACCCGATGGAGTCGCCTGTGGTTGTGCGTAATATTCCTGTCCGGGACATAGCCCGTTTGGTCCGGGTGTATTAATTCGCTAAATACTTTCCGCAGTCTATTCGCCAGGACCGCCGTTAATATCTTGCTGTCCTGGTTCAGCATCGACAACGGTCTGTACGAACCGCAGCTATGCCCAGGTTTATTAGGTTTAGGGAGCGGTATTATGATCGCTTCTCTGAGCGACTCCGGCAGTCGTCCCACTTCAAACGCCTCATTGAGCATTTCCAACATTGGGGGGAGCACTTCCGCCCCATATGCTTAATAAAATTCACTAGGTAATCCATCTGCTCCCAGGGTCTTACTAGTAGGTAGCTGCCTAACAACCTCCTCCAACTCCTCCAAAGTAATTGGTGCGTCTAGTTCTTCTCTTTCTTCTGCGCTTATCTTGGGCAATCCTATATCTTGCAGAGTTTCCAGCATCTCATCCCGGCTGCCTCCTCCTCTATCCTCATATAGTTCTCTATAATAATCCGCAAATTCCCTGTTGACTCCCTCTTGGGTGTCTGCCACCTCTCCATCTTCTCTGGTTATCGTCCTAATCGGGGGCCTAGGGGTTTCACTCTTATATAGCCACCCCAATAGACGGCCCGTTTTATCTCCACCCGCATGTTGTCTCTCAACGTACTTTTTGTAATTAAGGTTGCAGAGCCTTTCCCAGTATTCCGTGCACTGTTGCTGTAGTTTAAGCACCAGCTCGGCGTCTATGCTTTCACTTCTTAGTTCTCTTTCTAAGTCCCCTTCCACCCTCTGTAAATCAGCCAGGACCCCATCCTGCAGGCCTTTCGATTTAGCGATGGCCACACCCCGCATCACCACCTTAAAAGCCTCCCACAGTGTTCCCGCAGAGTCAACGCTGCCTGTGTTCACCTCAAAATAGCCAATGATCTTGTCTCTTATATCCTCCCGAAAAACCGGATCTTTGAGCGCCTCCGCACGGAGGCGCCAAGTTGGAATCCGTGCCCTAGGGCAGCTGTATTGCCTCCCCAGAACCAGGGGCGAGTGATCCGACAGGACCCTCGCTTTATATTCTATGTGAACGATCTCTATCATTACATCTGATGTGGCAAAGGCATAATCAAGTCTAGTGTGCAGCTGTTGCGGGGCCGAGTAATGTGAATATTGCCTCTCATTAGGATGCTTTGTTCTCCACACATCTACCAATCCAAAGTCGTCTAACAACGACTGCAATGCCCTAGCTGCTGGGGCAGGCCTGACCATCTTGTCATCCGACCTGTCTAATACGGGGTTTAGCACACAATTGAAATCCCCTCCCCAGATCACCGCGCTACCCAGGCACAAGCTCAGGTTGGTGCACATAGTCCGGAAGTACTCCGCCGTATTTTGATTAGGGGCGTACGTGTTTACAATGCACACCTCTCTATTCTCCACCACCCCTCCCACAATGACCAAACGCCCCTCAGAGTCCACCGTTTCCTGTATCAAGTGAAACGGGACGTATGGCGCCACCCAGACCAGCACACCCCTAGCATAGGCCGAGTACGAAGACCCCACTACAATACCTTTCCATTTTCTCCCCACCAGCTCCAGTTTTTCCCTTGTCAAATGCGTCTCTTGTAACAATGCAATATCTATCTTCTGTCTTTTCAAATACAACATGACCTTATTCCTTTTTAGGTAGCTATTGAGTCCCCTGACATTCCACGTCACCATTCTAAGATCCCCCGTGGCTCGTCAGTACTCATCTCCCTCCCTCTCAGCCAACCCCATCCGCCAGCGCAATACAGATACAATTCTAGGGCTGTTCCCTGTAGACTCGTGTTTAAACTCAAACCCCCCAAAACTATATACACATCAAACTCTCCGCCACCCTCCCCTCCCCTCGCCCATCCCTTCCCCAACAACTCCCTCCCCAACTGTTGCCCAGCTCCATCCCAGGATCTCAGGCACCCCCGCATCTAGCCCTGTCTGGTACGCTCAGAGCTCAGTAGGGTGAAGTCGCCCTAATGGCCACTTAACTATTAATACTAAATGGGGACTAGCCCTGAAAGGCTCCTTAATAAAGCAACAGTCACCGTGCACACAACGCATTATCTATCCTACTCTGGGCCCGTCTACGAACAGGCCACATCAATGACTATAATCAAGTCCCATAGTCTTAAGCCGCACCATCTCCCTGTGCTCCCATTACTCATTACTTATCTCTTCCACCTCTTTCTTCCGCCTGGATGTCAGGCTCTTGGGGGCAGCCCTGCGTATCAAGCCATCCCATGGCATCCTCCGGAGTGTCGAAAAATAAAGTTTTATT
Organism: Ambystoma mexicanum; assembly: GCF_040938575.1. NCBI lineage: Eukaryota > Metazoa > Chordata > Amphibia > Caudata > Ambystomatidae > Ambystoma > Ambystoma mexicanum. Next base: position 981,243,121 of record NC_090931.1, read on the forward strand.
TTTATGAAAGACCTTCAATTTCGCCGGGTAAAGTAGCATGTATTTCTGACCCGCCTCCCTCAGTCTCCTCTTAACAGCCCCGAAGTTCATTTGGCTCCGCTGCACCATCAGGGTGTAGTCCGGGTAGGCTGTTATGTTTGCCTCCCCTCGCTTGATTGTTCCACCTTTGCGAAAGTGTTCCAGAATCCTTTCCCGGTCCCGATAGTTGAGGATCTTGGCGATGACTGGCCTAGGCGGGTTGCCTGGCGGCGGCCTCCTTGTCGGAGCCCTGTGCGCTCGTTCCACGGCAAATCCTTGAGACAGAACTCCTCCGGTTATCTCCTGTAACAACATGGTTTCGACAAACTCCGTGGGGTTGTGGCCCTCTGTTCCTTCCGGTATACCCACAATGCGGATATTGTTCCTTCGGGCGCGTTCTTCCGGTTCCTCCGCTCTACTCTCCAGGTTTCTCACTCTTTGCACCAGGGCATGCAGTTCCGACTTGTGTGAGGCGCAGTCCGCTGTGTTCGAACTCCCTTCTTTCTCCAGCCTCTCTGTGCGCTCCGACAGGGACCTCACATCCTGTCGGAGTAGATTCACCTCCTCGTGCACTTCACCGACCTTAAGGTCCAACATTGTTTTCAAGTCAGCCACAACTATTTCGAGCTTGGCCTCCCAGGCTGCTTTCAAGTCCGCTTTCGAGTCCGCAATTGCAGCCAGCACCTCTTTATTTAGACCCTCGGCGCCCATGCCACCTGCGGGAAGCTTGTCTTTGCTCCTGGCGCTTTCCGGGCCCGTCGGTGTTCTGGCAAATTCGTCCAGCTAGGTTGCTTCACTTTTTGTCTTAGAGGCTTATTAGACATGACGCAGCAGTTGTATGTTGTGGGTCCCCCCACCTCTTATGCTCCACAATCAGGGGGAGAAGGGCGCACACTCTGTTCCAATGTCCAAGGCCTTACCCAGGCATGGGGGCCTCAGAACCCCAAAAGCTCTGCCAGCCTCCTCCGTGGCATGCCCTATCGGCCTTTGTACACACCAAGATGCAGTGTCTCTTAAGTTTCCTCTCGTTGGAGGCGCGGACTCGCCTACTTTCACCCACTGTGTACGTTACAGAGCATCCACCATAGCCTTTGCTCTGATTGCCTTAGGAACACATCTCATGCAGTGCGTCCGCGCTATTGTTTGCGTAGTTCCAGAGGGGCGGCCCAGTGCTGCCTTCCGTTTTTGAGGCGGCCCCCACACCAGCGTCCCGAGCCTATTTCTCGTGTGCCACAATGGATTGTGCTCTCCCACGTAATCAGATCAATCCTCCGCTGGGGTACCTCATAACACTTGTCCGGATCACTGACAAGTAACCATAGTAATTGAAGACACCAGTCTCAGCCATCAGGCGCCATTTTCGGGTCTAGTCGCCTCAAGCTGCCTCTTGGGTTCACTAGTTTCGAAGCTTATTGGCCAGCCAGCACTCCACTTGATGTCTGAGCAGGGAGGCGCACCCTTAGTCTCAATATCGCCCGCGCCACCCAGTTTATGGGACACCGACACCGTCGCGGCACATCTGGCCAGTCCTAGGCGGCATATAGTGGCCCGTCAGTCCGCCCTCCTTTCTTCGCTCCTGCCGGGTAGTGTCAGGGCACCAGAGGTGGTCACACGTGTCACCGAGGAAATTGTGCCCCTAGAAGTGCCCTTGTTGTGTTTGGGATTATCCTGGAACTATTTTATGTGCCCTCTAATTTCCATGCAGCTTTTTATTCACGCATTCTCCTGCTGCAGTAACAATGACCCCGCTCAAGCAATCTGCCTCCTACCTGGGGGGGTCGGCTCCAGAGTCTGCATCAGCTGTTTGGGGCGCCGATGCTGCAGCCCGTGTGTCTTACTGCAGCTGGGTTAGCGAGTCGTGGTTCTTGGCTGTTTATGGGCTCTCTGGTGGGTGCTTCAGGTCGGGTTCTGACTGCTCATTCACGCTCCTCGTACTGGACTCAGCACTGCACCTGTGTACCCCGCCGTACTGTCTCTGTAGTGCAGTTTATTATCCCCGCTAGTCTGAGCACCCCGTCATGAATCCACCTTACAATAGGCACCCTTTAACACAGTGTATGGGCTGCACCACGGCTTCCAGCAGACCATAAATCCAATAAAGTGTTGCCGGCTCTCCCCTCCTGTTCAATTGAGGGCACTGGCACTGAAGCTACAGTTTATCATAGGTTGCGCCTGGTGTTAAGAGCGCCCGATACATTTGTAGCCTTCCGGGAAGACCCGTGTCGGTGTCAGGGCTCAGTGTCCCAGCAGTCCTCCGCCCCTGCTGTTGCTAAAGACCAGAGCCTTCTGTCAATTACAAAGCTCACTCCTGTCGACCCTCGTTGCACACAATACAATGTATCACCGATCAGGCCCAGCTCGGTCTCCTCTCGGCTCTTCTCACGTCCCAGCTGCAGGCTGCTTCAATGCCAGCTAAAGCCCTGGAGCCACAGCCCACAGAGCCACTCTCTCACACTGGCTGCCCTCTTCCAGGGCCCCGAACAGGGTGTCGGATGCAGCGCCCCAGCTAGTGGCTGCCTCAGTGACAAGTTGGGTCCCAGAACCGCGGCTCTTGGAGCCGCTTCCTCATGTAGGCTGCACACCTCTGGGGCCCCGAATCGCGCATGGAGTCAAGTAGGTAGGCACCCGATCCAGCCACGTCTTTGTTCTCTTTGTCAGGCGGCAGCCATCTTTTTCTTCCTAGCAACATCGCCCAAAATCTTCTGCAGCCTTCGGCAATGTGCTTAATGCACGGGTCCGTGCCACAGAGTATCCACACGTGCTCCTAAGCTTCAGATGCACAATCCTTCTAGTTATAGCAGATTTATTTCAGTCATTGCGCGGTTATCAGCCAGATCTTGTACGGATCTGCAGGAGCTCCAGTATGGACACGTCCTCCTACATGGCTTCCCAGCCACGCCCCTCGGCTCTGCATGTTACTTTACAAATAAATAATAATTTTTAACAAAAAGAGTCAATGAATGTCCACAATTCGAAGGTGCTGAGGGTAGTATCGAATATTATAGTCACTTTGTAAGAATTTCAATGCCTCCCCACAGTCTTGTGAGAATTTTGACTGATCCCCTTGGATGTTGTATGTGATCCATTCAAGAGCAACATAGTTCCTCAGCAAAGAGCACAGAGGCACAGAGTCTTTAGAGTTCCATTTCTGTTCAATTCCCAATAACGCAGCCAGTTGGAGTATTACACAAGTTTTACAAATCTGTTTTGAGCATTTTCAGATTTTTGGCTCAAGAATCAACAAAAGACTAGACTTCAGGGAACTGGGTTTCAATAGCCCAAAAATGTGTGCCAACGTATCCCTGATTTCTGCCCAGTATCCCCGCAGTTTTGTACAACTCCACACTATATGCCCCCAGTCCCGAATTAGCCCACATAGCCTCCAGCACTGCGCCAAGATAGTTGGTCTCATTTTATGTAACCGGGCCGGTGTATAGTGCCATTGAACTAGTAACTTGTACAAACATTCCCTTACTTGAATTGATCTGGTGAGTTTGGGAATGTCTGCCCAAAGCCCCTCTCTTTCATTTTGCGAGATATGTTCCCCCAGAGTCATCTGCCATCGAGATCTGTAACACAGAGAAGTAACGGGAGGAGTCGCAGCCATGATTTTATACATATTCAAAATTAAAGCCTTATTCTCTGGGTTAGAGTTAACACAATTTTCAAACCTTGTGAGCTCTCTCGTCGCCGCCTGCTTGTTCTGGGAGGGGGAGTCAATATCCAGTGGCGAACCTGGAAATCCTGGAAGCGGTCCGATTCATTCAATCCCAATTCTGTTTTGCTTTGATTGAAGGGCTTAACTTCTGTGCCGAGAAACATATCTCGCAATTTCGTACATCCTGCATGTTGCCATTTAATAAATTCCCTTGGGCTCTGTCCCGGGGTGAATTGGGGATTATAGAATAGCAGCGTATAAGGTGAAGGAAATGTTGTGAAAATGTATTTTCTGGCTGCTGTATCCCAAATATCTTCAAATAGGCTTGTGATCAGACTCGTGTGGATATTGAAGGGCCGTTCCACTTTGGAGAGCCAGAGGTTGCCTCCTAATTGTGGTCCTCCTATTACCCGATCTATTTGCACCCACCTTTTCTCAGAATTTGTCACCCACCATTCCTTTACATTACAGAGTTGTGAGACTTGATAATCATATTTGGGAGTCCTAATCGTCCCTTGATCGTAGGTGTAGTTAAGACATCATACGCAACCCTTGGGGATTTTTTTCCAGACAAATTATATCATTCTGTGTAACTTTTTTAAGTAGGGGGCTGGTATACGAAGTGGGAGAGCCTGGAATAGATAGAGCAGTTTAGGGAGGATTACCATTTTTATTGTATTGATGCGACCAAGACATGCGATTGTCATAGTACCCCATTTACTTAGTTGACCCGCTATTTCTTTCAATAATAGTGGGTAATTAACTTCATACATCCTTGACAATTCCGTAGGCACTATGACACCTAACAGTTTAATGCTGTCTTGTGCCCAGACAAAATGGGCTTGCGAATGCAGTTGCTGTACTTCTTAGGCCAAAAAAGAGAGATTTAAAATTTCGAATTTGGCATGATTAATTTTTAACCAAGCTTACAATTTTATTGGGTATGTTACAAACAAGAACATATCGGCTGCATATGCCATAATTTTGTGCAGGGTCCCACATAACATTATCCAAGATATATCATTAATGTGGCGTACTTTAGCTGAGAACGGTTCCAAACATATGGCGTACAAAAGCAGTGACATCGGGCATCCCTGATTGGTCGCTCTTTGAAGAAAAATAGGTGGGGAAAACTGTCAGTTTATTAGAAGACGGGCAATCAGATTTTTATAATTTACTTTAGTTTTCCCAAAAATCCGCGCCAAGATTCCACTCATTAGCACCTTAGAAGCTGCGAGCCGGAGGGCGGCTGTACCGCACATATAGCTCCGGGTACGGCTCCTGCCACGGGCCGCAGGAGGAGGTCACATCGGCCCCCTCCCGCGCCGAGGAACGGTGCTCCCCCTCCCCCATCGGGACAGGGAGCGGCCCGCGCACCGAGAACCACCATCACAGGCTCCCCCAGAAGACGCGAGGCGGAGGCCATCGGTGGGGGAGGCGAGGATCGGGGAGGCCCCACGGAGCGGGGCCCCAGCATTGCGGCGCCCGGGGGTCGGGCAGACATCCGGCGCCTCCGAAGAACGGGCTCGGCGACCCTCGGCAGCAGCAGACCCCGCAGGAAGAGCGGGACGGAGCCGGGTGCGGCGCAGATCTCCCACAACCGCCCCGGGACGTCGGTCTCCAGCGGCGGTCCCCAGTCCGGTGGACCACAAGGTGAGGCGCCCCCCCTGGTGCACCCCGCGCCCCCCTGGGGCCCCGTGAATTTGGAGGGCCTGCCCCCCCCGCACCAGCGGCGAAACCACACGAAGGCCCACCCGGCCGAGGCGGGGAGGGATCATCCCCCCCCCACCCCACAGCTGAGAGATAAGTGGAGGTGGCCACAAACCGGAGCACCGTAGACAGACCCACCCAGGGTAACAGAGTGCGGCGCAATCTCCGAGGGCTGCACTAACCGGACCCCCAACTCTGCAGCACACGTGGGGTCTTTACAACAGGCGACACAGCTAAGAGGACTATACGTCCCCCTTCTCCCCTAGTAGCCCCCCGAAGCCACCCCCTACAACGATAAACAACTCAAGAAGGGACACGAAATCAGCAGGACGCGCCAAGGCCCACCTAACAAGAGGCATCTCCCCAGCCAAAGAAATAGGAGACGGGACGGGCTTGTCCGGGGGGACTCCAAGACAAGAACATTTATAGGAAGACATGTCTAAAGCGAAGGGGAGGGGGGGGGGATCCCTACAGACACAGCAGCCCCCCAAACAAGACTCCAACCTGATACAAATGTGGGCAGGGGACACCCCAGTGTCGACCAGGAGCAGGATTCAGGAGGACTCTTCTCAACAGGCCGCAAACTCGTCCGAGACAAGGGACTTGGCCCCCGGCTCCCAACCTCCGACAAAAGACGATATGCACTCCTGGTTTAAAGAACTACAAGATAAATTGATGTCAACGGTCCAAGACCAGTTTGCAGCTATTAAACAGGATATGCAACAGGCAATTCAAGGAGTTCAACATGACATTGTCAACCTGGAGGAAAGGACTGACACCCTAGAAAAGATAGTGCAAAACGCAGAAGAAGAGGCCCTTCAGCGCGCCGAAACACAAGAACACCTGGTGCGCCTGACCCATAATCTAGAAATTCAGTGCGAAGACCTCGAGAATAGGTCCCGCAGATCGAATATTCGCATCAAAAATATGCCAGAATCGGTCCTGGACGGGGACCTAAAGAAGGCTGTTCAGGAGGTTTTCGGAGATATCATCGAAGCTCAGGACCCGGAGACAGTGGGGATCGATCGCATACATCGAGTAGGCCCGAGACGCACGGGGGCACCGGGAGAGAGACCCAGAGACGTCCTGGCGGCTTTGTCCTCCTATCCACAAAAAGAGCTTATTCTACGAAGAGCAAGGCAGTTGGATCAAATCAGGATGAATGGGGCAGACATTCAACTGTTTCAGGACTTATCAGCCGTTACACTCCTAAAAAGAAGAGAGATGGCCCCTCTCACGAGGGAACTGGTCACAAGAGAGATAAAATATAAATGGACATTCCCTTTCGGTCTGCTGTTCGACTGGGAAGGGAAACAAAGGAGGGTGACCTCCATGGAAGAGGGGCTATCCATTTTGGACATCCAGCCAGGGGAATCCTTGGCCAGAAAAGACAGGAAAATGGGGGAACCACACAACAGGCCGGGGGGATGGGAAATGGTCCGACAGAAAAGAAAACGGCGCGGAGCGGGTAGGGATGGGACTACCGTAACAAATTAGTGGATGCAAATATGAAAGCACATAAGACCCGGGGCCCAATAACTGAAGACAGCACATGGAACGGCCCCCAATGATGGAAGTCGCAAACAACAGACTTAGTTGGCCCGGCTCGGAGCTGGAACAACCCACATAAAGGTCAAGGAACGATGAGGGGTTTAGGACTCCCCAAAAAGTTAACCTCGAGCCTACAGAGGGCTGGGAGCGACAGGCGGAACGCCAGAGCTACCTTAGGTACCCGTGCCCTCCTCGGGTGTAAAGTTGGAACAAAGTTTTTGGTTGGGGGATTTGTTTATTGTTTGGGAGGGGAGGGTAGATCTTCCGGAAGCGAGAAGGAGAAGCACAACTCGAGCTCTACACTTGTACAATCAGACTATTTGAAATGGGGAAGATTTGACTTGTAACATTCAATGTAAGGGGCCTGAACTCCCCGGTGAAGCGGAAAAAAGTGGAGATCATGTTAAGAAGAGAAAAGGCGGATGTGCTATTGTTCCAGGAGACCCACATTAAAGCTCAAGATAGGGGGAAAATTCGCCTGAGAGGATACGAGATAATTGCACAATCCAACGCAGCCGAAAAAAAGGCAGGAGTGCTGATCGCTGTGAAAGGAAATATAGAAGTAAAGGTGATCGACAAAACCTCAGATAAGGACGGAAGGTATGTCTTTGCCAATATCAAACTACACAACGCCCTTATGACACTGGCATCCATTTACGCCCCAAACTCGGGCCAAGATGGCTTTCTGAGGGACACGATGGGGAGGCTGGAGGGGCTCGCGAAGGGGGAAATGATAATAGGTGGAGATCTAAATATGGCCTGGCACCCCAATCAGATCGTAGTGCGAGCGGACCCCTCCACCAGAGCGCCCCCTCTCAGCGTCTGAGGAAACAGATGGAAGGCATGGCCCTGTGGGACGCTTGGAGGGAACATAAAGGCCAAACCAAGGGTTACACCTACTTTTCACACGTTCACAACACAATGTCTAGAATAGACTACTTCTGGGTGTCAGTGGGGATCCTGGGTAAAATACAGGATCTGGAGCTGGGCCCCATTTCACTGTCGGACCATGCACCTATCTGGCTGGAACTGTCGACTCCGGGGAACGAAAGAAGAATATGGAGGTGGACACTCCCACAAGAAATACTATCCGACCCAGTGATGGGAGAATCCATAAGGGAAAAAATGGAAGAATTCTTTGAGCATAACGACACGGGGGAGGTCCCCCTGAGCACCGTATGGGAGGCGTCTAAAGCTGTAATCAGAGGCCATCTAATAGCCCTCAAAGCGACCAGGGATAAACAAACACGGCAGTGGGAATCAGAACTGGAAAAGAAGCTGTCGGATATCCGGGAAGAATTACTGTCAAACCCCACAAGAGACCTAAAACGAACACTCAAACACACAGAGGGTCAACTCGAACATCTCCGAAGCAAACAAGCCCAGAGATCTCTCCTATACCTCAAACAGAAATACTACATCAAAGCCAACAAGGCAGACCGACTTCTCGCCCGACTGCTCTCGTCGAAGCGGAACGCAACGACCATCAAGAAAGTCAAAAATGCACACGGGGATACGCTAACGAGCTCTGAGGATATAGGGAACACATTCAAGGAATTCTATCAGAACCTGTACTCCACAGAGAACCCAAATGAAGCTGATCAAAACAGTTTCCTGGCATCGATCCCCTTTCAGAAAATATCAGAAGAAACCAGAGCAGACCTAGAGGCCCAGATAACCGAAAGTGAAGTGAAGAAGTCGATAATGAGCCTCCCGCCCAACAAAGCACCCGGCCCGGATGGTTTCACAGCCCCATTCTATAAAAAATATGTAGACATCCTCGCCCCATTCCTCACTAGACTCCTAAACACCTTCAAAGATAGTGGGAATGTCACTCCATCTATGAACGAGGCAAAAATTCTGTTTTTTTTATAAACAAGGGAAGGATCCCTCCCTCCCGGGCTCATACAGACCAATAGCCCTAATAAACCTAGACTCAAAAATCTACACCAAAATCCTGGCGGCCAGGCTCTCCCCCACTGCTCCCCTCCTTAATCAACCCAGATCAATCGGGTTTCATTCCGGGAAGACAGACACATGACAACACCAGAAGACTAGTCCACCTTATAGAGAAAATAAAATTCTCCCGCACCCCAGCAGTACTACTTTCTCTAGATGCAGAAAAGGCGTTCGACCGTGTAGAATGGTCAATGCTCTTTAAAACCCTGGCGCACATGGGATTTGGGAATCAATATATTAACATGATCAAAGCCAATTACTCCTCCCCCTCAGCCAGGATAGCGGTAAACGGAGAAATTACAGAGAGGGTGGAAATATCCAGGGGAACGAAACAGGGCTGCCCACTTTTGCCACTCTTGTATGCGCTATTCCTAGAACCCCTACTTATTAAAATTAGGGAATCAGATCAAATTAGAGGGATTGAGATGGCGGGGAGACAACACAAGGTTATAGCCTATGCGGATGACATGCTTTTGGCACTGGAGGACCCTACCCACTCAGCCCTAGCGGTGTTCCACCTGCTGGAGCTATTTGGGAGCATTCTGGCTTAAGAATAAATTAAAAAAAATCAGAAATGCTTATATTGGCAGGGAGCAGCGTAACACTGGGTAGAGAGGCAGACCACTTGGATATAAAGGTCGCGGAAGAGGGCATAAAATACTTGGGTATAACACTGTCTCACAAGGTAGAGACTTTGTACACCAAGAACTATCCCCCACTCCTAGCCAAGATTCAAAGAGATCTAGAGAGGTGGAATCCCCTAAATATCTCCTGGTGGGGGAGAATACAGTTGATAAAAATGAACATTCTCCCTAAAGCACTGTACTACTTCCAATCCCTACCAGTTGGGGTCCCAGACTCCTTTTTCAGAGCCCTAGCCAAGTCGGTCTCATCCTTCATTTGGAGCAGGAAACCCCCCAGAGTATCCAGAACAATCCTCACATCCAACATCAGGGAAGGTGGCCTAGCACTCCCACACTTTAAGAACTACTACCAAGCGGCCCAGCTCAGGATTCTGAGAGAATGGCTAGGAGATAATCAACGAACGATATGGGTGACACAGGACAGGGCGGTCGCCAGAACGCCACTAGAAGACTTATTATGGACACCTAAGCAGCACAGGCACCCGAACCTTCGCATTAGCGAGATCATGAAGACCACGCTGAACGCATGGGACGAGCAGACACGGAGAGAGAACATTACCACGACTACGGCCCCGTTCACCCCAATCTGTAGAAACCGGCAGTTCCCCCCGGGGACTGAGCAAGGGGCTTATGGGAACTGGGAGGAAGCTGGTTGCAGGAAAATAGGGGAGATGTTCGTGGACGGGGAGCTGAGATCTTTTGCCAACTGCAAATCAATTTGGAACCTCACTAATGCGGACAGGTACAAATATGAGCAGCTTAGACACTGGCTGGTCACGCCTGAGATCACCCATGCGGCGACAAGAGAACTCACCGCCTTTGAAAAGTTTCTCCTCACCAACTCAGGAGACAGAAAACTAGTCTCCAATCTCTATAGGTTCATGAATACCCAGGGAGAAGACATCAAGTGGGCATACATGAAAAGATGGGAAAAAACGCTGGGGTTAGTCATCACCGCACAGCAGTGGCAGTCGTTGTGGTCCGATATCCACAAACTGACCAGAGCAGTTCAAACCAAAGAAATGTGGATTAAGATCGTCACGCAATGGCACTACACCCCGGAGAGGCTAAATAGTATGTACCCACTTACACCTAACCGCTGCTAGAGAGGCTGTACAGATGCAGGCTCGTGGAGACACATTTGGTGGGACTGCCCTAAGGTTAAACTCTTCTGGACAGGAGTAATAGCCGAACTGAAGAAGATCTTCCCAGAAGTGGACCGGTACACGGAGAAAACCTGGCTCTGTGGATTCACGGACCACAATGTCAACACACTCACCAAGGCGCAGCGAAAAAGCTTCATGAGCCTACTCATTGCGGCCTGGGCAACAATCGCACAGGGATGGAAAAATAGAGACCCACCGATGCTGTTCACCTGGCTACACAAGGTCTGGTCCCAAATGACCATGGAAAAAATCACACACAATCTCCATGGAACACATGGCTCCTTCATAAAAGAATGGGGTGGAGTGCTAGAATATCTCCAGTCAGACTACATGGCACAGTGGTGCCCGCACTCTATAAAAATTTCGGACTTATTCACCTAGTAAATGGCCGCGAGTACTTTGGATCAATGACTATACTTCCGGAAGAGGGTGGGCGGGGGAGGTGGGACGGGGAGTTGAGGGATTGTTTACCTTTTGCATCACTTACAAAATAATAAAAACATGTTTTAAAAAAAATAAAAAAATTTTAAAAAAAAAAAAATCCGCGCCAAGGCCCATCTTTATTAGTGTTATGAAAAGGAATCCCCCCACTCCACCCAATCGAAAGCGTTTTCGGCATCAAGGGAGAGTAAAGCTGCAGGTAATCCCCTTTTCCCTACTATTTCCAAAATACGACAGGTTTTTCTGATGTTATCAGGAGTCTGCCTGTGCTTTATGAAACAAGATTGATGTGGATGTATAATTGCGGGAAATCGAGCCTGTTTGCCAGGGCTTTAGAATATATTTTCACATCTATATTTGTAAGAGCAATAGGGTGGTAGGAGCCACATATGGTAGGGTCTTTCCCGGGTTTTGGAAAAACAACTATTTTTGCTTCTTTCATTTTGGAGGAAATACAACCTGTGCTAGCAAATTAATTATACAAAGTTACTAATTTCGGGGTCAATGCCTTCAGAAATGTCTTTTAAAACTGGGCAGTAAAACCATCTAGGACAGGAGATTTATTCGGGGGAAGGGAATTTATGACCCTTAGTATTTCTTCTGCGGTAATATCCCCTTCTAGGCTCTCCCAATCTTCTGATGTTATTTGGGGAAGGTCAGTTGCTTTTAAATATGCTGTCTGGTTACCTTGATCTGAACAATCTGACCAATACAGTTCTGAGTAAAAAGTGTGGAATTGCAATATAATGTGTGGTGTTTCTGTGACTAATTCCCCGGAGAGGGTTTGGATAGATTAAACAGTTTGAGGGGCTATTTTTTGACACAGTTGTCTGGCTAGCAAACAATCTGCCTATTGGCTTTAACATAGTACTTATGTCTAAGATATAATAGAGACTTTTCAGCTTTTCTCGCTCAAAGTAAATTTAATTTGCCGGCCACCATTCTAAATAGCCTTTGGTTAGCGGGACCAGTATTAGTCTCCATTTCCCACCACAGCAAATCATTGCAATCGAAGGTTAAATATATCTGCCTGACATACATGGGTCTCTTGGTGCACCACTAAGTCCGGTTGGTAGCACCCCAAGAGCGATTCTAGCTTTCTGCGTTCTGCCGAGGCATTTAGGCCCAGAACATTAAGCGCAAGGCACTTGAACGGTATACAGCAATACAGAGAAATTGAAATCTTAACCTTGAGAAGCAATCAAATCCGGCATTCTTCAAACTCCCATTAAGAAAGCATGCAACAAACCCTAAACCCTCGCTATCTAACCCTTCAGTATAGGTGCTCCCCCTCCACCCCACCTTCCCCACTACATGCCCAAACAAAGTCCCCTGGTGTGGACCACGGTTACTAACCATTCCCAGGGTACAAATCCCTGACCCTGAGTCAACTTTAGCCCCAGGGCAACGTGCAGGGCAACCTAGTACCCCCATCTGTTACTTGAACAGATACAATTCCAAGATGGTGCGTTCTGAGACGCCATCTCTTGATATTCCTTATAACCGTCCTTGATCTTCATGCAGAGATAACTCAAGATTAATCGCCCTCTATTCCTGTAAGAGTTTTATTACTGGGGCCTCTAAATCTGGATTTCCACTCGTCTTGTAGTTTTGCCCTTTAGTTCCTTCCGCAGTGAGATACTGTGGACCATTCGCATGGTGTGCGTTGTCGGGCCGATCGCCTGTACTAAGTCTCCGTAGAGCCTTCCAATTCTTGGTCTTCAATTTGTAGCAGGGCCACTCCTGCCTCACGAGATGTTATCCTATGTTGCCTGCCCTCAAATGAAAAAGTCAAACCAAAGGGGAATGTCCACTTATATTTAATTCCTCTCGCTTGGAGTGTTCTCACTACTGGCTGCATCTCCCACCACTTCTGCGAGAGGTCCTGTAAAAGTTGTATCTCCGCCCCTAGGTAATTGTTGATTGTTCCTGTGCTTTCTTAAGGATCTGCTCTTTTTGTGGATAAAAAGAACATGCTGTCAAGACGTCTCTTGGGCGAGCCCCCGGTTCAGAAATGTTTGGGCCGGTTGTATGAAGGCGATCTAGCAAGACAGCTGCCGTTTAAACCCCCGGCAATAGGTCTGTGACCAGCGTGTAAAAGATTCTCCACACATTGATTATGGAAAGAAATCATGGTTTATTGTACACAACTCCAGATCTATTCATGCCCCACCAGTCTGGTACAAATCCTCCTTCCAACTGCCCTTCACACAATTCCAAGCCTCAACCTTCCATATTCCACATTCTCCCTACACATTCTATATTGATACCTTACCATCTCCAATACTTATATTTAAGATGCTACACATCTCCCTTCTTTACGATTTGGACATAACATTTGCAACTGGTTAAATTCTAACATTGTATATACCTGGCTGGCACAACTAATCACACAATTGCAAGAGAATAATCATGTAATACTATACAGATATGATAATGAGTTTCCCAGGTGACTTATCTTATTGACTAACATAACATTAACACACAGAATACTGGAATAACAGTGGAACACGGTTACCAAACAAAGTGTCAACTAATTGATATAATTACACTTATGGCACAAATCATGTAAAAAATGTATATGTACAATTGACTAAACGTGTTTCTTTTTTTAATTGAGAGACATGCTAACTCACATAGTCTCTTAGAAATGAATGTCTTCCACATTTCTTGACAGGTAACACCTTTTTATATGTACACCTTTTGAATCTTCTCCACATGCTCTTTGACTCTTTAGTCTGCAATCCTCTTTATGTGTAACCAAATAACTATCTCCCTTCATCTGAACTCTTCCTCCCTTTCTTTCTTGGAGATCCTCATTTATTTCAGCATATCTACAAATCCGATTTACATTTCAGACTTTCCATCAGTAAGCCTCACAGCAACATGCAATTTTTCCACTACCCTAATGGGTTTGGACCTTCTAAAACTTCCACTATTCTTATTGATTGGCCACTTAATGCGTACCCACTCTCCTGCTTTGATAGGTATTTGTTTTGCTGCTTTCCTAATTTCAAAGCTGTCTTTAGGAAGAATTTTTTTATCCTGAATCTTTTCCTTCACAAGGCTCATGTCAATCTTTTTCTGACAAGCTCTGCCCAACCAACCCGGACATACTCTAGTGTTGGGCTTTCTGCCACATAACATCTCGAAGGGAGAAATACCTTTGGTAACATGAGGGGCATATCCATATGCAGCAACCGTATCCTCTGCAGCTTTCCTCCAATCAGATCCCTCTGACATAGCTACTCTAATGCTACTTTTGATAACTCTATTAAATCTCTCTACTAGTTCGTTTGTTTCTTTATGATGGACTTGCGCTCAATACCACTGACTTTTAGAAATTCTTTCTCTTCCATCTCCTCAGCCACAAATTGCACACCATTGTCTGCCAAAATGGAGGTGGGATATCCGTCTCTCCAAAAAATGTTATCAAGAAATTCTATTAAATATTTCGCGCACACATATTTTACCCAAGTGAGTTCTACCCAATGGGATAGCATGTCGACAAGAACTAAGCCTTATCGACAAACTCCATGACACGTGACAGGACCTACAATATCTAATCCAACTCTCTCCCAAGACATAGAAGGGAGTGACATGAGAGTAATAGGTTTGACTCTAGCGACACATGCTTTAGCTGCATCCTCACAAATAGCACATTTCTTTTGTTTGACCCATTTTGGAACTGTATGCAATTTTCTGTAAAGGAAGCCGGAAAGAGTGATCATAAGCCCCTGGCTACTATTTCCTGGAATTTTAAGGGAAAAATAGATTTATGGTCAGATAGTGTGGTGACCAGTAAACAAACAAACAGATTGGTTAAGCACAGGAAAGATGGAGCACAATTAAATGAAGCTCTTTATCAGACCTGGAGTGGTCTGCAGACAAAAGAGCTCAAACATAAATGTAGTCCAAATGGATTCCATGATTTCCTGTGGGCAGTTGAACATACTAAGACTTTGTCCTTACAGAGACCTCAGTCTCATATACACACCTTCGAGGAAATGACATGGAATAAAAAGCACAAAATGTGCAATGCCATAAAAGCTACGAGGCGGGATATTTCGGATAAGGCCCAATTGTCTGAAAGTCTAAAGATCATTAAAAATGATTATTAAACTCTAAACAGGGCCGAATTATTTGGCCCACAGAATGATGGAGAGAGGATACTCGGAGCTTTAGGCGACAATACATCTCGCAGCTTCTGGACAATAATCAATATAGCCGGAAACAATCAAAAAAATAATCAGTCTATAAATGTGTCCGAACAGGATTGGGTGAAACATCTTACCATGCAGTGCCATAAACCAAAGGGGGCTCTGGTGCACAAGACCTCAGATGCTTCTTGGGCCCTCGAATTCACCCACAAAGATGTTCTCGAGTTGATAAATAAGTCCTCATCCTCGAGAGCAGCTGGTCCTAGCAATCTAATTTACCAGGTTCTGAAGGGTAATGGGAAATTGTGGGCCTAATTCTGACCGTATTCTTCCGGGAAATTGTAAAAAAGAGAGCAATTCCCCCTTCTTGGAAGTCTTCCATTATTATCCCTATCTTCAAGAAGGGTGATCGCAAAAATCCAACGAATTATAGGCCCATTACATTGCTCGACGTGGAGACCAAGGTGTTTGTGTCATGATCTCTGCTTCCAAGAGGTCAGGACTTGCCCAACTCCCTTGGAAGCAGACCCATAACCCAGGTTCCGAGCGCCAGCCGGTCCCAATTGGGACCTTTTGGACTCTGTCCTGGCGCCGGTGGCGCCAGGCTCATAAATGTGCCCAGTCCCAGCGCTGGAAGCGCCGGGCTCATAATGCTTGGGTGGACTTACCTGCGGCAGACCATGCTGCTTACTTACCTGCCAGTTGAGCCTCTGATCCTCTTCTGTTCAGGACTACTTTTCCTGTTGGGTGGGGCAGGAGCCACTCCCTAGGTTCAGAACCCTGGAACTCTTCTGGAAAGCAGGGACTCTTTTCTTTCCTAGGCGTGGCTGTGGAAGGAGACCCCTAAGCACTACAGGAGGCTATTTAAACCACACCCGATGGATGAATCTTGCTTTGTGTTATTCTGCATCCTCTGCAGCAGAACGCTCATCGTGTCTTCTGCATCTGATCCTGGGCCTAAGGAAAAAGGCTTCCATCCTGAATCCAGTCTTCAGCAACACCTATAAAGACAAGAAAGAACAGGTTAGAATTACGGTCTTCAGTGACAGCGCTCCTTTTACCTGATCCATCGGCTGTCATCAACGCCTCGCACTGCATTCCGGCATCTGAAAGACAAAAGCTTACCAATTCTGCGCACACTCCGGAGGCCTTCAGCGCTGCATCCCGCATCTGAAAGATAAAACAAGGTGCGTTTAAAGACTTTGGGGAACTTAAATACTCACGAGCCATTACTCCTTTCACATCTAACCCAGTGGGTATTCGGGCACCCTGCAGCCACTCCGAACTTATACCTGCAAAGGAAAAAGACAGTTAGAGCGCGCCGTGAAGCAGGCAGCAAGTGCTTACTTACATGCTTCAAGGCGCTTTTATTCATCACACGGGCTCCATCTTCGCCATCGCCGGAACCCTGCAAAACAAGATACAACATTACTAAAGACTTTTAAAGACATTTGAATTACTCAAAACTTACCGTGCGTGAAGAAAACGACGGACAGCAGTCCTCTGAAGTCAAGAGGCCTGCTTCCCTTATCCAGTGAGGAAACTGGTTTCAGCACCCTGCTCCGAAGCAGATGGAGAGCACGGCGTTCACTTACCTAAGACACCTTACCCTTCAAGTCAGACATACAGTGCACAGGGGTCCAGCCCAAAGAGCCAGCCGTGTGTTACACATCACCTTAGAAGATACGGTATACGCCCAGTCAAGACCGGCGCCTCTACGGGAATCAGGTGAGCGTTACAGAACACAAAGCCTACCACAAAACTCCCGTCCAGGCGCTATGGAAACCTCGGATACCGACCAGCTAGCCCAGTTGCTTGGGGAACTAAGGGCAGAAGTGCATGCAGCCCGTCAGGAAACCAACGCTCTAAAAAGGGAACTGATTATTTCCAAGGAGCGAACAGATGATCTCGCTAGGCAATTGCTACAGTCACAAGCCGGACAGACCCCGTTACCCGCATCTGGGGGAAATCTTCCTTCTACATCCTCTATGAGTCCAGTGCAGATCAACCTACCTGGGAATGTACCTCTGGCTCCGCCCGAACGATTTTCTGGTGACCCAAAGAGGTTTGCAGTATTTATCAATCAGTGTCGGTTGCATTTCTTATGCCGGCCAGCAGCATTTCCAACTGATCAGGCTAAAGTAGCTTTCGTGCTTTCGTACCTTAGTGGTAATGCGGCAGACTGGTCGATCCCTCTAGTAAATCAAGATGATCCGGTCCTCCATGATTTTCAAGATTTTCAGCTCAGTATGGAAAAACTTTTCGCAAGACATTCACAGGGGCAGGCTTTGGACAATGAGCTTCTTTCGTTGCGACAAGGTAATCAAGACCTTTTGGCTTATATTGCATCTTTCAACAGACTGATAGTGGAAACTCAATGGCCTGAGGACAAAAGGATTACGCTGTTTTATAGAGGTCTACGTGGAGAGCTCAAAGATGTGTTAGCCCAAGTAGTGAATCCCCCACAAGATTGTTCGGACTATATAGATTTAGTTGTTCAAATAGATCACAGACTGCAGAACAGGAAGGCTGATCGTTCCAAGTTTGATGCTCGAGTATTTTCCAAACCGCCAACTCCTTCCAAAGGAGTAGACTCCGGGGAACCCATGCAAATAGGGGGCCTGAAAGGTCCACTAACACAAAAGGAGCGGGAAAGAAGAAAACAGTTGCAATTATGCCTCTATTGCGGAAACTCAGGGCACTTTCTTCGAGACTGTCCGGTGAAACCTGCCAAGAAGGCAGTAGGAGCTGCAGTTACCAAAGTTACAAACTCTGAGCAGGGAAACGACCTCGCCCGACAAGAATAGAGGTCCTCTTGCCGAGCGTGAAAACCAGTTCTGTGACCTCGCATTTCGTGATACCTATGGTCCTCATTAGCCCTGATAATCCGGATCGATTGCATGCAATTGAAGCTTACGTCGACAGCGGTGCCATCGGCAATTATGTGGATCATGCAATGGTTTTGAGGATGAATCTAACTCTTTGTCCCAAGGCTGTAAAGGACGTCATTACTAGGGTGGATGGAACGGAGATAGCCTCCGGACCAGTAACGCATACCACTCAAGAAGTGACGCTCGTAAGTCAAGATGGACACCATGAGAAGATCGTGTTCGATGTGATCAAGGCCCCTCAGTTTCAGGTTATTCTAGGAATTCCTTGGTTAGAGAAACACAATCCTCTGATCGATTGGCGAGCAAGAACGGTCCAGTTTCCAGAATGTGTCTCTACTTGTCATCCTCCACCTGGTGTTGCACTGGCAGCTACTTCTTCAGAGACGACTCCCCAGTTACCTCCCGAATACCAAGATGTTTTCCGGAAGGATCAGGCTAATTCTCTACCTCCTCATAGGTCTTATGACTGCCAGATAGACCTGATACCTGGATCTACTCCTCCTTGTAGTAGAATTTATGCCCTCACCGAGCCTGAGAACCTTCACCTTCATCAATACCTGGATCAATACCTGGCAAATGGGTTTATTCGTCCTTCCAAGTCCCCTGCTTCTTCAGCTTTGTTCTTCGTTCCAAAAAAGGAAGGAGACCTTAGAACTTGTATAGATTATCGCTCCCTGAACCAGATCACCGTCAAGAATAGATATCCGTTACCTTTGATCCCTGAACTCTTGGACCAGGTCAGAAAAGCATGCATATATACAAAGTTGGACCTTAGAGGAGCCTACCATTTGGTTCGAATAAAGGAGGGCGATGAATGGAAGACGGCCTTCCGCACCAAATATGGACTATTTGAATATCAGGTCATGCCCTTTGGACTTTTCAATGCCCCGGCCGCCTTTCAATATTTTATGAACGATGTCCTCAGAGAGCTCATAGATGTGTGTGTTGTTGTTTACATTGACGACATCCTCGTTTATTCTTCATCGGAATCTGAACATCGGAAACACGTAAAAATGGTCCTCGAAAGATTGCGTCAACACAAACTTTTCGCTAAGTTGGAAAAATGTGTTTTCAACGTGACTGAAGTTGAATTCTTGGGATTCATATTATCACCTAGCGGAGTACGTATGGATTCAAAGAAGGTCGATGCAATTCTCAAATGGCCATCACCATCCTCCGTAAAAGGTGTGCAAAGCATGTTAGGCTTCGCTAACTTTTACCGTAGGTTTATCCCCGAATTTTCTCGAATAGTCCAGCCCATCACTGCCTTGTTAAAGAAAAACAAACATTTTGAATGGTCTACCGAGGCGGAACAAGCTTTCCAGGATTTGAAGACTAAATTTATCTCTGCACCAATCTTAAAACACCCTCGCCCCGAACTCCCCTACATCGTGGAAACTGATGCTTCAAGCCTTGCCATGGGGGCAGTTCTATCACAAAAGGACCCGGTAACCAATCAGTTGCATCCTGTGGCATTTTGGTCCCGCAAATTCTCACCTCCTGAAATCAATTACACGATTACTGACAAGGAACTTCTGGCTATCAAGTCTGCTTTTAAGGCTTGGCGGCATTATCTGCTGGGGGCCCGACACACTGTTACTGTGATTACGGATCACCGAAACCTGCAATATTTGAAAACTGCAAAAGCCCAATCCTCTAGACAACTTCGTTGGGCATTATTCTTTGCCGAATTTGACTTTATAATTACCTATCGACCCGGTACAAAAAACGGTAAAGCCGATGCCCTTTCTCGAATGGGAGTGGAAGAACACTTGATCAACCCTAAACCTGTACCTATCATTCCCGAACAAAGAATCCTGGGTGTAATCGCCACACAATCCATAGAGGAAGTTAAGGATAAAGCCAGGCAACTTGTAACTCCAGCAGACATACAGAATTGGCCTTTAAAGGGAAAGGACTTTGCAGTAAAGGACAACTTGTTGTATTTCCAAGAACGATTATACCTGCCCAGCACAGATTTACAGAAAAAAGTAATCTCTTGTTATCACGATTCTTTAATGGAAGGACATCCCGGTATGACCAAGACTTCAGAAAAGATCAAGCGCTACTTCTGGTGGCCGTCTTGGAAAAAAGATATCAGAGACTTTATAATGTCCTGTGGAGTATGCGCCCAAAACAAGAGTCAAAAGGAAAGACCAGCAGGCCTCTTACGCCCTATTGACATCCCACCTCGCCCTTGGCATACGCTTTCTATGGACTTCATCACCGATCTACCTCCATGCTCCGGATACAATACGATTCTAGTAATCGTGGACTTATTCTCCAAGATGGCGCATTTCATTCCGCTCAAAGGCTTGCCAACAGCAGCAACTCTGGCCCGTGAATTTCTGGAAAACATCGTCCGACTGCACGGTTTTCCTTCGGTTCTAATATCGGATCGTGGTAGTCAATTTATTTCTCATTTTTGGCGAAGTTGCTGTCGGTCGGCTCAAATTGATGTGAGACTATCGACCAGTCACCACCCTCAGACCGACGGACAAACCGAGAGGACCAATCAAACTCTGGAACAGTATTTACGCTGCATGCTGCAACAAACTGAAAAAACTTGGAAAGACATACTTTGGATAGCCGAATATGCCTACAATAACTCTGTCCATTCGGGAACTGGGAAAACCCCGTTTTTTCTTTTATACGGCAGTCACCCTCGAACCTCGGAGTTGGATCCCCTCCAAGATCTTGAAACACCAGCAGTAGAATACCTGCATGCTACAATCACCCAAGCCTTTAAGGAAGCTGTTTCTCACCTTCAAAGGGCTAAAGAACAATACAAGAAAGGAGCAGATCAACATCGGAAGGAAGCCCCTCAATATCAAGTAGGGGATCAAGTCTGGTTATCTACCAAATATCTACCTCTAAAAGTGCCACGTACATTCAACCCAAGATACCTTGGTCCCTATTCCATCACTACCATAGTAAACCCAGTAGCGGTCAAGTTGGACTTGCCCCCGCACATGAAGATTCATCCGGTCTTCCACGTCTCTCTATTAAAACCCGTGCAACCTCAAACCCGACTAACTAAATCTCCAAAACCTATCCTAGTTGATGGAGAACTCGAGTTTGAAGTCAAAAGCATTCTGGACTCCAAGATCTCCAAATCTAAACTATTTTACCTAATTGACTGGAAAGGCTACGGCCCCCAAGAGAGATCCTGGGAACCTGCTGAATATGTCCACGCTCCTCGCCTAATCAAAAAATTTCATCGAACATTTCCTGACAAACCCAAACCCCCGGAGAAGCCCGGTTTGGGAGGGGCCTTGAGGGGGGGTACTGTCATGATCTCTGCTTCCAAGAGGTCAGGACTTGCCCAACTCCCTTGGAAGCAGACCCATAACCCAGGTTCCCAGTCCCAGCGCTGGAAGCGCCGGGCTCATAATGCTTGGGTGGACTTACCTGCGGCAGACCATGCTGCTTACTTACCTGCCAGTTGAGCCTCTGATCCTCTTCTGTTCGGGACTACTTTTCCTGTTGGGTGGGGCAGGAGCCACTCCCTAGGTTCAGAACCCTGGAACTCTTCTGGAAAGCAGGGACTCTTTTCTTTCCTAGGCGTGGCTGTGGAAGGAGGCACCTAAGCACTACAGGAGGCTATTTAAACCACACCCGATGGATGAATCTTGCTTTGTGTTATTCTGCATCCTCTGCAGCAGAACGCTCATCGTGTCTTCTGCATCTGATCCTGGGCCTAAGGAAAAAGGCTTCCATCCTGAATCCAGTCTTCAGCAACACCTATAAAGACAAGAAAGAACAGGTTAGCATTACGGTCTTCAGTGACAGCGCTCCTTTTACCTGATCCATCGGCTGTCATCAACGCCTCGCACTGCATTCCGGCATCTGAAAGACAAAAGCTTACCAATTCTGCGCACGCTCCGGAGGCCTTCAGCGCTGCATCCCGCATCTGAAAGATAAAACAAGGTGCGTTTAAAGACTTTGGGGAACTTAAATACTCACGAGCCATTACTCCTTTCACATCTAACCCAGTGGGTATTCGGGCACCATGCAGCCACTCCGAACTTATACCTGCAAAGGAAAAAGACAGTTAGAGCGCGCCGTGAAGCAGGCAGCAAGTGCTTACTTACATGCTTCAAGGCGCTTTTATTCATCACACGGGCTCCATCTTCGCCATCGCCGGAACCCTGCAAAACAAGATACAACATTACTAAAGACTTTTAAAGACATTTGAATTACTCAAAACTTACCGTGCGTGAAGAAAACGACGGACAGCAGTCCTCTGAAGTCAAGAGGCCTGCTTCCCTTATCCAGTGAGGAAACTGGTTTCAGCACCCTGCTCCGAAGCAGATGGAGAGCACGGCGTTCACTTACCTAAGACACCTTACCCTTCAAGTCAGACATACAGTGCACAGGGGTCCAGCCCAAAGAGCCAGCCGTGTGTTACACATCACCTTAGAAGATACGGTATACGCCCAGTCAAGACCGGCGCCTCTACGGGAATCAGGTGAGCGTTACAGTTTGCAAGTCTTTTGCTCGGTGAACTAGAATGATGGGCTAAACACGATAAACATACTGAATTCCGGAAAGGACAGTCAACCTCCCTCAATAGCATAATTCTGACCACACTTTGCACTGGAACGGTTGATGATTAACCGGAAAGGCTCTACAGCGCATTCATCAACCTTTCCAGTGCTCTTGATTTGGTTAATAGAGACCGCTTATTGTCATAATTGGACAGTTGGGGAGTGCCGAAATCACTTACCAACTTGCTGGCGTCTCTCCATTAGAGAAATAAGGTCAGAATGAGGTTGAAGAATGAAGGTCACCTCTCCCAACACGTCAAAGTAGAAAGAGGTGTGCGACAGGTTGCATGGTAGCTCCCTTCCTATTCATTTCTTATCTGTCTGACTTTGGACGGGAGATAGATTCTGTGCCATTGGCAAGTCCTAAAATCAGTCATAATTTCATCAAATGGCTAATGTACGCCATTGATATCCTCCTGGACAAAACAGCCATGGGTCTTCAAAGGCTGTTGAATTCTCTGGATACATATATGAAGGAAAACTATCTAATCATCAATCCAGAGAAGTCAAAAGTAGTCATCTTTGGTGACAGGAGGACTGGGGGTCATACATTTTCATGATCAGTGGGAGGCCAACTGATTCCACTTTTTGAGATTGTTTACCTGGGTTATACTCTGTATGCTACTCCAAGAAAGGGCCAAACTCTATCTGATCTCTTGTTTAATGGATCCCAGTTGACATCACAGATACAGAATATCTT
This sequence comes from Ambystoma mexicanum, assembly GCF_040938575.1. Classification (NCBI taxonomy): domain Eukaryota; kingdom Metazoa; phylum Chordata; class Amphibia; order Caudata; family Ambystomatidae; genus Ambystoma; species Ambystoma mexicanum. The sequence goes on from NC_090931.1 coordinate 981,266,569, forward strand.
TGGTCAGTACTGTAAATTCTCCATGCTGCCAGTGGTCAGGTTTTATAAGTCTAAAATTGTCCCGGTACTCTTGTACGGGCTAGAGGTGAAACCTTTGGCTTGGTCATTGAACTGGAAGATACTTGAGGGTAAGAGCTGGAGAAAAGTCTTGGGTTGCCCACTAGTTTACCAATAGCAAGTTTGAGATATGAGCTAGGCCTTAGATCTCTTAAGTCACGTGTGGATTTGAGGATTCTTTCTCTTTATACATCAATAATAGAGCCCCAGGGTAACACACTGTACGAGGATCTTTCTGTCCATCTCGATCAGTCTAAGGTCCTGCGAGACCTAAGGAAGTGGGTGTTGGACATCCTCATTAATTGTGACAGCGATGTAGAAACATTAATCTCCAATCCCACGAAGACTAAGAAGGCCTTGTCAACCTCAGACTGGATCAACACTATATATCAAATGCAGGGATCTTCGGTAGCGGCCTCTTTGTCCATGTGCAACAAGAAGCTTGGCTTTCTCCCAAAATATCTTTTGAAGTTCCCAGATGCCAAGAAAAGGCAGGACTTCCTCAGAGTTCGACTTAACCTGAGCCATACGGGAGAAGTTCTCAATCGGTGGGGCAAGGGGATAAAACTAAAATACTTTGCCCAGAATGCAGGGATCCAAAAAATCTGTCTATCGAACATCTGTTGAGAGAATGTCAGGGCATTTGGGAGGCTAGAGTGAAACTTCTTGGTCGTTTTGCCGACTCTCTAGACAGCTTAACTTCAAAGATGTTTTGGGAAAGGATGATAGCCGGTCATGAAACATCATTGACAATAAATGTTCTCCGTGTTCTGCAGCAGACGGGGTTCCTTTCCACTGATTCCTGATGAAATTTAATATCTGGGAGTCTGGGTGGGGGAGAACGTGCCTGTAACTCCATTGTGTACTAAGTCTTTTCTCTAATTTTCTCCTTATTTATTGTTCAGAGAAATTAATATGTAAATGTGTGATATTGCTTTGTAGTAACTATGCTATTGAATGTAATTGTTATATATTTTACTGTATTTGCGAACAACCAAACGTAGTTATACCACAATAAACGAAAAAAGAAAAAAAAATAAGCACATTCCCTGACAAGCCTCTCCACCTGTATATCCATTGCTGTCCACCAGTAATCTTGCCTAATTAACTGTTTGGTCTTGGTCATCCCCCAATGACCTTCATGTGCCACTTCTAAAATGTTCTGTCTTACTCCTACTGGAGGAAGAATTATATCCCCTCTTAAAATCATTCCATCCTTAATGAGGAGTTCATCAAACACATTCTAAAAAGAATTGGGTATAGTTCCTCTCCTGATTTCAGAACTCTTCAAACCCTCTTCTAACCGTTCCTTAACATCTCTTAATTCGTGTTCGACCAACATTGCCTCACACCACTCATTTTAAGAGACAACATCCTGACTAACACTAGGCACAAACGTAGCATAATACACTGCCATTCTAAGAAAAGCTATCACTTTCTCTTTATCTGACAGACTCAGAAAATTAATGATATTGTTTATCAGATCAGATTTTGGTTGGATGTCCGCCTCAACTATTGTCTGACCCAAGTACTGAATGCTCATTTTATTAAACTTGCATTTATCTTTGCTCAATGTTAGACCTGCCTTCATGAAAATGTCTAACAATTTCCTCACTGTATCATCATACTCTTTGCTGTCCTTTCCATAAACTAACACGTCATTCTGAAAAAATAAAACTCCATCGATGTCTTAATACATGATCCTTGGAACACAGCAGCCACTGATATCAGTCCAAATGGCATTCTTTTATATTGAAACAGACCTTCTGGAGTGATAAATGCAGTTATGCTCCTAGAGCAAGGATGAAACACAATCTGATGATATGCTGTTTTTAGATCTAACAAACTCATTACTTTGGCATTCTTAATGGTCCCTAACATCTCCGTAATATTAGGCAATGGGTGCCTATCAGGTATTACACATCTATTAACAGTTCTGAGGTCAATGCATAGCCTAAGCTTACCGTTTGGCTTGTGAACTTCTACTAATGGAGACACCCACTCGCAAGCCTCTATTCTCTCAATGACCCCATATTTTTCCATAGACAATAATTCATCCTTAACAGCAGATCTAACAGCTAAAGGGACATTTCTCAATTTCTGTACTATTGGGGTAGACCCAGCTTTTATTCTAACCTTATGCATAAACCTTTTAAGGTTCCCTAATTCCTCATGAAAAACGTTGTTGCGATAAATCATTGTCATTTCCTATGGCATACACACTTTCTTATGCATTGGGGTCAAGCTTTATCTGAAGTCTTCTTTGGTGTGTCCAACTGAAAAAGGGATTGCTACCCCACGTTGACACATATACTTTCCCTTTCGCCGATCTGTCTTTAAACTTTAAATTAGACCATAACCAACCTTCAATATCAATCTTCTTTCCCCCATAAGCAGGTAGCTCTAATCCAGCAAAGGAAGGGACTCTGTTCTAGGTGTGCAGCAGCTCAGCAAATTAAGAAGCAGACTGAAGAGGCACTTTTAATGGCAGCCTATGCTGAGGGGCAAAAAAAACATACCCTACCGGGTTTATCTAAAGACTCTCAGAAGAAATCAAACCTGTCATTAAAACTGTGGGCACTAGACCAGGAAACACCCACAGCAGCAAATAATACTGATATCTTTCTTCCAAGAAGGGCCTGGTAGTGATGAGTCTGGAATGGACGCATCTAAAGAGGACTTTATAGCGTCCTTTTAGGAGATCGAAAATATATTTTTGGCCTCTTTCCAACAACAGTTTACCGCTTTTACAGAGGAAATCAGAAATTCGCTCTCTGACTTTGGCAAGGAAATCGCCTCTCTAGGAGAATGCGTTGATAAAAACGAGAAGGCTATACAGGAACAAAGGCAGGAGAGTGAACAAGCGGATTTGGCTCTGGAAGATCTTGCAAGGATATAATTTAATTTTTTTTCAGTTGATAAGGAAACAATAAGTAGACAGCCATTTTCACCTGCTTTGCAGCATACAAACCTCCTAAGATATGCCAATCAACCTGTTCACAGCACTGGACTTAAATTCTTTGTGGAACACCAAGGAGCAGAGGACAACCCGAACGGGAGGCTAGCAAAATCACATATCTTGCATGCTCAGTTCCACTGAAGGAATCTTCCATGAACTGTCACGTAAGCATCTTTCAGAATTTATCACACTAACCAGTCCCCTTCTATCAAGATGTCTCTGAACTAGTGAATGGCCTGCAATGTTTAAATGGCAAAACACAATCCACATTTTGAATTCTAAAAGGTTTATAATTGGTTGGACTTTATCTTTCCTTACTTTCTAGGAAGAGGTTGCTTAGTAATCCTTTGGGTCGAAGAGAAGAAGACCCTATTCTTCCATTTCGAGTTAAAACTCTACTGCCTTGTTCAGTACTGCCACTCGTCTGTACCAAGTTGAGTAGGATCAACTAGACCAGTCCAATTGAAATCATACAACTGTCTGTAGCACCTAGCATTGTCCGAGTAATCACTCTCTCCTTTGGACTTTGGGTGATTGCTAATCAAAGTTGATTTAATCGCTTGTTTGCCAGACAGACAGCATGCCACCTGTTAACCTGTTCCCTCCTGACTAACCAGACACACCCTCCAACCACATGCCTTTTATATGAGAATGGCCAGCAGAAAACCAAATGTTCGAGAAGGTATAGATTAAGCCATCCGGCATGCTATTATATATATAAGGCCAGGAGGATAGCTCAGGGGTAAGGCATTTTTCTTGGAAGCAAGACGACACACAGGTTTGAATCCCGGGCTTGACCTTAGATACCGGTCTCCGGTATTAAGTGCGTTATAAAAGAACTACTATATAATATTCCTGCTACATGCATTACTCTAATGGACCTTTAATGAGAGGTCCTACCTCATTACTAGTTGCAAAAAATAATGTATGATCATAGTGCTTCTGGTACTACATGGCTGCCTTGGAGGAGTTCAGGTCTAACACCCTGAGGCGAGCGGCGTAGGGTATCCACCCGCATTATCACTCGGATCTTACTGAAGAGTCCATTCTTCTAACTAGCTCATTCTGTTGTGATCCACTTGCCTCAGTCCAACGGCTTTATCTCAGAGACCCAGGATGGCAGGAAAGGCTCATTGTCTGTAGTTCTGGCAAATATGCGCAGTCCAGTTCATATTGGACAGAACGTGTCCATCGCAGACATGATAAAGGGCTTCTGTCTAACCAAAGTCCACTAAAAGACAAGACAGCTAGGGGCTGAGGCGCAAACTGATAGCATAGGGGAAAGAGAGCAGTATAGTCGATGGGAAATATTCCTGAATGGGAAAACCTCGCACTGCTCCTCCAGCTGCCCCTTTGTTTACTTCTTTCTTAGCACTTCTAGTGCAACAACATTTTTCAGTTAAAGGAATAGTGCGCTCAACAATATTATTGTCCCAAAAGATGGGCAATAATCAAAAACATGCATTAAACATCATTTTAAAGAAAGTTCCTATGTAAACTTTTGAGCAAACGAGGCTCAAAGCGTTTACATGGGAGCGTCCATTTGGCCATTTCAGGCAGTCTCCTCAACTCATGTTAAGCTCTGCCATGGTGGCACTAAAGAAGCAGCAAAAGCCCCCTACTGGGAGCTTTTGCTTACTGCAGCCAGAGCAGAGCTGTACATGGAGGAGGCTGCCTTCACTTTCATTTTATGTTTTTGGTGCTCCCCAAGCCCAGGGAAGCACAGAAAACGTAAAACGAAAGGCAAAAAGCAAAGGCGCTGCAATTCTAAACACAACGTTGTTGTATTTGTGATTGCTGTGGTTAGAAAACCACGGAAATCATAAATACAACAATGTTGTATTTCTGACTGCAGCGGCTTGTGCTCTGAGTCTCCTGGGCTCCACCGTATTTACGCTATGTACCTGTATCCCCATGTTATCCGTATCTCATGTTTACCCTATCCATCCTGTCCCTTTGTATATATACCCCGCTATGTACGCCCCATGTCCTGCTCTCGTGCCTGGTCGCAGGCGCTTTACTGATAACCACCCTATCACACTACTATGCTTACTCTCCCCTATACACCATCACTCAAGTAGAACACAGCTATACTATGACACATTCGGTATAGCTGTCCTCATACTAACATGACCGCACCTACTCCTCATCAACCTAATAAAGCACAGCTAGCTGAGCACATACCGCTAGCTTAGGCCTCTCCTCAGGCCTAACACAGCCAGAACTCAGTCTGGGTGGCCACCCTCCAGACTGAACACATCCAACTGATTTCCTCAGCACCACACCTACCACTAAGAAGCAGCTATCATGCAACAACCACACCAGCTGCACACATATCCGGTGCGCCCACGCACTATACAACTCTCTCTCTCTCTCTACTGACTTGAACTGCGGTTCCCGAGGGTGTTCAATCTACCAGCGCTTTGAGGTCATACCAATGATACATGAGGCGCTACATAAATGCCAAGTAACATAACATAACATAACATGTGCTATAACATCTTAAAGCAGATATTATGCCATAACCCAATCCTAAAGGTAGTTGATTTCTGGAAAGAGTTTGTGCTCAGACAGATGCCTCTCTTACAGGGTTAGGAGCCATCTTTTCCCAAATTTGCGATGAACTAGAACACCCCATGCTACACACCAGTCGCAAATTATTCCCACATGAAATAAAACGACTGCGTGTTAGAACTAGAGACCTTAGCCATCAAGTGGGGCATTATCCATCTTAGTTATTACTATTGGGTCGAAAGATTACACTGGTCACCAACCATTCAACCTTAGTTTGGATTAGCCAATGTAAAGAGTCCACCCCTCGGGTCATGCGATGGTTTCTAGAGCTACAACCCTATTGTTTCACAGAGAAACATCGGAAAGGAAAAGACCAGGATAACATGGATTTTCTTTCTCGGTTCCCCTGTGAAGCAAATGTGGCTGCATCGCATGGAGGAAGGACCTGTGAGAAACGTGAAGGTGTCTCCCTAGCTAGTCCCCGGGAATCTGTCATCCAGGTGGCCAGGACATGGCCATCGTTATTGGATCCAGTTCATGGGGGTGGACCAGTGAGGGAGGATCACCTGGATGGGGGACCTCGGGGAGTGGGACACCGACGGGTGTGATGCGGTATCCCCCTTCTTTCAATACCTTTTTCCCATCCTACCACATAGGGCATTCAAAACCACTACCGCCCCCTTTTTCCGACACAAACACTTTTGCACGACACACTAAAGAATGGACGAACACCAGAGCTGTTTACCTGACATGTCCCAGTACAAGGGTTAGGCAATTAATCAGAATCACACACACCTGACAGTACTTTTCCTTCCCCACAGGGATAAAAGGTGGAGCCAAAGATCACAGTACGAGCACGGCAGACAGCACAACGAGACGGCTAAGCATGCGCGGCATTTCAAGCGAAGAAGAAAGGCAGCAGGAATCGAGAGGATGGCTAGGAGAGCAGTGACATTGCCCTTTTCATCACAGACCCGCGGAAGAGAGCCTAAGACTGTGAACAATAGCACAAATGTCTTGCAGCAGATGTCAACGGTACACGGGGCAAGCCTACGCTGATGAGCATGAGCGAGGTAAGCTCCCGTGACCGTGGTACCGGGCTTGACTCCAATAAAGAAGAAAAGCCAAGAAGTTCATCACAGCCGGTGAGTTGAAAAGGGAAAACAATAAGCACCGGGCTGTGTTGAGTGAGACTCGCAAAGAGGCAAGTTTGAACCAAAGGCTATGAACTGTGAAAGGACTGTAACCAGTGTTAAAGGGGAAACCAGTTTCAGAGAGCAACTGGCACCACATGGGTTCTAATTCAAGAGAGACTGGTTGAGCCCAAATGAGAGAAGCTACAGATACCAGCAGGCCATAGGAGAGCCACCGGAATAGATCAAGTGGTCATACTGAGGGTCAAGCAGAATCCCAGTGCAATCGAAAGACTTTGCTTTACAAGCTAAGTGAAAGAAAGGGAAGTGAATCCCTCACTGAGAGGGAAGTGAATCCCACCATGTGAGAAAGCAAGGGAAATGAATCCTGCAAATACAAGCAAATGTGAAGTTGAGAGGGTTCCGAGCCCGACCGAGGGAGATCCAGGGGTGAAGCTATCACCCAAAAGTTAATTGAGAAAAGAACTGTCATACAATTTGAGGAATGAGGTATGTGAGAAGGGTCAGCGCCCAGAATAGGGCGACCCAGGGGTGAACCCATCACCCAGCAAACATTGTAAACAAACTTTCATTTGTTAAAGGAGATTTAGTTTTGTTATTTGAACACCTCAGGTCCTCGAAGGCAAGAGACTTTCAAGTGAAACGAGACTTGGCCATCGACGGTCCTGATAGCTGAAAGCTTGAGAGTGGAAAGCTGAACTGTCGTTTCATGCTAGAAAAGCTTGAGAGTGTGTCCTGAGAGCTACCATTAGAATTGTTGCCTCGTGTTGGTGAAGCCCGAGACTGTACTGTGCTCCAAAGATCCCACCTTACCCCGTACTCAAAACGTGGGGTGGGGAGACGCATGCTGTCGCATCCTGGCATATTATTTGAGAACACTTCTTTCTTTTCTTGTAAACTATCCCGCACCCCTTTTAATATTAGCTGTGAGGTTTATTTTGACATTGCGCCACTAGGAATGTCTTATTTTCATTTGATGGTTGACGCTTTCTCCCATCTTATATTTAGGTTTAGTTTAGACGTTTTTCCACCCTGCAAACATTGTTCAATAAACACCCTTGAACTGTGATCACTTGTGTCTGTCTTTACTGTTGCCACCATGAGTTCCTCACACCCTGCACAGTAACAAGCAGTGGGCGAAGTGAGCGGGAACGGTCGGGTGCGGTGTTCCACTACTTTTATTTTTTTACTGTTAACAGCTCCACAACCATTATCAGCATTCCGTAACTTTTCTTCATAAAGTTGAAGCACACTTCTCCATTTTACCACTGGTTATCAGATACAGCTAAACTGAAGTCCGTTTCAACTCAATTGGTTGTCAACCAGCATGGATGCAACCCTTGTAAAATGTGTTGCACCTTGCCCCTTCCTTCCTACTCCCCTGCTGGAGTCACAGTTCCACTACTTTTTTTGTACACTTCTGTTACTGGTGACAAGTGAAGTATTATCATCATGAATAGTACTTAGCATGTGCACATCCCTTCTGTCGCAGAATTGTACTGCCAACGGTTCATCACGCTGCAATGCCACACATGCTTCGTTGTCCAGCTTCTTACTAAGAAGTTGTCTAGGGAAGTCTTTCCGGTTACTGCGGATTGTACTGCATGCTACTGTACTGTGTCATCCAATCACTACCACAGATGTAAAAGACTTCTACAAACATGGCAAAACATGTAGGCAAAGCCTGTTTGTACCAGAAGGGCTGGACACACTGCCAGTTTCAAGTGAGACTATGCACTCCAGGCACAAGCAGAGGCACGTACAATAAGTGACTTTCTTATTGTGAATAAATAGCCGTCAGATGATTACTTAATTTATAGTGACATTGTATAACCAAAACATTAAAGTGGAACTTTTCAGATATCCCTGTTCCGGTAGGAGCACAGAAGGAAATCCTAAAATATCATTTGAGTTACCCAACTTCTCTCTTAACTGGGATAAATATAAAACCCAAGAGTCCTCCTACTAATAATTCACAAGCTATTCTTTTGTTAAAATGTTCCATTAGTTATGCTTGGGCCGCAGTGGTGCATGCAATTGATTTGAACCTAGCTATAATTTAAGAACAATTTGATGTTCTATTTAGTCTTGAGGCTTTGGCTTAATGAGCTTTTTATGGACCTGTTAGACATGAATTTACCCTCCTGGATTTTCCATTAGACTATCAATTTAAAAAAGGCAGCAGACTAGCAACTTTGAAAAAAGAGAACAAACTATTCCAGTAGCTGGTGCATTTTTTTTGTCATGTAAAACAATTTTTGTAAAAAGATATAGACCACGTTGGTTTCAGATGTAATTACTCTGAAACGCAAGTGCAGAGCAGCTGAACAGAAATGGCAGTCATCTTGCTCATCCTCTGGCAAACTGGCCTGTCGCCTGCTCCAAAGGCAATACTGTCCCTCCACTCGCTCCAAGAAGAGGGCATACATTCAGGCCCGTATCTCTGGAGCCACTAACAACACAGCGGAGCTCTTCAAAATCTGCAAGGAACTAGCCAATCCATCTGCAGTCTCTACCTCGCCTCTTCCTTCACAGACCCGCTGTACTGCACTGGTCACCCATTTTTCCTCTGAAACTCAGGTTATTCTGACTCTTGTCTCTTCTTCCACCTCTTCGACTCCTCTCCCTGTCCCGCTGCTTCCCTTGGTTTCCCCCCCTCCAACACCTACTCTCTCCTCCTTCTCACCTAATCACAATGGAAGAGGTCTCTAGAGTAGTCCACTCTATGAAGTTCTCCTCCAAACAGATGTCTCCCTGTTCTTCCAGAACCATTAAAGACAACATCTCCATCGCACCAGCTGTTACTGACTTTTTCAACCACTCCTTAGCCTCTGGCTCTTTCCCTCCTTCTCTCACGCACTCCTTTGTCACCCTATCCAAAAAAGACTTTTGGTGACCCCGGCCCGTCTGGCCAACTACCGCCCTATCTCTAGCACACCCTTCCTCGAGAAACTGCTTGAGCAGTTGGTCTTCCCCCAACTGACCCAACACACTGAGCTTGTTGGCTGTTTCTACAACCATCAATCTGGTTTCCGAATATCCAGAGGCATGGAAACTGCTCTCCTGAACATCTGTGAAGAACTGCTCGCAAATCTATTTCTTTTTAAAAAAATGTATTTATAGAATGCTTGACATTATAACAAAGGGAGAAGGTAGCAGCATCAATGGCAATGCTAATCTCACATCTTTATTTCTTACATTGGGTCTGTCTCAATCAAAACATAGTACATAAGGACCATCTGTCCTCTAGATCGGATGCCCACGTAACAGCTTGCAGCCAATTTGGGCCAGATGGGCAGGCGGGGCGCAACCACAGTAACAGTACACAGTGAACTGCCAATAGCATACAGAGGCTCGCTAGTCTATAGATGCCGCGGTGTAGTCTCTCAAATCTGTGAAACAGTTTAGTGGGGTGGGCTCAATAGTGCAACCAAACATCGAAGACATAGTATCACACACACCTTTCCAGAACTCCTCCCCAGTTTGGGACAGTTACAGAGCTTGTGGAGGTATAACGGTTCATCGGAATTACATCTGGGCACAGAGCCCAGTGAGTACGAGAAAAGAGGCATAGCCTGGTCGGGGTGTAATACTTTCAATTGTATTAAGCAGAATCTGGAATGAAGAGATATCGCTTGGGTTAGCAGGCACATGGCCTCCCAGACCTTGTCAGCGATGTCTGTATCTAGGTCCCTGGCCCAGGTCTCACAAAGCTTGGCCAAAGGTTTGCTGCCTCGATTTTGTAGCAGGTCGTACAATCTGGCCACTGCACCCTGAGCAGAGGTTCCGCTCATGATTGTGTCTATCAATGTTTCATCAGGTGGTAGTAAAAGGAATTCTGTCCAGGCCTTTTTAGCAGCACGGCGGAGCCTAGCAAATTGGAGCCAACACGAGGACTGTCCTTGCGAGGGCTCTGGTAGTTCCTGAAATGTGATAAAGATCCCCATATTAAAGTCATCACCCACATTTATATACCCAACTCTTGCACATTGTCGCATCGTTACACTGCTAATTCCAGGAAAGGAGGGGAAGAAATTCTACAATGGCAAGCCCGCATGGAACGGGCAAGTGTTACCTAGTATTTTCCATATCTTATTCTAGGCCAACATTGTCGCAGCGATAGAATCAATGGCTTGTGGGTCTTTCCACACTGATGGTAGTATCAGCGTGCGGATATCACAGGTACCGGCTGCATGTCGTTCAATTTTCACGTGCGCATGGTGAGTATCTTCATCAACCAGTAGGCTGCATAGTGTGCCTGGGCAGTCTCCCATTATTTTTCAAAGTCTGGGGCCGCAAGGCCTCCGTGCGTGTACAGTCTGGTCAAGGTATCCCATTTTAGCCGAACCCGAACCTGCGAGCCACATGTAGTTGTTAATTGCCACCTTCAGTTTATCAAAGAACGCTATGCCTGGCCACAATGGTATATTTAGAAAGTAGTATAGTAGTTTTGGGAGGATGACCATTTTAAGGAGCGCAGCATGATCCGTTATTGTGAATGGAGGTTTCTCCCAAACGCTGAGTTAAGCTACAAGCTGGGGCAAATATATATCATAGTTGCGGGTGTAAGGTGAAGTCGAGTCTCTTGTCACTGCAACCCTCAAGTATTTAATTTCCAGGGGGCACCGGGTAAATCCCTTAAATTCTGATGGTGCGACAGTAGCATCAGTGAACAAAATTAGTGCCGATTTGGCACAATTGACCCTGGAGTCCAGAGAGGGTCCTGAAGTATTGGAAAAATTGCATGATTGGGGCTAGGTGTCTCACTGGGTCATGTACGACTAAGACATCGTCGTCGGCATACAATGATATGATTACCGGCTCACCCGAAAGTCTAATTCCTCTCTGAGCGTGTGTGCACCGGATCGTGTCAGCTAGTGGCTCCATCACGATGGCAAACAGTTGGGGGGGCAGCGGACAGCCCTGTCTGGTCCCACTGTGTATGTCTATGGGAGTGGAAAGCAGTGCGTTTACATTAATTCTGGTGGTAGGCGACGTATACAGTAATTGAACCCACGATATGAACACGGGTCCAAAGTTACATTTAACTAGTACTGCCCACATAAACTGCCAGGACACCGAGTCGAAGACCGTCTGGATGTCTAGAGCTACGGCAACTGTCTGCGTGTCTGGGTCTATCTGGGCTAGCACATTGAAAAGGTGCCTCAGGTTCAGTGCCATGGATCATCCAGGAACAAATCTGGATTTATCTCGGTGTATAATAATGTGTCCCATATATGGGGCCAGTCTGAGAGCTAGCACCTTGGCAAATATTTTGACATCAGAGTTTGAGGGAAAGTGTGAGGTATGAACCACACTGCTCGGGCGGTTTGTCATGTTTAAGCAAGACTGTGATCACTTCCTCACACAGTGTGGGGAGGGGAGTACTCCTGAAATGCAGGATTCTTCCCATAGAGCGGTTAGTCAAGGGGCAAGGTGAGATTTGTAATGTTTAAAGAATTTCATTGTAAGGCCATCCGGGCCTGGAGCCTTTCCAGATGGGAGGGTCTCGATGGCACAGGATTCTCAGGGGACATGGGGCGATCCAAGCACTCCCTGACTTCGTTGGATAAAACTGATAGTGGTAGGCTATCCAAGTATGTGTCCATGTCGGAGGGGGCTGCCGCATCTGAGTTGACATATAGTGTAGCATAGGAGGAGTGGAATGCTTGGTTTACCTCCGATATGGTGTGGACCAACGTCCCCGATTTGTCTTGTACAAATGGAATATGGTGGCTGCCTCCTACCTGTCGCATCATACTGGACAGCAGTTTGCCAGGGCGTTCACCCTCACCATACTTTCTGGGCAGTCCAATTTCTGTTCTCTGTTTGCACGTGTGCGAAATCTGTCGAGCTCAGTCTTAATGTCTGCCAAAACTGTGTCCTCGGGCATGGATGCATAATTTTGATCCAGCCGGTTCAAAGCGGTTTTGCTAGTATGAATGTCCTGTCGTATCGTTCTGAGCAGTCCTGATTCGGTAGCCAGGGCCACTCCATGTATATAAACCTTAAAGGCTTCCCACAGTGTTGCTTGCTTATCTACAGAGCCCATATTTATTTCAAAGTATTCCTCAACATATTTCCCCATTGCAGCCTCGAAGACTGGGTCTAGTAGTGATTGTGGTCTGAATTTCCATAGCTTTTTCATACCCCATGTATCCCCCAGTGACTGGGGAGTGGTCAAAGAAGGATCTGGGTAATATATTCACATCGCTGAGGCGACCTATGAGAGCGCCAGACAACCACCACATGTCTATCTGGGAATGGGAGTCATGTACCGTGGAGGAATATGAATTTTTTCGTGATATCGGGTTAAGGACTCTGCAAACACCAATCATACCCAAGTCAATCAGGCCAGTCTGCAGTGAGTAGTCCGCCTTGGTCAGTTGCTGGGGCTTACATACTGGCCTATCAAGGCCCATGTCCATTATTGTATTAAAGTCTCTGCCCCAATATTGGGCCCATATACATTCATTCAGTAAGAGTATTTCCTGACCCATCAGTACGCCTCGTAGTAGGACATAACGGCCCTTGGGGTCTAGGTGTGATTTTACATGGACATATTGTATGGATTTATGTAGAAGGGTCATGACCCACCTGCATTGGGTCGAATATGAAGGATAATATCGTTGTGCGCCCAGCCTTTGGCAAACTTCTCGCATCATGCACCCAGTGCATGCATCTCTTTCAAAAACAGGATGCGCACTGTATGCCTTTCTATATATAGTTGGAGTTTCTGCATTTTTGTTGGGTTGCCCAGCCCACGTACATTCCAGCTCATAAATTGCAATGGTTCAACCCGCCTTGGGCAAACATAAGATATAGGTCCTGTGTCCCGATGGGTCGAGAGTCGGGCATAGTAGTACTGTCTCTACCAAATAAATCTGCACCCTAATGTATAAAACACACATGTCAAGCACATTTTGTATGATCGTCCCACAGTTTCCCACCCTCACCCCTCTCCCAATCAGAGGAATGAATATCCCACACTCAACATCCCAACAACATTTGCATGGGGGGCTGCGTGCTGACTAAAGCCCGGCATCTACACAGCTTTAACATTCACATCTTGAAAACAAGTTACGGTGCATATTTCCCAAGTGTCGAAATTTTAAGGTAGAGAATAACAACTGCATATCGGGGGAAATGTAGTGTTAGTACTAGGATATATTTTGCCCACTCTCTGCGTCCCAAGAGGGGCCAGTCGAAAAGGGTTTCTGAGGATTGGGATTTTTTGCCTAGGTTCACCCAGGGAAATGGTCATCCAACATTTTCATGGCCTCTTCGGGTATAGTGAAGAAGTATACCTTGGTACCATGTTCAACTCTCAATTTGGCCGGGTATAACATAGTTGTAGTTTACGTTCAAGCCACAGGGCCTCTTCTTTGTGGACATGAAGGTTTTGCGTTCCTGTTGCACCATAACCAATAAGTCTGGGTACAGGTGAATTTAGTTGGAGACTAGTAGTAGCTCACCGTTGGCTCTTGCGGCTCGTAGCAGCGTGTCTCTGTAATTGAGTATACAAGCTGTTATTGGACTGGGAGGAGCCTGTCATGACCACTGTGAGGGTGCACAAGTTGTGCCACAAGCAGGCTCCCACCAGAACCCTGAGGGCCTTAAAACCACTGCAAAAGGGCTCCTGGAGCCTGTCCTGGCGCCTTTGGCACCAGGCTCATATGTAGGCAGGAAGCGCTGTTCAAACTAGGTCCCATTTATGTACATGGGCCTTTAAATCCAACATGGAAGCACCCACACAGTCTAGTTCTAAGAACGAAGCATGCGGTCTAGTGTTTTGGGTGTGGCAGGCCTGGAACTACTTTCCCTGGTACTACTTTACCTGGGCTAAATAAACCACACCCTGACTGCAGAACACGCTCTGTGTTATTTTGCAACCAGCAGTGTGACATTCACCGTACATCTTCCTGTAATCCTGCAAGAACAAGATTATTCTGTTTTACCTGAGAAAACATCATCCAGCACTCAGCATCTCAACTGGGCTGCAATCTGTGGAAACCGAGAGAAGAAGAAACATCACTCGTCTGTGAGTACTAGCTTAAGGACCTCTGGCGAAATGCTACCACAGCTACTGTTTGAACATTGCCACCTGCAAGAACGAGAAAGGGAAAAACAATATTAGAACGCGCTGTTCCAAAACATCGAATTCCATCAGTCTTACCTGAATTCCATCGCGCTACGCCACGCTTCCATCCGGAGCACCACAGCAACATCTGCAAAGGAAAACGGACATATTCAGGTTCGCTTTCAATATTAAACAACCGCACAGCGCTGTACTTACCTTAACAGATTCCGGGGGCCTGTTTCTCATTGCGCTCTCATCCACTCGCAGCACCACAGCGGCCTGTGAGGAGAAGAAGAAGAAAACACAGGTTAGCTTTAAAAGACAATAAAGGCGCTGCGCTTCGCACTTTCTTTTACCTAGAAACGTGCCTCTCCATCCGGCACGCCAGCATCAAGACCTTCGCACCTAAAAAGAAGGAGATAAAGACATTAACGAATTCCCACCATAAACAGAACAAAGACTTACAATTAGCAAACCTACCTGCCTACCAGCAGATTCGGTGTCCCATCAGGCCTGGGCCCAAGGAAGGCGTACTGCACCAGTGAAGCAACAAGAAACGCAGAAAGGATAGCTCACCCTACAAATAACTAAGGTGAGAAAAGAACCCAGTGGGAAGGGATTCGGTCAGTGGGAGGTGGAAGATTCACCCATTAGAGATAGTTATCACAAATTCTCCCTTCTGTAATTGCAGATTCATTATTCAGCACTGGGCAACTACGCATCCAGGGTTCCAGATCTCAGAGCCTTCCAGACACCCCCAGGGATATCAGGTGAGCGTAGCAGAACACAAAGCTTTTAAACCTTATCCACCTGGGCGTCATGGAGACATCTGAAACTGATCTGTTAGCCCAGCTTTTGGAACAATTACGCGCTGAGGTAGACGCAGCCTGGAAGGAAACCAATGCCTTAAGACAAGAGTCCGATCTTGATCAATACCTGGCTAATGGGTTTATCCGCCTGTACTGATGAACTAAGCAAACAGCTACTACAAACACAGGCGGGGCAGGCTCCATTGCCCGGATTCCCATCATCAGTCAATCACGTACAGATAACATTGCCAGGAGCAGTACCCCTGGCACCACAAGAACGGTTTAATGGAGACCCCAGAAGGTACGCACCATTCATGAACCAGTGCCGCCTCCATTTTCTTTGTAGGCCTGGGGCTTTCCCAAACGACCAGGCGAGGGTGGCTTTTGTGTTATCATATTTGAGTGGAAGTGCCGCAGACTGGTCGGTACCTTTAGTGAGCCGGGATGACCCATTACAGCAGAACTTCAGGGGTTTTCAACAGGAGATGGAAAAATTATTTGCTCGACACTTGCATGGACAAGCTCTTGATAACAAACTGCTGTCCCTCCGCCAAGGGAATCGAGATTTGCTGACTTATATTGCCACCTTTAATAGACTGGTTGTAGAAGCGGGGTGGCCAGAAGATAAAAGAACCACATTGTTTCATCGGGGCCTACGAGGAGACCTGAAGGATGTCCTTGCTCAAGTGGTTGACCCACCTAAAGACTGTGCAGAGTTTATCAACCTGATAGTTCAGTTGGATCACAGATTACAGGATCGAAGAACAGACCTAAGTAGACTCGAAAATCGTGCCAAGTACGTACGTTCAAAAGATAATGTTCAACGTCCATCAGAAAATACCACCGAACCCATGCAGATTGGAGGAGTACGACCCCCTTTAACCAAGGTTGAAAGATACAAGAGGAGACAGCTACAGTTATGCCTATACTACAGTAAATTAGGTCACTACCTCAAAGAATGCCCAGTGAAACCTCCAAGGAAGGTGGTAGGCGCTACAGAGAAAGAAGATGATGGAAAGGAATCGGAAAACTACCAGGCCTGGCAAGCGTAGAGGTCTGCTTGTCGAGAGAGAAAGATGAGTCACAGACCTCCCATTTTGCTCTACCAGTAACCTTGATCAATCACCAACGACCGTCACGGATGCATGTCATAGAGGCATATATAGACAGCGGAGCAGTTGGTAATTATATAGATCGAGATCTGGCAACAGAAATGGGACTTCCCTTATGCACAAAAACAACAACTGAAAAGGTTACTACTGTTGACGGTACAGAAATTGCTTCGGGACCAGTAACCCAATGCACAACAGAATTAACCATTCTGTGTCAGGATGGACATCAAGAAGCAATCACGTTTGACCTCATCAAAGCTCCTCAGTTCCGGTTGATCTTAGGGATGCCATGGTTAGTAACTCACAATCCCCACATAGACTGGTGTGCGAAGAGACTGACCTTTTCTGACGAATGCGCCCACGCTTGCTACCCGAAATCTATACCACAGCCAAACCTGAAATCTGTTCAAGGAATAGCATCGGGGATCGCGGAACCAATGGACACCTTACCAAAAGAATATCAGGATTATCAAGATGTTTTTCCGAAGGAACAGGCTAACACATTACCGCCACATAGGCCCTATGACTGTCAGATCGACCTGATACCTAGCGCACAGTTTCCTTGTGGTAGAATTTATGCACTTACGGAAACCGAAAATCTCCACTTGAAGTCCTATCTGGATCAATACGTGGCTAATGTGTTTATACGCCCGTCAAAGTCACTGGCAGCCTCTCCCTTATTCTTCGTACATAAGAAGGAAGGAGATTTGAGGACTTGCATTGATTACTGCGCACTTAATCAAATCACAGTAAAAAACGCATTTTGCTCTAAGTATGGCCTGTACGAATATCAGGTAATGCCTTTCGGGCTCTGCAATGCTCCCGCAGCGTTCCAATACTTCATGAATGATGTATTATGGAAATTAATTGATGTCTGTGGCCTGGTCTATATTGACGACATCCTGGTGTATTCCCCCTCTGAAAGAGATCATGTGGAACATGTTAGCTCAGTCCTTGCAAAACTTCGCCAGCACAAACTGTACGCTAAACTTTAGAAATGCTCCTTCCATGCCACGAAGTTGAGTTGCTCGGTCTTGTTCTGTCGCCAAAGGGAGTCAAGATGGATTTACACAAAGTAGATGCCATCCTTAATTGGCCGTTACCGTCTTCACTTAAAGGAACTCAAAGCATGCTCGGCTTTGCGAATTTTTATCGCTGGTTTATTCCAGATTTCTCATGGATAGTCCACCCAATCACATTGTTATTGAGAAAAAACAACAAAATATATCAATGGACTGAAGAGGCGGAACAGGCCTTTCAAGAACTCAAGAAAAGATTCACCTCTGCGCCAATTTTATGACATTGTCGCCCTGATCTCCCCTATGTAGTGGAAATGGATGCTTCCAGCGTACCTATGGGAGCAGTTCTCTCTCAAAGAGATCCAGAGACAGGCCAATTACACCATGTGGCCTTTTGGTCACGTAAATTCTCACCACCAGAACTTAACTATGCAATTACAGACAAAGAATTGTTGGCAATAAAATCAGCCTTCAAAGCCTTGCGGCAGTATCAATTAGGTGCCAGACATACCATCAGAGTAATCGCAGATCACCGAAACCTTCAATACCTAAAGTCAGAAAAGGCCCAATCGTCACGACAGTTGCTGTGGTCTCTATGCTTTGCAGAATACGATTACGTAATAACATTCCAACCGGGAGTTTGGAATGGGAAGGCCGATGCCTTTTCTCGTATGGGTGTTGAAGAGAAAACGAACAGTACTCTGGACCCTGTTGCCATCATCCCAAGTGATAAACTATTGGGACTCACCACCACATTGACTCTGAGTGAACTTCAAGATAAGATCCGAACCTTAATGAACCCTGATATCTTTCAGAAATGGAATTCCCAAAATGAACATCACACGGTTCTGGATGGATTACCCTACTTCAGGGAACGACTATATCTACCAAGTAAAGATCTGCAAGAATTGGTCATGTCTGGTTATCGCGATTCCCTGATCGAAGGCCATCCCGGAATTGCTAAAACTCTAGCCAAGGTTAAACAGAATTATTGATGGCCAACCTGGAGTAAGGAGATTGCTCGATTTGTTCTATCCTGTGGGATATGTGCACAGAATAAATCACAAAAACAGAAACCAGCTGGCCTCCTACAACCAATGGATATTCCACCGGCTCCCTGGCATACTCTTTCTCTTGATTTTTTTTAGACTTACCCCCCTGTCAAGGTTTTAATACCATTCTGGTGGTTGTAGACCTGTTCTCTAAAATGGCACATTTCATTCCATTCAAAGGACTTCCTACCGCTACCCGTCTGGCAAAAGCATATATTGAACAGATTATAAAACTGCATGGTTTCCCCTCAGTCCTAATCTCAGATCGTGGAAGCCAATTTGTAGCCAACTTCTGGAGGAAATGTTGTACCATGGCACAAATCGATGTTCGATTATCCACTAGCCATCACCCCCAAACGGATGGACAAACAAAGAACAAACCAGACATTAGAACAGTATCTATGTTGCATGCTGCATCAAGTGGAAGAGAATTGGAAAGACTTGTTATGGATAGCGGAATACGCATACAATAACTCAATTCACACCAGCACGGGACAAAGCCCGTTCTACACAATATGCGGAAGATATCCACGTACCTCTGTACTAGACTCCCCCACGACCTTGGAAATGCCAGCGGTAAAGACTCTATACAAAAGCATAACCCAAGCCTTCAAAAGGGCAAATGAACATTTACTGCAAGCCAAAGACAGACAAAACAAATTCTCGGACTGACATCGAAAGAAAGCTCCCGATTACCAAGTTGGAGACGAAGTCTGGTTGGCATCAAAACATGTGCCCATAAAAGGTACCCGGACCTTTCGTCCAAGATATCTAGGACCCTATTCCATCGAATCAGTGATAAATCCGGTGGCCGTCAAGTTAGCCTTACCACCAAGCATGCAAATTCATCCGGTGTTCCATGTGTCACTTGTAAAACCTGTACAACCAGGAACCCGAGTCTTAACACCACCAAAACCGGTGCTAGTTGATGGAGAGGCTGAATTTTAAGTTAAAAACATCCTGGATTCGAAATGTACCAGATCTAAGCTATACTATTTAGTGGACTGGAAAGGGTACAGGCCTCAAGGCAGAACTTGGGAACCGACTGAACCTATTCACGCACCACGTCTGATTAAGAGGTTTCACCTGGATAACCCCACCAAACCCGGACCGTACAGGAAGGATACCATGAGAGGGGCCTTGGGGGTGGAGTGCTGTCATGACCACTGTGAGGGGGCACAAGTTGTACCACAAGCAGGCTCCCACCAGAACCCTGAGGGCCTTAAAACCACTGCAAAAGGTCTCCTGGAGCCAGTCCTGGTGCCCTTGGCACCAGGCTCATATGTAGGAAGGAAGGGCTGTTCAAACTAGGTCCCATTTATGTGCATGGGCCTTTAAATCCAACATGGAAGCACTCACACAGTCTAGTTCTAAGAACCAAGACATGCAGTCTAGTGTTTTGGGTGTGGCAAGCCTGGAACTACTTTTCCTGGTACTACTTTACCTGGGCTATGTAAACCACACCCTCACTGCAGAACACGCTTCTCGTTATTCTGCAACCAGCAGCGTGACGCTCACCGTGTCCAGGTCCTGGTCTTCAGCATCTTCCTGTAATCCTGCAAGAACAAGAACAAGAACAAGAACAAGATTATTCTGTTTTACCTGAGAAAACCCCATCCAGCACTCAGCATCTCAAATGGGCTGCAATCTGTGGAAACCGAGAGAAGAAGAAACATCACTCACCTGTCAGTAGTAGCTTAAGGACTTCCGGCGAACCGCTACCACAGCTGCTGTTCGAAGATTGCGACCTGCAAGAACGAGAAAGGAAAAAACAATATTAGAACGCGTGCTTCCAAAACATCGAATTCCATCAGTCTTACCTGAATTCCATCGCGCTACGCCACGCTTCGATCCGGAGCACAACAGCAACATCTGCAAAGGAAAAGAGACATATTCAGGTTTGCTTTCAATATCAAACAACCACACAGAGCTGTACTTACCTTAATGGATTCTGGGGGCCTATTTTTCATCGCGCTCTCATCCACTCGCAGCACCACAGCGGCCTGTGAGGAGAAGAAGAAAACACAGGATAGCTTTAAAAGAGAATAAAGGCACTGCGCTTCGTGCTTTCTCTTACCTAGAAACGTGCCTCTCCATCCGGCACGCCCGCATCAAGACCTTCGCACCTGAAAAGAAAGAGATAAAGACATTAACAAATTCCCACCATAAACCGAACAAAGACTTAAAATTAACAAACGAACCTACGTACCAGCAGATTCGGCGTCAAAGCAGACCTGGGCCCAAAGAAGGCGTACTGCACCAGTGAAGCAACTCGGGCAGCTCACCAAACAAACGTCAATCGCCCCTGCACAAGAAACGCAGGACGGATAGCTCACCCTACAAATAACTAAGGCGAGAAAAGAACCCAGTGGGAAGGGAATCGGTCAGAGGGAGGTGGGAGATTCACCCATTAGAGAAAGTTACACAAATCCACCCTTCTGTAATTGCAGATTCATTATTCAGCACTGGGCAACCATGCATCCAGGGTTCCAGATCTCAGAGCCTTCCAGACGCCCCCAGGGATATCAGGTGAGCGTAACAGACCCCAGGCTTAGGTTTGAGGGCGAGCGTACGATGGGCCTCCTCTATTGCAAATTACGGTGACAGTTTTGGGGCATCCAACAAGGACATTAGGGTGCGTTCTACAAATTCTTCAATAGGTCCTCTTATCTTTCGGCACACCTATTATACGCATTATTATTGTTGCGTCTTGATCTAGATTCAAGGTCTTCATTCTTCTTGCTGATGGATGGCACTTTTTTTTTCGAGAGAGGTAACATCTGCTCTAAGGGCCATGACTTTGTCTTCGGTCGTTCCCACTCTGGTCTCTACTTCCGTGATGCACGCATCAGCTTTCTCCATCCAGGATTTTGTTGAGCTAATTGTGCCACTCATATCGTCCAATTTAGTATGTATGGCGATTAAACCCTCACGCATGTACTCCATCATGCAGTGGAGCTCACTGGGCTCACCCAGTTCCGCCATGCGACCCACAGCACTGTCAGCGCAATCCGTCCCTCCACAGTCTTAGGTACAGCTTTGTTTTATTCCGGTTCCCTTTGTCATTGTGGTCTTATAGCTCAGTTGAGGAAGTATAGTATAGCAGCAGGGGAGGGAAGGGGGACAGCAGAGCAACAACCGCATCCTCCCAGTCCGGCACTCACAGGGTGGGCGCTAGGTGTGAGCGCAGCGTATCAGTGGTATGTTTCTGGATGATTGTCAGACACTGGCTGGGGTGCTTTGTTGTGGTTCCCAAGTGTCACTAATTGGGCCTCACAGTATTCTCAAGAGTTAAAGATGTAAACATTAATGAGAGAGAGCCCTACATTTCAATGCAGGTTGCAGTGTTAGTCAGGGGTGTCCAGCCGTCACTAGCCAGCTTACCTCAGTGTAAGACAGTGGGTGGGTGAGTGTAGTGCCGGCCAGCTCACATCCAAAGGTAGCGGGATGGTTGTGTATTTCACAGCTCCAGAGATTTCTGTTGTGTCAGATGCAGAGTGGCGCAATGTTCCACACTGCAGAAAGGGGATCACCAGGACAGGGGTGAGGCAATCCCCGAGCGTTGGTTGTGTAAGGGTAGTGCCTCACTGTGTGGTCGTCTACCACAGCTGTAGTTCAGGGTCAGGGGTCTGCGATCCATTGGTTTGTGGTGCTACTTCCAGTAGTCACCCCCCCAAAGGTGGAGAGCGGATGGCATGGGGCAGCCCATCCATGCCTGCACGCCCCCAGAGCAGCGAGGGCCCAGTGGTCCTCCAACGAGATGTGGGAATCCGCATGAGCGGTCACCTCGTGGCCCGCTGCTTCTCTGGCGGTCTGCAGCCAGTTGGAAGCAGGCAATGTGTCCTGCAGGCACCCTGAGGCATCAGTCCAGCCTCGGATCGCCACCGTAGGACATCTCCGGATCAGCAGGCCTGCATGTAATAACCCCACCAGCAGCCTCTAGTTTCCGGCTGCAGTGGCCGCGTTGTTCGAGGTGGAGGAGGAGCCTCCAGGTCTGGACTAACAGCAAAGTGGTTTGGGGTCGGCCCTCGGTGGGGAATGTCTCCCTGGGACCGGCCACCCCTTGAGGTCACCTCACAGAGTTGGGTCCTTCAACTGGTTGGTGAGCAGTGTCCGCCAGTCCGAGTAGACGTACGTTGCAGCAAGGAGGTGGGAGGCGCAGGTTGGCCCGGCCGCGCCATTGTGTCACCTAGTACTGAGGTGCAGGGAGTGTTTTGGGGGGCTCAGCAAGGAATGGACATGGTAGTTCAGTGCGCGGGCATTCTGCAGGGTGGCCAGCTTCAGCACAGCATGAATTGCACCCTATAGTCAAGGTCTAGGATTTCAGCTGTGAAGCAGTGCCGGGTTGCAGAGCTCCTCTCTCAGGCGGCCATCTTCAGTTGTGCGCAACAGCACCCCCTACTTGCAAATCTTGACTCTAACTCTTCTGCTGTTCTCATTCTTCTTGACCTCTGTTCCGCCTTTGACACAGTCAACCACTCTATCCTCACAAAGCGGCTCTAAGAGACCCGTGGTATCTCAGACCGGGCACTAGACGTCCTTCCTCACTGACCGCCTCTCCCAGGTTCTACTGGGCTTCTACTCCTCCACCACCACTGTCTACATTCCCTAGGGCTCTACCCTCTCGCCCTGACTCTCCAATATTTACCTTACACCTCTTGCTCACCTGATCTCCGCCTTCTCGCCTCATTTCCAGTGTTACACAGATGACATACAACCCTTCTTCAAGCTCCCTTCCTCCTCCTCTATCATCCCAGAGTGCCTGTCTTCTATCCAGTCCTGGTGCACCTCCAGTGATCATTGCCTTAAGCCAGTAAGACGGAGATTCTTCCTATCGGGACACCTATTCCATGTTTCCCTCCTGCTCTCTGGCCGCCCTCTATGAGCTCTCTGCCTTCTCCTTCTACTGAAGCCAGAAACCATCTTCGACTTCTCCCTCCCCTTCTCTCCTCACATCTACGACCTTACCAAGAAGGCCCACTTTCAATTTTACCTTCTTAGAGGCACTCTCCCTTTCCTCGCCTTATCCCAGAAGCTCAAAGTCACTAGAGCTCTAGTCCTCTCTAAGCTGGATTATTGCAACAGCTTCTTTCTTAACCTCCCTCTTTTTTCCCTTCACCCTCATTAACTAATCCAGAATAGGGCTGCAAGATGCAGTCCCTTGTCCTCAAGCCCAGGGACTGCATCTCTCCAGCCCTAGAATCTCTCCACTGGCTCCCGGTTGCTGCAATGATTAGACCCTTTGTACCATCCATAACGCTGTCTGGGGCCTGGCACCATGCTACCTGCAACTTTCTCTCACTAAATAGTCTCCGTCCAGATCCCTCTGACCTTCTGGCTGCAACTCTCTGCTGGTCAAACGCTTCTCCAAGCAGAGAGCTGGGGGTAGATCTCTCTCTTCAACTGGCTTCTTCCTCTGGAACAGCCTCCCTCTCTCTCTCTCCGTCTTGAACTGGACCACTCAAGTTCTGCAAACAACTCAAGACCTTTCTCTTCTCCTCCTCCTTCTCTCTCTCCCTCACATGCTAACCATCCCCACAGCCACTGAGATGGTGGCCCGGTCCCTCAAGAGTGCAATAGGGTACTGGTCATTTGCCCAATCCCATCCAGCTTCCACCCCCCTGCACTGCCCTCTTGGCCCACACCTACTAATTCAGTGGTTTGACTCCGCCCTGCATTTACCTGATGAGCGTTCGATCCCCCCACACCCCTCTCTTGGCTTGGGATGAGACTGCCTATGCACTTAGCCATTGCCTCCCCAACAGGTACCTTCGGCAACCCACCCACCACAGGGGACCCTTTAGCACTTAAACCCACGTCCCCACCATCTTCCTTGTCTCTACACTTGCACTTTCAGAATGTCACAAGGCTTAGTAGGACTGCTGTTTAGTTGTTTCTTATTTATTCAGTTGTCACTTCCATTGTTTTCTTGCTCCCTGGTTCCCTTCCCTTTTACCTCGTGGCACTTTTAAACACTGGGCCTCATTACACGGATGGCAGAGAACCATGGCGCTATTAGCGCCATGGTTCATGCCGGTAAAATACAGGCACCGCCTTGGCGGAAAGGGGAATTACCGCCCCATTCCAAGGTTGGCATGGCGATAATTCCCCCTTCCACCATTGCCCTTCCCCATTCCCATTTTTGGCCCATAGGGCTCAATGGGAATGGGGAAGGCCCTAATTACGGTACCGCAAATTGCGGTACCGTAATTAGCTCCCTGGGTCCCTTTGCGGGTTGGTTTTTAATGCCTGCAAAAAGCAGGCGTTAAATACCCCAACCCGCAAAGGGACCTCGTAGTAAGGCGGTAAGGATTTACCGGTACCGGTATTTTACCGGTAAATCCTTACAGCCATCCATGTAATGAGGCCCACTGTCTTGTTGTATAAGTGCCATATAAATAACCAATAAATATATAGAATTTCTATTCCCATATTTGTGAATTTTTACAGCACTTTTCACATTTGCACAATATACTTTCATCTGTTGAATTGTATAAAAATAGATTGCTTGAAATAACTGATTGAGTTGCCGCTCTGATAACAATACAACAAGCTAGAGAAACCGCACACCAGGTCTGGCACACTCCACTCTCAGGAATGTAAGCAGAGATCTATGCAAACTGACACAGACAACAGATTCACCTTTTAAAGAAAAAGGATTTTATTTTATATGGGTTTCAATTTCTTCCTCTCTGACTTTTTAGACTCTGGTTTCCGAGGGGCGTCAGGTGTTTTATCCGCCTCTCTGAAGCCTTGAGTACCTGAATCAGACTTCTCCTTCCCAGCTTCCTTCCTAATCTTGGGTGACATCACCTTTCAAGCACCCCTTCAGCAATCTTATCACCTTCGGGGATATGAAAGGGATATTTCCCGTGATTCTGCAATAGTACCTTAACGTCACCTCTAAAGTCTGGGTCTATAACTCCAGCTAATACATCACTTCCAAACCTCCAGGCTAATCCTGACTTAGGAGCCAACCAAATCTAGGTCTCTGGGTGATTTGAATCAAATCAGTGGGTATCCGCCTTCTTTCTCCTGGGGGAATAATCTTATCCCTACTACTACAAATATCAAATCCAATAGAGCCCTGTGGGTGCTTACCTTTTCAAATCTGAGGTTTCCCCAACTTGTATCAATTGAGCCACATCCCACCCTGACACCACTTGTGAAGGCATCATGAAGCAAGACACTGACAACAGATTCACCTTTTAAACAACAAGGATTTTATTTTATATGTCAGGATGGATTAATGCCTAATTTGCCCTATGAATAGGTATGATTTTCCTACCTAAAGAAACCAAGGATTGTCTGCGTCAGTAAGTTCAACTAAAAAGTCTGTCTGTGCCCAAAACCTATGCTTGCCCTCACATCTAAAGACATACAATGTCCAGGGATGGCAATACCAAAAGAAACAGTGTTCAAAATAAAGTTCTGAGCTTCTTCCAGCGCGTGCTTGGGTCAGCTTCCTTTTCCCCCAAGGTAAAATAGTTCAGCAAAGAAACAGGACTCCGGGTTCCCTTCCCCAAGTGTAACACAACTCCAAAAACTCTCAGGGGTCTCTTCGCCAAGTTTGCCACAGTTCCAAGATATCTTGGGGTTCCCTAAGAGTAACACAATTCCAAGTAGTTTAAGTCTCTTAGTTTTCACCAATGTCATCAACTTCCACTGGTATTCCTTTTTCCTTGTACCAAAACCCCATGCTCTCTTTCACTTCAGCATTTTCATTACAGAGCCTTTGTCTTTTGGCATTTCTTGCCTCTTTCCCCAGTTGGGGCTAATGAGCTTGTCCCAGCCTGTGGAGTAGTCCACCGTACCCCTGCCGTGGAGCAGGAGCTCCTCCCGACCCTGCAGGAGCAGTGGTCCCCCAAGACAAAGTCACCCTGAATTGCCTACTATTTTGGTAAGCGCGTTAGCTTCTGAGCGAGAAACAGATTTCATGCTGCATAACATTCCGTTTGAGGTGCCCTTGCTGTTCGAATATGAATATAGCTTCCGCGCTGTGATTTTCATGGTAACAGCAACTCTGTGCATATTGCCACCATTAACAGCCACGAGGAGTCCAGCACATTCAAAGATGGTCGCCCGCAATCTCTCTGCGACCTCCAGTGCCTAACCGAGCCCAGCAGACATTGCTGAGCACTGATTGGCTGTTGTGCCATTTTCAGTCACCTCTTGTGTGCCGGCAGGCGAAGCCGGCCCACTCCTACCAAGGCCCATGGAAACAAGGCCAATACCTGGTCCAGCCTTCCTCGCCGTTCGCCCGGATAATATGCCCATTTTTTCCTTCTGCTACTTCTGCGACCATTTGCATTGTGCACGGAGAACTTGCCAAGTTGTATTGCCGCTGACTCATCAACACGATCCTGCAACTGTAAGACTTTCTCACGTTACAAACATTGTTTACTTGCACTAACGATACTTGTACTAGTCTATGCTTCCGTGCCTACCATCGCAGCAATTCTCCATACGCTCCTCTACGTCTGCTATTTTATGCATACTCATTCAATACCTACCTATTTGCTGTGCACGCTCGCGCCCTTCTCAGCCCCGTGCACATTGAGATCGTTCCCAGCACTACCTTGTATAACTGTCCACGATTTTACATTTCTTATTGCCTAATACCAGTTGTCACTCGAATGCTTGCTATTATCATATGTGACCTGCCCGGCCTGCATTATTGCCTTGCCATATCCCTTCCTATTGTGCAGACCTTGAGATTGTGCCTAATAATTAGTCATCTTAGCACACTGTCCTATTTTGTATGTATGCTCTGAAACCCTTGCTTAGCATTCACCCCACTCTGTATTTTAGCCCGACTTGTTTAGCCTTTCATAATTGTCTGTGTCACTTCTCTGATAACGTGCAGACCCTTTGATTATGCCTACTGTTTAGCGATCTCAGCACATTGTCCTATCTCGCATGTATGCTCTGAGACCCATGCCCAGCCTCTTGCTCCCATTCTAAGCTTAGGCTGCCCTCTTGCTTAAAATCATCATTGCCCACCCTGGATGTTCACCTGTGCGGTTTTACTCCTCCTGATACCTGTGTATAACTGTTAACTGACTTACCTGCATAGGTTGTCCTCCACACTGTCCACTCTAGCTAATTTTAGTTACGCAGTACCACCCACCTATCAACTTTAGACGCTACTCTGGCACGTCTTTATACCTGCTACTATGCTTGCCCAGAGTTCTTCCATTATCTGTACTCACCCTGCACTATGTCTCGCCTTTAAATTATCAGTATTGCTTGGACTACTTTTATTCTTTCATAACACCCCTTCTGTAGCCTCACCACTGACTTGCCCACACGTCCATTCTTCATCCTCCTGTGCATCACAATTTGTTCCAAACATGCATCCCTCCTCACACGTGCCCTGCCTTAGTGGCACTTTGTGTAGCACACAGCAGCAACACCCTACCCTGACGCCCACGGTTGACCATCCTGCCAACCCTTACCTCAACTCTCCATCCCTTTGGCTCGAACGCTTCCCCATGAAACCCACTCCTAACCAACCCTGCACTGTGCCCTTGAGGAATCTTAGACTAGGATCCAGACTCCCCCACATCTCCCACCGTCCTACTAATACCAACTTGCCGGCCAAACCATCTCGCTACGAGCCAACAGCCTCTGCCCCCGACCACGCACCCACACCCATATTGGATATCACTCCTGATGCAAGTACCCAACCTCATAGCCCCACAACACTTCTTAAGGCTGCATTGATCAATGTTATGTTATGTTATGTTATTTTGCATTTATATAGCGCCTTATATACCATTGGTATGGTCTGAAGGCGCTGGTAGGTTGAACGCCCTCGGGAACCGAAGTTCAGGTCAGTATAGAGAGTAGAGGGAGTCCAAAAGTGCGTGTGCGCACTAGGTATGTGTGCAGCTGGTGCGGAAATCGAGTGGTAGCTGCTTCTTAGTTGTAGGTGTGGTGGTTGAGAGGTCAGGAGTATGTGTTTGCTCTGGTCGGTTTTACCCAGAACGAGTGTGGCTGCGTTAGGCCTGAGGAGAACGCCTGGCTGGGGGGTGTGAATCCAGCAATGATTACTTAGAGTGATGTGGAGTAAGAGGGAGATGTGGATATGAGAACAGTTATACCGAATGGTGTCATAGTATCTCTGTGTTCTAGATGAGTGGTGGTGTAAGAGGGAGAGTAAGCGTGGGGTGTGGTAATGATGTATGTTTTCAAGTGTTTCCTTCATTCCAAAGCATATTAAGCATTGTCTGTTGTACATATTCGTCCGTTCCTCATATTTGTCCGCTCCACACATTCGTTCAGTCATTATCATCGTCTAGTTCACACCCTCGTACACTTCTAAACGCTGCTGGGAACAGTTCTGAATTCAACTTTCACAGAGAGGCTATTGGGTGCAACTTTCAAGTGTAACTGGGTATAGTTCTAAAATGCTATTGGGTACACTTCTAAATGCAGGTGGGAACCGTTTTACAATCAGCTTTCAGATAGGCTATTGGGTGCAGATTCTAAATGCAATTGGGTGTATTTCTAAAATGCTCTTGGATACACTTCTAATTGCAAGAGGGTACAATTCTAATTCAACTTTCTCTGAGGAGGTGCGGGGTACAGTTCTAGTTGCGAGGGGGAACAGTTCTTAATTCAACTTTCACAGAGAGGCTATTGGGTGCAAACTTTCAGGTGCAACTGGGTACACTTCTAAATGCAAGTGGGAACAGTTCTAAATTTCAGCTTTCACAACACTAGGTCACTTACGGCTCACGCACTCGACATGGCTGATCTCATCACAACTCACAACCTGAACTTCATACTGCACAGCCGTTACTGAAACCTGGCTCCGCAATGCCTCAGGACCTCTTCTATCCCTAGCTATCCCTGAATGCTACACTATTATCAGAAGTGACTGTAACACTGATCAAACCAAAGGAGGCGGCGTTGCCATTATACACAAAACCTCGATCAATCTCTGCCTCACAGCTCCCTGCCAAATTACCTATCACCCCTAACTGGACTATTACACTCCACATCATATACAGACCTCCTGGTCCATTATCCACGTTTACTGAGGACCTCTCCCACATCCTCGCTGACAACACTAAGACAAAGTCTCAAATCATTGTATTAGGTGATTTCAACCTACGCTACCAAGACCCTAATGATCCCTCTGCCCACGATATCAACAACCTGCTACTTAACCTAGGCTTCACACAACAGGTCACCATGCCAACTCATTCCAAGGGCAGGATTCTCGACTGGATAGCTGACTTAAATTGTGACACTAATATTGAATCCAATCAACCATGTGCCTGGACAGACCACCACTTAATCAACTTCAGCATCCCAACTAGAATCATCCACACTATTCCCGATATTGCAGCCGCCACCACCACAAGAAATAAGCGCACTATAACCTGAGCCAAATTACACTTTCTCATCCTCCCTGCTCTCAATGATCTCTCATCCTCATGCTCTGATCCCACATTCATGGTAGACACGTACAATCAGACTATGCTGAAAGCCCTTGATCTTATCGCACCTTCCAAACTCAGAAAACCTAAACCTCGGGCCCACCTCAACTCTTGGTTCACGGCACAGCTGAGAACCCTACGCAAGGAAAAAAGGATCCTTGAAGCACACTGGAAAAGCAATCCAACGGAAGCCAACAAAGCAAGTATTGCCTTAGCTACTCTATATTACAAAGAAGCCATACTTCAGGCTAAAAAAGAGACTACAACAAACGCATTGAACTAGCCAATCAAACACCAAGGAGCTATTTAGAATCTTAAAGGAACTGGAATCCCCTGCCACTCCCCCAGACACCTGTACTAAAGACAGTACTTGGTGTGCTAACATTCAAAAGGCCCTCCTTGGAAAAATCGTCACTCTCCAAACTAAAATCAATGACAAAAAAAATAGTCTGCAGTCCAGCCTGCAACACAAAACTCTTCAGGTTAATGTTAACCTCAACACCGAATCCTTGAAACGATTCAGTTTCTCACCCCTCTCCATCATAGAAATCGAACACATTATCAACAACCTTAAACCTTCCAATTGTCATGGGGACCTATGATCTGCTGCCATTATTAAAGAGGCCTCGCATAATCGCTAGATTATGCGAGGCCTCTTTAATAATGGCAGCAGGGCATAGGTCCCCATAACAATTGGAAGGTTTAAGGTTGTTGATAATGTGTTATAATGTGGCGCCTTTCATCACCACATTCATAAACTCCTCATTTAGTTCTGGGATTGTCCCGGACAACCTCAAGGATACCTGGGTTATTCCTCTCCTTAAAAACCCCACATTGGATGCTAACATACCTACCAACTACAGATAGATCACCAGGGGCCCTTTCCTTTTAAAAATTCTTCATCGTGCTGCATACTTGCAGATCCAAGATTATTTGGAAACCAATAATCTCCTGAGACTGAGGCAATCTGGTTTCTGTCCTCGATACGGTACGGAAACTGCTCTCTTAGACCTTAAAACTCAGATTGAAGACCTAAAGGATAAGGGTAAACTGGCCCTCCTACTCCTCTTAGATATTTCCGCGGCCTTCGATTTAGTAAATCTTCAAATCCTATGCCGTCACCTCAAAACCACTGCCCACTTTTCAGACAAAGCCACAGCCTGGATCACCTGCTTCCTGGATAATAGATCCATGAGGGTCTTCTCCCCTACTGCCACAGCTGAACCCTCACCAGTCACTTCTGGAGTCCCTCAAGGATCATGTGTGTCCCCGACACTCTACAATGTGTTTACAAAACCCATTTTTGACATCTTGGATTATCTGGGTGTCACTTATACCAACTACGCTGATGACACCCAGATACTCATCCCTATTACAGGTGACTACAAAACAGATTCTCTAGCCATCAACGCCATTTATAAAGTCATCCAGGCCTGGATGGCTCAGCATGAATTGTGTTTGAATGATGAAAAGACTGAGCTTCTCATCCTTGGCTCCCACCAAAGACTCAGTAAACTAGACTCATCGTTCAAATCTTTCACCATTGATAGTAACACCATTAAAGTGGCTAAGGATACAAAACCGCTTGGAATCTACATCGCCTCCACTTTCTCATTAGCCAGGCAAACTAATGCAGTCTCATCGGCTGCATCATACACCTGCAAGCTTATCACTGCATGCCACGCCTTCCTATCACAAGCCAACTGCACTACTCTAGCCAGGACATTAGTCCTATCTAAAATTGATTATTGCAACACGCTCTATCTGGGTACCAACCAATGTAATATTAAAAAGTTACAAATCCTCCAAAATAATGCCATCAGAGCGGCTCTAAACATCCCCAGGAACCTCCACATCTCTGACTCTAGACTGAGTCTTCGCTGGCTCTCAGTCTCCCAAAGAGTCTCACTTAAAGCACTTGCGCTCACACACAAAAGCCTCTTCCCAGTCCTAGCAGCGAAATTATGGAACTAGCTACCTAATCCTATTAGAGCTGAATCCTCCTTCCCGGCTTTGAAGCGCAAAGTCAAAGCCTGGTTGACTGCCCAAGACTTGCCTTGACTCTGCTCCTATGGCCCACAGAGTCATAACAATAGCGCTAACGGCTTACTGTTATAACCTGCTTTTGTAATTTTGTATATATCCCGTATAACCTGTATATTCTGTTCAAATGCACTGTCTGTATTCACTACACTGCTCTGTACTGTGCCTGTAACTAAGTGATGCGCCCAGATGCCCTTGGGGCTGGTGCGCTATATAAAAAAAAAAAAAAAAAATACAAATACAGTTGTCAGGCTACACGGTCAACCCATTAAAGGTCACACAACCGATAACCCTTGGCACTGGGTGCTGTTCTTTAGGCCTCTTTGATTAGCAATGGTTTTCCACCTAGTCCCAGTGTTAGCACTCAATGGTTTCTCCTTTTCTCTTTAGCACCTTAGGGCTTCATCAGCATTTGTGTATTGGCAGTCTTCTGGCTTTGCCACAACTTGCATTCAGCTTGTTTGATGGTGTATGTCTTCTTCCGCCACCTCGCATCCACTTTGCCCCTCTGAGTTCAACAACTAGCCTCTAACACGAGGCTTTCGTTCAGGTTATAAATGTTCATAACATATTTCACTTTGTTTCTTATTGTTCGTAACAGGTTTTACTCCATTTAACATAGCACATATCTGTTTTCCACTTGTACCACAATTTCACATGATTTCCATGTAATTTCACCGGACAAGTGTAACTTCCTTTACATTGGCGCCAACAAGTACATTGTCAAGAGAATACAGATGCTCCAGAATAATTGGGTATAGCAAAGAACAAGCATGTATCAGAAGTAAGGAAACAGAACAATTGGCTATCCACTACTGAAAATTTCTGATTGAAAACGGCTTCATCTACCTACAAATGCCTAAACAATACGGCACCCCGCTACCTTATGGAGAGATTTTCTAGGAAATCATCCAGGAGGCCCACTAGAACAGCTAATACGAATTGTCTGACTGTACCAAGATTTAAACTAGCCAACGTAGGGGGATGTAGCTTCCCAGTTAAAGCTTCACAACTCTGGAACTCCCTACCTTCACACCTGAGAGCTGACCAAACCTATCCGAACTTCAGACTGAATCTTATCAAGTGGCTCAAAGATAATGATATGATATGATATGGCATTTGTAACGCGCCTATACACAAGTGTTTCAAGGCGCGAATGACATCTAATATATCCATGTCCTACTACACCCCCAGTGTAAATAGTCCTTAAACTCTATACTGAAACATGTTTTTTGGATGTTAATATATCTATGTAAACCTATAATCTGCAGATTATTCTATTCTGTACAGTGTTTTACCACAGTATTTATGTTCCCACTATTATCTGTATATTCTCTACTACATATCCCCATCTGTACTCTGTATATTATTGTGTAACCTAAGCCGAAAATGATCATGTATCTTTTGCGCCCTGATACCCTTGGGTCTAGCGTGCACTACAAATAAACAAACATAAACAAACAAATATTTCTGAAGGTTGGCATTTAATTTTGGCTGTCGGGTTCCAATCCCTCTTTTTATGCGCCTTTAGCTTGTACACAAACATTAACGGTCTCACATTCGCCTTCGAGCACCCCGATACGAGTATCCTGCTTCTCGTACTCACTGGAGCTGCTCTGCTTCGTCAGGCGGCTTCATGCTTCTCTTTATTCAGTTGTCCGCTCCCAGATAGGCGTCGAGAGTAACAGCAAGCAGCACCCGCTTTCGAAAACCCCTCGAGCAGCGTCCCGCGGCAGTCCGGCAGAGTTCTCTGGGAACACATAACACCGGCAAGTGTTGGAGTTTTGGTCCTCTCGCGGCACACTCAGGTCGCAGCACCTCCTTCCTCTCCTGAGAACACACAGCGTCCTCTCTGCCAGTCCTGCGCCTGCCTGCTTCTCGGTACACGTCTGCTACCTACTCTCCAGGCAGGTTCTCTCTGCTTTTCAGTGTGGGTCTGCTTTTAAGCACCTGTAGCCTCTCAGCAGGATGCAGGTGTGAGTGGTGTGCCCGATTCTCATTGAAGTAATTAACATGACATGCCTGATCCTTAGCAGGTACCTTCCTCGTCCCAGTACCATAGTGCTGAAACTGACTAGGAGTGTGCATTACTGCTAGTCACCTCTTCCTCGTCCCAGTTCATCGTCCCATCGTCCCAGTTGTATTTCAAAGAGATATGGGCTGACAATACCCTATGAAGGAAGGGGGAGGGTACGATTCATTCTCATAGGGCAAAGGGGGGTACCAGGTCTTGCCTATGGGCATCTTCTCGCCAATCCCCAAGAACTCTCCACAAAGGTGATCCTCCCTCTCATCTCCACCTCCAGGGTCAGGATCCAAAAGTGATGGCCTTTGCCTGGCCACCTGAGCAGAGGATTCACAGGAATTAGATATGAGGACACCCTCAGGTTTCTCCCAAAACCCAATGCAGATGGTGTAAAAATAAAACACCTGAAACTAAAAGTGTGCTCTCCAAAAAAGTCTTATCTACAAACCAGCGATTATTAAAGCCAAAATTTCAACATTATAATGGGGCATTTGAGGCAGTATTATTAACTTTGAAGAGCCTAGAAAATAAAACAACTGTGTCCCCACCAGTTTGATTGCCTGAAATTGCTCCATACCATCCATAAATGTTTTTGACAACAGGAAAAGTACTTTTCGGGACATTTTTAAAATTGCCTTTGAAACATGACATCTTTCCCTTGGTCACCAATATTCAATCTTAACTGCACAAAACTCTCCTGGATGAGGACTGTTCCATTTTCAAAAGGTTAGTAGTGAAGAACGTTATTCTCTTGTAAAGTCACTGTATGGAACTTTGTGCTGGAAATTGTGCCCTACTTCTATAGTAAAGAAATATGAAGGGGCGTCCTGTTTTTTCTTGAAAAGAACTCTTTAAAACCAGGTATAATGCTTACCCACTTAAAGACTTTTTTGATTAAACCTCTACTGCCAAAAAACCTTCCCTTGAACATGACAGCTAGCACCCAATCGCTAATGTTACTTTCCTGCCAAAGAACTTGGAGAATGTGGTTCCCTCTGAAGTGCAGGAATTTATTGGACAGAATCAGTTGATATGTGATCAAGAATCCTGCTTACGCCCCCTCCTGGGTGCAGAGTTATCTTTACTAGATAGAAGGATAGAAGAGAGGATTTGTTAAGGTGTATGAAATCTCATCAGAATACCCTTCAGATTATGCTCAGTCTCTCATAGGCCCTCAACATCTTCGATTTTCTGTACTTTCTCTATTGACCACTTGTGCTGATCAAGGTGTCAGTGGCAGCATTATGGTGGTTTGATTCTTATTTTCAGGCTAATGTTTTACAATTAGTTTAAATGTATTTGAAACTAGGCCATCCAAAGTTGAATGTGGGGTGTGTCAGGCTCCATATCCCCGTCATTTAATAAACTATGCCTAATAACTTTTGACCCTTCGGACAGATCATGATGTCATTTTCTAAATGGATTGTCTGGCCTGAGCCCCCCAACAGTGGCAAGTTTGGTGTAAATCTGTGCTGTAATTAAAAGACTTAGAGTAAAAAAGGGTGTGTTTTTCACTTTTTAAATTGGATTTCCCTTGGGAGAAATGTGTAGTTTTTGCTTAAGCGTATCGCCATAACCACTGGATGCATTTTCGCCAAATACGAAAAAAAGCTGGGCACAAAGCACTCAAAGGAAATCCTTTGTTGGTATGGTGCAAAGCTTTCCAGTAATTCTTTTTTTTAAATGTGCGCAGAATGGGTTACCCCGGACCCAAACATGTACATAGATCCTGCATGATGTATTGCTGGACACAAGGAATTTAATTTCTGAAAAACTGCCATATTGAAAATCGAGATTTGCAATAGAAAACAAATTTGAGATTGGCTTTGAAATGGTATAAACTGAGGGAGTATCATTGTTTTGATGTTGGGGTGCATGTGGGCAGAGGAAGAGAGTACGACCTGTGAATGTTTGGATTCTGGGGATAGTGTAGGTCTTTTTTTCTCCAAGCTTTTAACCGAGATTGAGATTGAAGATCATGATTCTTATTGGGCGGCAAAAGAAAACTGTAAATTCTTCAAGTATTTTAAGTGAATTTAGGAAGCAATCCCCTTTTTTTTATTAGAAAAAAATAGAACGCATTAGCTTCCTAAATTAACATAAAATGTGTGGACGGCTGGTATTGTTGGGATTTTATGATTTGGGATTATCTTGAAAAGCTTAAATGTATGTCTTGAAATTGGGAAAAAAAACCTGCTCCACAGAAGTGAGAGAGTGGTGCAGATGTATGTTTTTATTATCATTTGTTTTGATGGAAAAAGCATTTCACGTAACTTAACAATCTAGACCTCGATTCCCATTGTGATCTTAATTCTTATCGCGAGGCTCATCTGTGCTGAAGAGCTTGAGATAAGACTCATGTATTTAAATACATATGTAAGACAGTTATTTGCAATGTGATGGTCAAGGGAACATGTAGGGAGCATTAAAGAGAGATATGGCTATATACACTTTGGAAATGGATACAGTAATGGGAGAAATATGCGCTATTTTTTCAGAGAGCTCGATTCTGATTGTGATCTAAGATCTCAAATTTGTATTGAGTGGACAAAAGAAAACAGTAAATGCTTCATAAATATAAAATTATATGGCGAGGCAAGCACAATTTACGCTATCTGAGCTAGAATGCCCTCTGTATCTCGAAATACGGTTAGTAATGTTTAACTATCAAGGGTAGTTACCAGTGGCGTTATTGAGAAAGTTTTAAGTGCTGTTTTAAGAGTTCTCGTATGTGATATCATCAATGAGGTCAAATGTGTTTTAGTTGCCAGTAATGTCTCTGATGATGTCCTACAAATAGTCATTTGTGATGTCATCAGTGTGCTTATGGGCTGTGCAATGGAGGCTCATCGTTAAGGTGGCGTAGCTCTCAGTCACATGCCAGATTTGAGGGGATTTGCTGCATTAAATCAGCATCTTAGCGTCAATTCAGCTAATGTTTTTTCACTGAATTTAAAGGGTTCGGTTGCACTGTATTTATTCTGTTGTACTCAATGTAGTCACCTTTACTGTGTTTTAACTAAACTTTTTTTATTGAATAAATATACACACACCCACACAGTACATGTTTATTCAGTGGTTGGCTACAACTGTTACGCTGACCATTCTATGATCTTTTTCTGGATTCTTGAATGCCCACTGTCACAGATGGCCTGAGTAAGCTGCTAGGTTGCGAGGACGGTATACTGTGGTTTTTCCAACAGTAACGACTTCAAAGTAATTTACTTAGAAGTCATTCGAAAACACTTCAAATGATATAGGGGGTTGTGGGTTAAGGAGTTAAAAGTGGTGGTCAGGGGGTACTAGTGATTTTTCGAAGTCATTATTTTGAAGTAAATTAATTCTGAAGTAAATTACTTCAAAGTTATTACTGTTGGAAAAATAACATGGAACTGCAAGGACGCTTCATAGTTTTTATTTAGGTGCAGTGAAATGTTAAGTGTACAATGAACATCCTTTAGGATTGAGGCAGGCACATGGTTCAATAACGGCTGGAAAAGGAGGGAGGGAAGTAGCGCTAGGGTGGTCTCTCTCTCTCTCACACTTCCTGTGGGATTCCCACCCTAGCCAAGGCTTTGGCAACCCCCATTTAATCCATAGAGCACTGTAACCCCCACATTATGGTCTCTACCTTGGTCTAACAGTGAGTCCCTGGCTGTCTAATCTCCCTCAGGGACTTCCAACCTGGCTCCACACTGCCAACAGTTAATTCCAATAGGGTGCATGTGTGTTTGCCTTCCGACCTTCAAACCCTTTATCCCATTACTTTTTTTTTATTATAAATGTTCTGTTTGGTAATACAAACCTTTCATTATATCATTTACAAAATGAGAAAGGGTTAACATTTATGTTTCTGATTCTCGAAACTTGCTATTGTTCAAGATCGCAGTCCAAAATTGAATTACTGTTAAAATTAGGTTCTTGTCGTGTCCTTTTAAGAGATGGGCCCATCGTTCCTGTGTATCCCATTACTACTCTCCTCCTCCCTCTACTCTTCTTCTCCTCCACTACTACCCACCTTCTCTATTCACCCTGTCCTTCTCATCTGTCCTATGTTGTTCTCTATCCTTCCACCTACCTCTGCCCTCGGATTATCCGATCTTCCTTCCTACTACTGTTCCCCTCTCCTCTTCACTGTACTCCTGCACTGCTCTCTCAGCATTGCTACTACCTTCCCTTCATCACAACTCTCCCTTCACAACCACTACTACCACTTTCACTGCTACTACTGCCCCGCCTCCTTCTCACTTTCCACCATTGACATCCACACTACTAGTCCTCGCCTCCACTCTTTGGTGTTTCTTATCCCCTTTGTTCTACTTCCTACTACCACTCTTCCCACACCACTCCTCCACCCATGCCACTACTCCTCCCTACTACTACTACTCTCCTCCCAACCACTACTACTCTCTGCCCAACCACAACTACTCTCCTCCTTCTACTACTGCTTTTCTCTCCAACAAACTCAGGGATATGGTGCACTGCTCACCCTTCTACTACACTCACTCCTACTATTCTCTACCCCTCCCCACTTCTCTCCTACACCCCTCTCCTTGCACCCCACTCTTATACCCCTTTCTACTAACCTCATTTGCTCTTAAAACTCTCTCACCATCACGCTAACTACTACTACCCCACGTTCCTATTCCGATCTCTCACACAATCTCTGTTTCTCTCTCGCTCACATCTCATATACTTCCTCCCCAGTTCCTGTAATACATTATGCTACACACCACACCACTACCTCTCAAGTACCTAATCTTTTCTTTATAAAATGTAATGAATAAGTGCTTGACAAGGTGACAAAGGCATTTATATAAATAACATTGTACAAGGCAAAATTAGTAGACATTATTTGTTTCCGGGTTGCAGTACCGGACAGCCTCACTGTGTGAAATCAAAGCAGAGAATGGCAACTCCACGGCCAGTACATGCAGTAGACCTGGTTCAAGAGGGAACATAGGGAACAGGGGACACAGCATCTCTGTGCACACCTGCGGTGAGTGTTTGCAGGTAAGTCTTGAAGGGGGGATAAATATCTGGCGGTGTGCAGATGGATGGTTGTGGTGAGATCCAGCGCTCCTCCACTTCAGATGCCTAAGTGATGTTGCAAAGCCAGTGTTCAACAGTTGGGCCAGTAGGTCTAAGCCACAGCAGCAATATACAACGCACAGCTAGTATAATGCAGAGGCTGGCAAGCTTATGACTGGTTTCCTTATGAGTAGAGAACTCATGGAACAGGCAGTTCATAGGGTCTGGAGCGATTGTACAGTCTAACATAGCAGATACAGCAGAGCATACTCCCGTCCAATACCCCAAAATATTGGGGCAATCCCATATCATATGTAAATAGCCTGCCCCATCCAATCGACACCTAGGGCAGCGGGGAGAGTGGTTATGAAATATTGTGTGCAGCCTAGACAGAGTGTAGTGAAATCTGTGCAACACCTTGAATTGAATAAGTCGAAACCTGGAGAAAAGGGAGAGCTCTCTGGTACGCAAACACACAGCTTCCCATCTTTCATCAGTGATAGCTGTATTCAGTTCCCTGCCCCTTGCCTCACGCAGTTTGATGAGAGGTTGATCATTCTTGTCACATAGCAGTTTGTACATCCTAGACACCACACCCGAAGGGACTGCACTGCCTATAACCAATGCTAAAAGCGGCTCGTCGGGGGCGGGGGGGTGTCTTCTTGACTGCACGGTGAAGCCCAGCATAGTGCAGCAACCGAGATGACTGCGCATTCGAGGGTTTAGGCAAGTCAGCCCATGTCACAATCAAGCCCATGTCGTACATGTCGCCCAGAGTGGAAAACCCATCAGCTTCCCAGGCGGCCACTGCTACTCTGCTTATTTTGGGGGCTCCTTGGATAAGGTTCCAAAGCGGGAGATATCTATGAAATGGGTGAGGATTGTTGATCAGTTTTCTTATTTTGTCCCATGCCAGCGCTGTAACTGTCGCAGGGCTGGGCACACCAAGGGTCTTCCACAGCAGGGGAGCACAAGGGAGCGAAGATCCCGGGTGCCTGCAGCATGCCTTTCAATTTTAACGTGCGGGACCGGTGGGCCATCTGCGAACCAGTATGCTGTGTATTGAGCCTGGGCCGCCAACCAATATTTTACAAAATCAAGGGCGGCCAGGCCGCCTTGATTATATGGCCTCGTGAGCATGGACCATTTAAATCTCACCACTCCAGCATGCCAAAAGAACCTGTTCACCTCAGTCCCCAGCTCATCAAATAGTGCAGTACCGGGCCATATCGGCACATTCGATAAACGGTAAAGTAACTGAGGGAGTATTATCATTTTAAGGAGGAACACTTTACCCATAAGGGTGATGGGCAGTTTTGCCCAGGTGCGTAGTTTCGGCTTAAGTTGCCGTACGTAGGATCCATAGTTTTGTGAGAGTAGCAAACTCTGGTGCCTTGACATTATAATCCCCAGGTACTTGACCTCGGAGACCAAGTGAATCCCATGAGGTCGGTGGGGGCTACAGTGGAATCGGTTAGTGGAAATAGCTTGAAGCTTAGCACAGTTGACACGCAGCACCTAAAGCAGTCCAAAAGGTGTACGTCAAGCATGATCGGGGCAAGATGCTGTTCGGGGTCCCTAACTTAGAGTAACGAGTCACCTGGATACAGGCAAATTATCTCAGGAGAACCGGCGAGCCGTATACCTGTGTGTGCATGCTTGTCGCAGTAAATCAGCTAGATACTCAATTACTATTGCGAATATAAGCGGGGAAAGCAGGCAGCCCTGCCTGGTCCCCCTGCATATGTTAAATGGGCGGATAAACGGCTGTTAGTACAAACCTTGGCTACAAGTGTGGTGTAGTCATATCCATGAGATGAAACCGGGGCCAAAGTTGCATTTTTCGAGGACTGTCCAGAGAAATTGCCAGGATACTGAATCAAAAGCCTTCTGGGTGTCTAGTATGGCAGCAACTGCCCCAACACTAGGATCGATCCGGGCCAGGATATTGAATGGACACCTCAAATTGAGTGCTGTGGATAAACCCATACTGATCAGCATGCACCAGGTGCGGAATATAGGGAGCAAGTCTGAGAGCTAACACCATAGCACATATCTTAACATTGCTATTGATGAGTGACGGGGCGGTATGAGCTGCAGTGAGTAGGAGGCTTACCTGGTTTGAGGAGTACTGTAATGACAGCTTCTATGAGTGTGGGGGGGTAGCTCTCCCTTCGCGCAGGCCTCGGCCCATAAGGCAGACAGCTGGGGCACAAGGAGGGACTTATAGCATTTGTAAAAGTCCATGGTAAGGCTGTCAGGGCCAGGGGCTTTACCAGAAGAACCATCAGAAAGAACCGACAACGGGAGTCCATCTAAGAACTCTGCTATGTCCGAGCCAGGCGATTTGTCTCCTGTGGCATAGAGCGCTGCATAGAAAGAGCGAAACTCATCGTTTACCCCCATCTAAGTGTGGACTAAGACCCCATCCAAGTTCTCAATGATTGGGGTGTGTTTTCCCCTCCTCCTGCCGCACTAGCCTACCCAGTAGCTTACCCGGGCGTTCCCCATCTCCATACTGCCTCGCCAACACCGGGCCATCAAGCAACTTGCGTTCCCCGGCGGCGTGTCCCCTGAAGTTGTCTAACGCCCCCTTGATTGCAGTCAATTTGGCGAAGTCGGGCTTAACAGCATATTGCTCCTCAAGATGCTGAGGGAGGCCTCGCTTTCCAGTATGTTCCAGCAAATTGGCATAAGGATCCCTGACTCCTTAGCTAGGGCCATGCCACGGATGTATGCCTTGAAGGCGTCCCAGAGGGTGGCTAGGGAATCAACGGTGCCATTGTTGATCTTGAAATATTCTTTCTGGAGTGCGAGTCATGAACAGTTGAGTAAAATGTGTATCCACTGATCTGGGGATGTAGCAGCCTCCAGATGTCCTCAACCCCAAGTCCATTCTGCCTATTGAGTACAGTCCGGGCTGATCTAGTCACCTGCTTGGCTCTACTCCCAGACCTGTCTTAAGTTAAGGTCTAAGATGTTGTTGAAATATTTGCCCCATAAAACAGGGATCATGGGGTACAGTGCTAGTAAGTCAGCCATTTGGGTATCAAAATCTGGGTCATCCACATTAGGCCTGTAAATGTTAAGCTTCACCACCTCTAATCCAGAGAGTACCCCATACATTAATACATATCTCCCAAAGGGGTCAGCATGCATGGCCTTAGGTTCATATAGTAATACTTGTGAATTAAATTCATAACTCCACGGCTTTGTGTGGAGTATTGCGTGTAATACCGCTGTGGCCCCCAGATCCTGGCAAACCTGTTGCAATCTGCTGCCAGTGCGTGCGTTTCATGTAAAAAGAGTATGCCTGCTTATGGTGCTCAGTGTACAGTAGCAGTTTTCGTATTTTAACGTGGTTGCCCAGTCCCCCAATATTCCAGTTTATTCACCTCAGAATGTTATCCGCCATCTGGCCATTGTAAGTGGTAGGTAGTGTACCCGGCATAGATAACTAGTGAGTGCCTTGTAAGATATACATTAGTGGGCAATTGCCCCAAAGTAGCCCTGTCAATCCTGTCAAGCTTTTTAATTTCAACTCTGCACACTCCCAAACCCCCTCCCGATCCTCCCCCAAATTAGAGGGGTGAACTCCCCAGAACTATGTTACCAAAAACATAAGCAACTTTGCGTGGGGGGGATGCTTGCACTTAACAGCCCAGTCCACGGCACTGCGGAGCAAAGTGTAGCAAGTTTTAAGTGCACTGTGATTTGCTGGTAAAACTATCCTCAAGGAAGAATGGATCTAGGGTCATCAACCGGGTTCCGAGAAAAATACTGTGAATCTAGCAGTGTTGTGTAGCAATGGTCAACAGTCAGTAGCCAGCAGGGGGAAAGGCACAATGGGCTCAGCGCAGGCCGCCACACAACTAACAAGGGTGAAATGCTCATTAGTTTACTGTTAGAGCCTTCGTAAGGGAAAACGAAGGCCAGGGCCTGAGGCCAAGCTCCAGCAAACCTATTATGAATCACATGTCGGTACCTCTGCAGCGGTTTTCGTAGTTGGTAGCTTGTGTAGTGAGATGTAATGCAGGATCAACCAGGGAAATGCTAATCCAGAAACTTCATCGCTTCGTCAGGGATTGTGAAGAAGTATACTTTATCCAAGTGTTCTATTCTCAATTTGGCAGGGAACAACATGGCATACCGGACTCCATGGTCACGTAGTCTCTTTTTAACAGCCATGAAGGACTTCCGCTCCTGCTGTACTGCAATGGAAAAGTCTGGATACAGGTGGATTCTGCTGGATCCCAATAGGAGCTCACCCTTGGCCCTGGCAGCCTGCAGCAGCGCATCCCTATCTCGGTAGTTCAAAACACTGGCGATAATTGGGCGTGGGGGAGCTCCAGGTTTAGGTTTCGCTGTCGGAGTGCGATGTGCGTGTTTTATTGCAAATTGAGGTGAGAGTTTTGGGCCATCAAGTAGGAAAGAAAAGTGTGCTC
Source organism: Ambystoma mexicanum (assembly GCF_040938575.1). Lineage (NCBI taxonomy): Eukaryota > Metazoa > Chordata > Amphibia > Caudata > Ambystomatidae > Ambystoma > Ambystoma mexicanum. The sequence goes on from NC_090931.1 coordinate 981,310,320, forward strand.
CACAAGGTCCTCCATAGAGCCGGCAATATTGTCCTCTGGTATACCACTTATGCCTAGGTTGTTGCACCGCGATCGGGATTCCAAGTCCTCATTGTTCTTGCTGACAGTTTGTACTTGCTTTGTGAGCGCTGTCAAGTCTGCTCTGAGTGGGTGGATATCGTCCTCAGCAGCCCTACTCTGGATTCAACCTCCGTAACGCGGGTCTCAACCTTCTCCATGCAAGCCTTTATGGCACTTATCATGCCACTCATGTCGTCAAGTTTTGTGTTAAGGGTTGTGAGGCCTTCGCGCATGAAGTCCATCATCTGTTGCATCTCCGTGGACCCCCCTGGTGGACTGAGAGGGGCCCATCGTCGCTTCATCATCCTCCCCTGGTGCTTTGGTGGCTGTTTTGGCAAACATATTTATGAAGCTTTGCTTTTTGCCCCCACCTTTGGCCATGGCTGTGCTGCCTGTGAGGGCAGTAGGCGTAACAGCGGAATGGGGCTATGCCAGCCAGAATGGGGTACACAAAATCTGTAGATTTAGCAGTGTCAAGAAGTGGGGCGTAACTCCACTACTGAGTTACAGTGTGAGCAGGCCGCAGCAGGATACCAAATAGGCCACAGTGTGATCACTCGCTACATCAAGGGTGGCAGGGGACCTTCCAGGAATGCCCGCCGCAACCACCAGCTACCTCAAGTACCACCCCTACAGCAGGGTGACCACTCCAGGAGACCCCAGTCCAATTAATGCAATGTCACAATGTTTAAAGTAGGTTGTACAATGAAACTAGTTTGCAAGGGTACGCAGCCACTCACTGCACTGTCCTTTATGGTAACAGTAGGATAAATTCATTGGCTCAGCCGGCGTGATCTAACTGGAGTAGTCAGTAGAGCTCCAATGAGTGATCTGATGCTTACATTGGTCTGCTACAGTATACATCGCCAGTGCGCTGTATGCCGAGGGCGGATGTTTATGATGACGGCCTCCCAGCCCTGTAATGCTCAGGATATGATGGTGTCCGGTAGCGGCACTGGTGTTCATGCTCCCCAGGGGGGAACGTCGCAGTCAGGTGTGGATTCAGTCCCCTTCTGGACTAATAGATCTCCACTATCCAGAACAGATGGGTGGCAACTCCGGATTCCCAGGGCCACCCCCACAGCGGGTCCCCCCCAGTGGGGTGCCACAGTTCCCCGCATGGCAGTGGACGCCTCCAAGGGCCCCGGTCACCAGGCACAATGCATCTTGTTGGATGCATCCTTACGGCAGCGGACGGCCTCACTCTTACGGGTGTCAACATCTGCAACCCCCGCCAAGGGCGCCACTCCTCCGCTCCGGTGTTGTGAGCCCTCCTTGGGCGGAGCAGGGATGCGGGCGAGACCACAGAAATGGTCGGCGCAGGGCCCGGCAATCCGTCCACACAACGGTCCTCTGACAAACGGGCAAAGGGCAAGAATGCCGCACCAGGCAAGACCACTGCAAGAAAGTCCCTCAGCGAGAGCAGGTGAGCAGGGCAGATCAGTGTTTTAGTCCAGGTGAGCCTCAGCTGCTGGGCAAGTGTTCAGGGAGGCATGTCGGGTCTGCCCGCATCCCGTCACAAAAGCAGGTCAGTTGGTCGGGTCAGGACCGCAGCAACAGTGGTTGTTATCAGAGTTGAGAAACTCTGGGGATGCCGGCTGCGGTAGCCACTGTTTACAGTGGGTCATCCCGCACTGTCATACCTTAGCTTGTGTCCTCCGCCGAGGTGTCCCACACGCGCCAAAGATTGTAATGGCTGCCGCTCCAGGAGGCCGGGGCTGCCCCCACAGCTAGAGGCGGGTAGATTGCACCGATACTCCTGAAAATCGGTGAGGTGCCAGGTATCGCCTTCAGAGAAGTTTCCTGCAAGTTGGTATTTCACAGTGCGCAGCGAGAATACTTTTGCCCCGATGCCTCGTCCTCGAGCTGTGGAGCACCTGAATAAGGCGGCCATCTTATCAGCACGCAACAGCACCCCCACCTCATCTTTTCTAAACTCTGCCATCAACTCCCCAACACTACACTCTGCCATACTTCTTCCGCCTGGTCTCTCGTCTCTACTCTAACATCTTTTATGACTTCACCCATACAACTCATAGTCTGTCTTCCATGGTGCCTGCTTTTATACTGTGGAGATGGTGATTCTGTGTCTTCCTCCCCTTCCTATTGGCTGCAGCGTTCACCAGACAACTGCACCATTAGGTGCCTGTCTTTCCCCCAGGACTGGCATTCCGGCGAGATGCTTCAAAAACCCATTAAGGCCCTTCTCCTTTTAAGTTCCTTCCCCTTTTCCAGCACTGCTTGTTTCCCTGCTGTTTTTCTGTCATGCTTTGTGCCCGCAGTTTCGTTTTTCTCAAGTTGGGGGGAATCCTGTGCTTTTCTGAGGTGCTGGTTGCTGTTAGGATGTAGTGAAATCTTGTGGTTCACCTGGGAGGTCGTTCTGCTGCTTCTCTATTAGTTACAATCTGGTCTGGGTCTTCTCAGCTGCTCCCATGGGATTCTGGGAGTTGCAGTTCTGAATTTTTAAAAAGAGCACTGTGGCCAGCAACTGCATTGGGAGGAATTGAGGTGAAACAAGTGGTATTAGGGTTGACATTTTCGGTTCATGGATGGGATTTTCTGGGCACTGGTGATCCCTCAATTCCCACTTCACATAGGGAATACCCTCCCCGCTTGGCAGAGTTATGACCTTGACCCTGCACACCACAAAGCATAATCTGAAACTTTCAATCACACTTGATCATATTGAAATATGGATGGACCACAACTAGTTTTGTTTTAGTAGCTCAATAATGGTTTGGGTCTATTTGACCTTAAACATTTGACCTAATCACATTTGATCGAATTTATTTGACCTTTTTTTGGTCTAAAATGTGAGGGGAAACCCTCCACAAACAGCCCCCCACTTCCCCTCAACCTAATTTATACCCTTACCTACCCGCATATATATATTTAATTAAATTTGACCAAAAAAAAGGTCAAAACAATTAGATCAAATATTTGAGGTCAATTTATGCTAATACCACAAAAACTGAGCTTGCAATAATTAGCATTCCTAACAACTACGACCTTCCGATTCTACTGAAAGTTAAAGCCTCAGAGGTCTCTTTTGCCTCCCAGATTAATATGAACACTCACACAAGCTACATCATTACATCTTTGCATCATTATCTTAGGCTTTTTGGAAGATGAGTCCCTTTCTCCAGCAAGATCTTTTAAATACGATAGCTAGGGTTATTAAAGACTCAAAGACTGATTATTGCAACTCTCTGTAAGTTTTCAGAAGATAAAGCTAGGTCATCATAATGTCAAGTACCACAAAATGATGCTATCTGTACTGTAAAAATCAGAAACGCTCCACTATGAATTTGGCAGAACTGTAGCAAGGCAAAGAAGCATGTGGTCAGACACCTTGTGGGGGAGAATCTAGAGAAGGCCATGGACAAGTAGAAATCTTGTATGAGACAAATTCCCAACTTTGCACCTTCCAAATCTAAGCCAGGTCTTGGTGTTGAAGCCCAACATTTGTATGAGAAAAATACCCAACTTGTCACCATTCAAATCTGAGACAGGTCTTGGTGTTGATGCCAAACAGTTAAGTTATGTTAAGTAAATGTATATAGTGGCATTGACTTAAAGATATAACAGCACTATGTGTGTTGATGTGGCAAGATGCTATGCTATGTTATACTATGCTATGTTATGATACATTAGACTCTCTGATACATATAGGCCTGAGATCTTCCTCCGTGCCTCCCCCTCTGATAGTTGGCATCTCCCTCTGCTTCCCTCTACACTCAGCTCCTCGGATATGCCCAAAACCCGAAACCTTAATTTCGGGGATGTAAAAGGTGAATCTGGGTCTGTCAAATCCATCTGTCAAGTCCATCCCTGTTAAATTAGGGATTTTAGACCTTTGGTATGTTCTGGGTGTTGTGTGAATACAAGGGAAAGGCCTCCAGGTAATGAGTCCTGTAGTTCAAAATGACTAATGTGCTTCAGAACACATTCCTAGATGGTTCGAGCGGTCCGATTTATTTCGGAATCTATTCTTCAGAAAGATACATTGTTGGTAGCAAGAAGTTATTAAGGTGCCTTTGAGATGTTTTTACTTCTGGTCTTTTAGCAGATCTTGCAAATCTGCAGTATCTCTTAGCAACGCTATGTATTCCAAGATGTGTTCTTTTGGTTTAGCTACAGCCAAGTTGGGCACAGCGAAATGGGCATGGGCCAGGGCCAGATATATCGCAGTTCTTTGAAATGGTTTTTGAACTAACGGGTTTCAGTGGCATTTGCCATCATCTTTAGGGTCCAGTCCCCCTTATATAAATGTCCTTGCCTTTCGATGAATAACACCTTGTTTTTCTCCTTGTTATCTTGATGTGTTAGGCTATAACCACAATATGTTTGATGATAGCAAAGTCAAGGAAGAGGGGTAGTTCTTGTTATTCAGAGGAATCTGTCGAGCACATGTACCATTTTTAAGGTGTTTGGGTTTTGATAACTTGAGGTAGGCACTGACTGAGCTACCGTAGCCCCACTCTTTATATCAGAGATTGGGTTCCTGAAATTCAACAGCATGTTGCTAAGGATTCCTCAGTAGTCTTCGTCTTGGACACCTACTGCCATATCAGTACAACCTTTCAGAGTAAGATCCCGTATGGGTTTGATCTTCCCATAACAGGCTTTGGTTATGATTATTTGCAGATTAGTTTGTAGCAGGCAGCAGGAGTGTAGTGGATGATTATATTAATTTGCACCCAATCCTGACATCCTTTTGGAGCCCCGCATTGGCACATGCACAGATGTGATTTTAGAGCATTTTAGAATGGGCCCGCTATGATAGCTCTGGTTATACAGAGCTGTTTCTTTGATTGGATTTGTGCACCAGGCCGAATGGCTTCCCATCTCTGACATCGTTTGTGGTGAAGAAATGTTGAGCATACAAAAGGAAACAAAGGTTTTATCAAGAACACAGTTTTTCTCAGGCTGTCAAGTGCTATACTCTGTTCCTTGGTGTTGTCACAATAGCTGATTTGGTAGGCTTTTATTAAGCATGCAACAGTTCTTTGAGAGTGCCTTTTCTCCACATGGTTTGGGAGTTCTGTCTCCAGCTTCCAACATGCAACAGATCACTGTGACTTCCCTTTCGTAGTGTCACATTGTTAAACTTGACTCCAGGTTCAGCATGTACGGTTGACTGCTAGTACCTTTTCTCAGTGAATGGCTTTATTCATTCTCACGGTGTGCTCCAGGAAATATAACTCCAACTTTCAGAATACAGGTTTACTCCATGCGTTCACTTTTGTGCTAAGGTTGATCTGCTTTGAATCCATCGTCAAATACTTCGCTACATGGATGGCTCTTTCTCCAGTCTCTTGCCTTCATTAAGAGCTATGCACTGTGGCTCTGTTTTCTCTCCCGGTGTGTTATGGCATCAGGACAACTCATGGAGGTTCCACTTGATCTCAAGGACTCTGCATCCCTCTTTGTCTCACTGTTTTGCTGCTTTCTGGGATGGTTCCGTGATCTAGGGTTCCGGTGGGGATGCAGTTGGCGTTTCTGGCTAATGTGCTTTTTTTGTGCTTGACAGCGAATCATCTGTTGCTCAGTCAGACTGCGGACGGTCACCTACTGTATGTGCGCTCAACTCCCTACGGAGTCCCGCACACCCCTCTGATGATCTCCAGTACTTCTGGTTGGTTGGCTTTTCTTCCGAGCACAGTGCTGCAGCCACTGTCATGTAATTGACAACAGGCAATAAGGATGTCTTAATTGGTAGTCTGAGAGAGGGGAAACTGGTCCATTCGTCACAAATATTGACTTACACACATGTTAAAACGTGGATGATAAGGTGTAGTATAGAAAGACAACTAGTATGGTATGCTGAGTGTTGCAGTATAGTCTATATAGTTACAGTATTGGACACAATTTAGTTTGTGTTGCACAGTGCCTTTGATTCAAAATACATGTCCTGTAAAGCCAGCACTCAGGTTTTGTCTAATAGTTTCCAGCTTTCTGCAGCACATTTTGAGGAGGAAATGCTCCACTTAACATGTGGGTGTCTAGGAAGAGTCTTTCCTTAATTTCTGTTTTAAATGTATATCTAGTGTAGCTGGCACACTTTTGTTTCTTGTGACCGGCAGTGAGAGGAAAAATTCCTGGGGTCTTGAAATGCGATGTTTCACCCTCACCTAGTCTTCAGACAACAAAGTGCCTAGACTGCACACTTCATTTGTGCCTGACCCAAAAAGCCACACAGTACATTCGAATCACAATGTGTGTTCGCTGAAGCCAGATTTTTCTGTTTTAAGGCAAACAATCCTGTTTTCCTTTTCATTGGTGGAATAGATTATTTTCTTGCCTCGTGGTCGCAGCATTCAGCTGTTTCATCTGATTCACAACATAGGATCACATGACCAGGAAATAGAAGGTCTAAATTCTGTAAGACTAAGTGCATATTTATTCCAAAGACTCCACCAATATAAATCTCGACCTTGGCTGGGTGCAAATAATTAGCTGTTCAATCTTCAACTGAACTAAAAGTTTTTTTTGGGTGTTTAGCAACACATTTTCAAAATATGACCTTCTTGTCCCGTGAGACAAATTCATTCTCTTTTAATTCCCCAAGAGCACTGCTCTTCTGAACATATATGACTTACAACAGCATAGGAAAGGCATCCGCGATTTTACCTGGACTTAATATTGATTATGGAATCCTCGCTCTTTCATGAACATGCTTCAATACTTCATCACTCTGCCCTATCTTGGGACAAATTGAATCCACGTTTGGCTCAAGGAGGAGGATTTGCTGTTTTCCACCGAGAGGACATTAAAACAAAAGAACGCCCCGTTGATACGATTGTAAAGTCCAATTGCGTATTAATGCATTGCTTGTATTTGCTGGATTAGACCAAACACATGCTTTTGTTAAATTGGCTTTCATGACATATGTTTTTGATCACGGTTTGAGGTATTGCCCTTAAAGTTAGGAACTGGGGTACTGAATTATTGAAAAAGAGAGGTGTTCCTAACATACATACATTTTCTTACATTTCATGTTTTAGCATCACGAACATACTTTGTGTTCATTTAAACAAACATGTTATAAACACATTTGTTAAATGCATAATCAAACATTCTATTGGAAAACAAAGAACACATACATTATGAACAATTCAATCAACAGCCAGTCATGTCTCAGACATCCCTCCTCATTCCCACTTCATAAAATAACTTTTGAAATCGAAAATTCAATCATGTTTTAGAAAAGAATTATAACAATGGTGAATACAATGTGTTGCACCTTGTCCCGCCGTAATGTGAGTTTGGTTGTACCTAGCGGCTCCATGTGTTTCACCTTGTCCGCCTTAACTCGAATTTCAATGTGCCCAGCAGCTCCATGTGTTGCACCTTGCCCCGCCGTAATGCTAGTTTGGTTGTACCTAGCGGCTCCATGTGTTTCACCTTGCCCGCCTTAATTCTAATTTAAATGTTGCTCCATCTGCTTAATTTGTTTGACCGTACCCCCATAATTCGAATTCAGATGTGTCCAGTTGCTGCATGTTTCACCTTGTCCTGCCATATTTCCCTCTACCTCTTCCTGCTATTTCTTCTCCTCCCCTTCCCACCCTAACCCACCCTCCTTGCTACAACTCTCCTCTTCTATCCTCTAGTACTGTCGATGTATTTTTCCCTCCCCCCTTGTTTCACCCCCCCACACCATCCTCTTCTCCTCTCCACTCTACCTGCCCATTCCTTATACCACTCTACCTGCCCATTCATTATACCTTAAATCTCTTTTACTACTCGGAACATAGTAATGTCTAGTAGTCTGCCTTCCTACACTCTTCTTCCCTCCCCCTTAATCTACCCACCACCCCTTCTTTGTATTTATATAACGCCACTATGTAACTGCATGTAGCATTGTATAGTAGCTGTCTGTCCTTCCCTGCCCCCCACAGCCCCTCTTACCCAATTCATTGTAAGGCACTTTGAAAAACGAATGACTGTCGTCTGACATGCAAGATTTATCTCCATTGTTATATGCATCACATGCACTTTTTCCTGCCCTTCCCTGCTCTCTGCAGGCTTGTCTTATTCAGAAAGTCAAGGGCTCTGAATGACTGTTTTCTCCCACTGTTCCCCTCCCCTCCTTGAGCACTTTGAAACACTCATCTGTGTATAGGCGCTATACAAATAAACAATAAATAAATAAAATAAATACAAAGTAATTCCACAAGCTTATTTTAGTATGACTAAAAATGAGTAACATAATTTTTTTCTGAGGACCAACATGATTCAATGTTGTGTGCCTATTTCATTTTGTAGCACCACATACTTCAAGGTCCAAAACAATAAATTATTTAAATATGCCTAATGGTATATATGTCATATTGCAGAAGGATTCCTCAATCTAAACACAGCATAACACATGTATTACTAATCTCCATTCGAACACTCCTCATCCTCCTTCTTCCCATCCCTCTGATTATTATTTTCCACACTCCCAACCTGATCAGACAAAACACTACAATTCCCACAATCACCTTTGTTCATTTCATGATCCCAGCTATTCCCGTTTACCCTGCAAACCCTACCAATCCTGTCCCTCCGATTGTCATCTTTCAAACACCCAATCTAAAATGGCAGAACACTACCGTTCGGACAATCCCCTATGTTCTGTTCTACATCCCGGTCATTCTCGTCCATTGCACCAACCGTCCCTATCCCGTACCGTAAGATACTCTGACCCTCCAACCCTCCCCTTTTCCAACACAAATACTTTTTCACACAATAGACAATGAACTTGTAATAAACCTGTTTACCTGACATGTCCCAACTCGAGGGTCAGGCAAAGTCAGGCAACTGACTTAAACCATACACACCTGACAGCCCTTCCTCTTTGGGAACAACCATACCTTTCCATATATGTACCCAACCTAGATGCCAAGGTTGAGCCTTTCTCCCCCCACACCTCAAACTTATCTCCAATTTCTTCACTTCCTTTTATCAATTGATTAGAAAAATATCATAAATAGGTGTGCCTCTAGGTTCTATATACCTTTCTTAGCCCTTCCCTTTCCCCGCAGGGATAAAAGGTGGCGCAAGAAAGCACGCTACGAGCAAGGTGAGTACAGCAGACAACACGACGAGACGGCTAACACACAGCAGTTCAAAAGAAGGAGAAAGGCGGCAGGAATCGATAGGGTGGCGAGGAGAGAAGTGACCTTGCCCTTTTCGGCCCAGGCCTGTGGAACCTTCGAGGAGGAGAGCCTAAGACAGTGAACAATAGCACAAGTGTCCTGCAGCAGATGTCAACGGTACACGTGACAAGCCTATGCAGATAGGCAGGAGCGAGGGAAGCTCCCGCACCTGTGGCACTGGCCTTGACTCCGTAGAAGCCAGAAGCCAAGCAGTTCATCACAACCGGTGAGTCGAGTGAGAACCAATAAGAACCGGGCTGGGTTGAGTGATAATCTCAGGAGTGGCAAGCTTCGAACCAATGCTAATGCACTTTGAAATAACTGTTAAAAGTGTGAAGGGGAGACCAGCTGCATAGGGAAAGTGGCACCATATGGGTTCTAATTAGAGAGACTCTGGTGGAGCCCTATATGAGAGAAACTACAAGTACCAGAAGGCAGTGAGAAGGCCTGCAAAATAGGTCAAAGTGGCCATGCAGACGGTCAATCGAAAGACTTTGATCTACAAGCACTGTGAAAGAAAGGGAAGTGAATCCCACAGAAAAAGTGAACATTGAGAAACCAAGGGAATTGACTCCTGTTACAGTCAAGAGGGGTCGGAGCCCGACCGAGGGAGATCCAGGAGTGAAGCCATCACCCAAATACTGACAGTCAAGAGAGGTCCGAGCCCGGCAGAGGGAGATCCAGGGATGAAGATATCATCCAAGCTTCAAGGAGAAACTGATATATACATTTGTGGATTACAATTGAAAGGGGTCAGCCCGGAAGAGGGGGACCCAGGGGTCAATTCATCACCCTATGTGAATTTTGGAATCCAATTGAGAAGGATCATCACCGAGAAGAGCGGGACCCAGGGGTGAATCGTCACCCAGTGAACATTGGAAAAGAACTTTCATTTGTTAAAGGGACTTTTGTTTTGTTGTTTGAACACATCAGGTCCTTGAAGGCAAGAGACTTTGAAGTGAAATGAGACTTGGCCATCGACCGTCATGATTACGGAAAGCTGAAGGGTTATAGCTGAACTGCCATCTCGTGCTAGACAAAACCAAGAGTGTGTCCTAAGAACTGTAATTGGAACTGTCGTCTCATGCTGGAAAGGCGCGAAACAGTACTGTGCTCCAAGCTCCCATATTACCCTGCTATCCAAAACCAGGGGAAGGGAGACCCAGACTAACGCATCCTGACATATTGTTTGAGAACACTTCTTTCTTTTCTTGAGAACTATCCTACACCCTCTTTTTGTATTAGTTGTGAGGTTTGGCAAGAGGTTTCTTAGTATACATTTTTTTGATTTGACACATCACTAGGACTGCCTTATTTTTCATTTATGGTTGACATTTGCTCCCATCTTAAATGTAGGTTTAGATTAGGCATTTTCCCAACCAGCATACAGCATTTTATTGTTCAATAAAGACCCTTGAACTGTGATCTGTTGTATCTTTCTTGTTGTCACCATGAGTTCCTCACAGCTACACACGTTTCAATGATCTGCTAACAATTTTCAAGGGATACCCTCTTTCCAACAGTCTTCCTTTAGAAGAGTGCATCTATCAAATAATCAATTCTCTTTTAGCAAGTCTCCTTTACAATTTCTTTGCAGCCTCAAAAATGTACCATGAGGTAGATTGTCTTTTAGAGAAGGGGTATGTTGGCTTTAAAATTGTAACAAGGTGTTTCTATCTGCTGCTTTTCGGGTATTGTATAATTTGGCCCCCTCCCTCACGAAATGTCAAAAAATGCACATTTGGTGTGATCATAGGTGTTAGTGAATTTCAGACTAGTATTTCCACAGTACAACCAAATAGTCCTGGCTGTCGTTTAGTTTCAGCCCATATAACAATTACTATGTCTATAAATCTTTTCAAGTGGCGAATATGACTAGCACTAGCAAATGGATTGTTTGTGCCATAAATAAAAATGTCTTCAAACATGGACATATAAAGATGGGCCAGGTTGGGTACGAAAGCCGCACCCATTACCGTTCCCTTTGTGTGCATATAGAATTAATCTTTGTAACACAAAAGTTATTTTGTAGCACTAGCCTGGGACAGTCTATTATGAACTCAGTGTGGACATCATGAGAATAGACGTGTTTATTTTGATATAATGTCATAGTTTCAAGGGCCTCTTCTTGTGGAATACTGCAATACAATGGCCCTCATTCCAAGTCCGGTGGTAATCCTGCCGGCTGTACCGGCGGATTGCCGCCGGACTCTGAATAATTTACCGGCGCCTGACCTCCCGGTGCCACTGGCTCATTCCGAGTCCGGCTGCCGGGAAGGCAGGTGCCGGTTTATTTGTAAATCCCCATTCCCATAGAGTCCTATGGGACCCTTTGGGAGTACGGACACAGGGGCACTGGCACCATTTCTAACAGTGACAATGCTCCCATGAAAAGTCTTCTTACCGTGACGGCTGCGCCCGGCAGGGTCAGACCTGTTGGGCACAGCGGCCCCGGCAGGCAGACTTGTAGTTTGCTGTTCCGGAAACAAGGGTTCCGGTGAGCTTACCGACACCCTTGTTTCTGGACCGGCAAACTTATGAGGCCCAATGACTCAATATCGAAGGATACCAATAGATCATTTAAATTCTAAATCTTTATTCAACTTAATGATGTCCCTAGTATCCTGTAAGTATGCTTTAGTTTAATTAACTAGGGGTTTCAAAAAGAAATCAACATATTAACATAAGGGTTCAATCATGGACCTGCAGCTAGAAACAATTGCTCTGTCTGGTGGTGACATAAGTGCCTTGCTGAGAATTTGTCAGAATCTGTCTAATAAGTTGTGATTTAAAAATTATTTTGAAACTATCATAGATTAAATATATGGCGCATTATGGAAGAAACTGACAGCCTGGAAATGTCCAAAAGCCATTCTGGAGCCAGTACAAGCTGTCTACACCGAAACTTCTATGAGAGTTTGATTAAACCAGCAGAGTGTTCTATCTGATGAGATCCCTACAGCAAGAGGGGTAAAGCAAGAGGCCCCAGCACTTTTCATTGCATACATGGGTGATTTCCAAAACTCTGAGCAGAAGGTAAGATCTTAACCGCCAACGATAGGACATACCAAATAACACGTCTCCTGTATGCAGACAACTTGATCCTGCAAGACCAGACTGTGGGATATATTGACCAACTCAACAGCATTTCCCCACATCACCAAGCTGCATTTGGGCAAGAAACCACAACCTGGCTGCACTGACTCTTGGGCGCACCAGGACCTCCAAACTTTATTTTGGCAACAAACAAAACGATGTCTGCACCGTCCTGCGAAACACATTTCAGGCAGGATGGAAAAAGGGGACACACTGAAGGAGCGTGCCAGTGTGTTCTGAAGCATAAATGGAATGAAGTGAAAAGACAGCACTGCTTTGCTGAAAACCCCAAATTCCCCTTGAAAAAGAAACTTTTCACACTTTAAAAATGCTGTTTTGACGCCAATTCCATCTGTTCATTCTGAAACCACTGTGATTAAAAAGGCCCTGTCATGCCCAGGATATTTCACTGTGCTTCACCAAAACCAGGCATAATTCCTGAGTGACAGGCCCAGTCAAAACAACTCTGAGAGAAATCAATAAGCAACTTCACTTTCACTCGCACAGGAACACGTTTATTTCTTTCCAAAAGTATCCAGGCTCTGCAGTTCAGAGAGACTTTAACTCTCTGAGCCAGGTCAGTGTCAATGTATCTATGCTTCAGATAAAACTACTGCATTCAAGGAAATGACTATAGCTGCAAAGAAAGTGTGGGAATCTGAGGGAGCTGCCAAACCGAATTTAAAGAAAGAAATGCTAGCAGTTTTCAACATGTGTAAAAATGGGCTTTGCTGACTGAAGGAAATAAAAGGCCTGTTTCAAAATAAATTGTTGAATGAAAGCCTGCTTACTTAGCAATGTAAAGGGGCTTTGGGGCTGGTGAAAATACAGGCATGGGCTATTTTCGTTCACAGGTTTGTTTTAAGTCCAAAATAAGAAAATAAAGGGTTTAAACCACAGGGGAATTTGCAAGCTCTCAAACAAAAACAGTATTTCCAGTTGTCAGCCCTGAAACTTTCACCTTGAGAAAGGGAGCCACCCCATAAGCTCTCAGCAGAGACTAACAACCCACTGATAATTGCAGGGTGGGAAAGAATCTAGTCTACAGAGACCCACTGACAATGGGACTCCCAGGGCAAGGAAGTTGGAAGTGTGAAGGGGCAATAAAACCTCCAATGAAAGATGAGAAACCCCCACCTTGCCTTGAAGGAAATGACAGTTGCTTACAGTTGGAGGAAGGGAAAAAAGGATATAGTGACAATGGACTGCCTTTTGGTTCCAAAGACTGTTTCATAAATAAACTTTAAAGACTTTTATCTCAACAGCAAGACTTTGTAAAAATTGTAGAATTTTCGCAGTGTAAAAGTGAACATTTGGGCTTTCTTTTAAGACTTGGTAGAATTCACTGACACCTTGGGAACAAAGATGGGAGAATATGGCGGATTACAAGAAGAGCATCCATGTTGCAAATGCGCATTTTTCTACATGCATCCCTGATGATCATCCACATCCATGTATAAATTGACAGAATCTTGAGTAATATAAATCCCATTGAAAAGTGTGAAAAACTGGTAGAAGGGCGAAACAAGGTCTCACCGACTGGAGGATTGGACTGCAATGTGATGTACAAAATATGTAATCTGTGTTTATAATTTGCTAAGAGATTGCAATTGTATAAATGTATGTTTGTGGCAAAATCGGATTTTACTTAAACTAACTATGGGAGGTTTTTGGATATTTTTAAACTCACACACATAATTTTTCTGAAATCCAACCAACTGAATGCGAGGTGCCGACTATCACCCTTGTCCAATCTTGTTGTTAGAGGCAGGTTAGTTAAGCCTGCCCCAGTCATATACTTTGATGATGTCATTAGGCATTATAAATAAGAGTCACTGACAAGACTCCGGACACACCCACACAAACTCTTCCTGGCGTTCCTGCGCTGTGCTCCTGTTCCATCCATCCAGAATCCAGATCCCAACTACAAGGCCAAACATTGCTGACCCTACTCCAGGGCCCACTGCAAAACCCAAGCATTGCTGATCCTGCTCCAGCAAGGCTACATTTTGAACCCACTAAAATTCCAAATAACCTAAGGGGAAAGCTGTGGTGTTTTGGGAAGCATCCTGATCCCACTAACTGCGCCATCCAGCTGATCTGTAGTATCCAGTGACCAGAATTGCGAGTCCAGTAGTGACATCCATTGACCAGAACTGCCCAGCTGTTTGCAAGGTGCCCTGCCATGTAGTGACCAGAACCCTTGACAGTCCAAAATCCCAAACTAAAGTGGACTGTAAGGATCAACCCTATCCCATAGAAATCCATTGTCTACTTGTCTTGCAATTGTCCTTATCCCCCTCTCTAAGCCATCCTATCCTTATTCTGATAACCTATTAAAACTGTCAGAATAATTCTTGCAACTTTGCCCTTGATTTCTAGTGTTAGCACCATGTTTCTATTAATTTCTGTCTTGCATAGATCCTAAGCCATCAGCGATATGGAGTTTAAATAAATTAATTTTCCTTTAAGAAAAGTAGTACATTGTCTGGAGGGTTACAACTGCAGCGTAACTTTTGATATTCACGGCTGGCGTTCCTCTTTTCTTAGCCATTAAATCTAGTTTAAGTGAGATTTGCCTTTCAATTTTAAAGCCGATTCCTCTTTTCACTGCTCTATTTTCCTAAAAACAAACCTCACTCTACCTTCCATATCTCATTCAATTTACCAGCTAGAGACTTACTTTCACCTCCATATTGGACCTGTGATATACCTGTACACCCCAACCAAATACCTGCACTCCAAATCAGTGTATTTCGCCTGTTTTATTAAAAACCGTTTAGTTAATTTTAGGCAGGAATGAAAAAAATGCAACTTTCAAACATGTAATTTTGCTGCAATCTGTTTTAAACTTTACATTCATTTTTTAATTGTACGCTCTTGGTAATCCATTATTTGTGATTGTCAGTGTATTTACATTGTTGCTTTAGTGAAGAATTATAATTGCTTTAAGGTTTTTAACACACATTCATTATTTATTTGTCAATTTCCGAGTTTCATTTCTTAACATTGCAAGGGGTTTGAAATCTGTGTTTCTCTCTTATTTGGGGAGGGAAGATCAGATTTGGATTCTGTTTCCTATTTCTCATTCCTGACTACCTGCTGTGTCTGTTTATCCACTCAGATTTGTGGGTTGAGGGAACATTGCAGGCGGAAATTCTAACTTGGGTGCTATCTTTCCTAAATCAAAAAGTGCCCCTATTCCACTGTGCTGTGCATATGTTTCACTAGCAGGTTAACCCAGTTCCTTTCTCGTATTCTCATTGTAATTATCACCCCATTGGTGATTGCTGCCCCATATTAAAAATTTTATTTCTCTTGAATGTTAAAATAAATAAATATTTGTATTTTACCAACCAGCCTTGTTCATGGTCCATTGTGACCCGGGGTATTTGAAAAGGGTGTGTGATATGAGTGGTGTACCATCTCAATATTGAATCAGTATAAAAAGATAAGCATTTCAGACGTGCGCTGTATACTAGGCCGAGACAAAGGTGTGCGTCTCCTGATTGAAATCCTTCACAAATTTGGGGGCTCGTGCCAGGGATTGAGTTTGGTTACCACCCGTGACAGTCTAGCACAGCAGACTAACCTGCAAGGTAGTAATACTTAGTGTGGTGGGAATACTGGGTTTCACTGTACAAGCGCCTCCCCAAAACAAATACTCTAAGTACCAGGCCTGTGTCTAGAAAAGTAAAATTAAAATCAACCCCAAAATAGACAGAAAAGCAACAGAATACCGGTTACCCTTGCATAAATAAATTAAGAAAGAAAGAACATATCCAAAATTACTGTAGTAGAAATCAATATGGCTAGGGAGCACCTTCTGCACAAACTATTTGTCAGAGGTGAGTGGCCAGAACAGGATGAAAAAGTAAAAAGTCTGGCTACAAGACATAACACAACAGGTCACTGCCATGAACCTGGATACGTGGCAGGATGGTGGCGTATTGCACCAAGCTCTGAGTGAATTATATATGGCCCCAAACATTAAAGAGGAGCAAATCAAAATTGCCAGAATCACGGCCTACATGTATCTCCACATGGGAGTGATGCAGGAAAGGCATGACGAAAACACAACTCTTGCACAGAATCAAGTTGAACTGTTAAATAAAATCCAGACTGATCTAGATTTAGCAGAACAGAAACTACAGAAGAGCCAAGAGTTGGAGGTAGAATCTGGAAACTACATCATACAATTAAGAGGATTTAGTTCTTCAACTGCAAAATAATGCAGAACAAGAGGCCCAATTAGACGCATTAAGACTAGTGTGTCAGGAAAAGGCTGGCTCTCTAGAAGAGAGTCAACAGAAGCTGACTCAACAATTAACCTAAAACAGGGGCTGCTCAGGACAAATAGCCATGGTGCAAGACCAGGTCGAAAAATTGAAAGAGGAAAATAATAAATTAATTATGAGAGCCCTCCACTCTCAAGCAGAATTTGATGAAGACTGCCAAAAATGTAATCTTGCCAAGCAACAAAGGGAGGACCTTGCTGAACAGAGAGGCACCCTAAATCAGGAGAAAGACGCCCAATGCCAGGAAGTAAGCAAATTAAAAACAGAGTTACAGGGAAGTCCGTTAGCCCTCCAGAAACTCAGTGAACTCAAAACAGAGTATGGGAATCTACTGCAGCACGCCAGACGGGTAGAAGGTGCTCTGGAAGAGAACACCCAGACCAAAGATGCACAAACGCAGGAGGTCAGTCTCCTGTAACAGAAATGGTCTAATTATTCTCAAACCATGCAGGAAGCGCAGAGAGACAATGAGGTCCTCTGTGAATAGAATGATGGGCTCCACAAACAAGTGGCAACGCAAGAGTGGGTCATAGAGGCCAGTAAAGCCTTAATAGCTGAGCAAAAGGCTAAGATCTTTGCTTACTATCAAGAAGTGGGGGCTGAGAAGGAGAAACTTGCAAGGTTGGAGAAAGAGGGTGCTAGATTTAATCCTAACTGGAGGGACCCTAAACAGGTAGAGAGGGACTGGGCAACCCCTGATAATAGCATAAGAACCTCTGTACTAAGGGATTCAAACCCATTTCACACTTTGTGCAATGCTGACTTCATGGCTGCGGGTTCATATGAGCCAGAAACCATGAGGCCATCCAAATTTAATAGACGAAGCATGATGGAACTGACAGGTCAGAACACCACAGGAAGTGATGAATGGGCGTCCCTGTCTAGATACCCAAACATAAAGACTCCTATGAGGGGAGGGTCAGGGTATTAGATCCACAGAAATCTAACTTTTCAAGGGATCAGTTGGTCCAATTCATTGAAAAACCCAATTAAATGAGGCCCAGAAAGAGCATCCTGAAGCCCTCTACCCAGTTAGGACAGTGGGGGGAATACTCTGCCAACCCTAGGAGCAGGGAGGAGTCAGAAAACTATTCTCCTGTGCCCCACAGGAGTGGGGAAACTTGACCCCACCATTCTGCGAGCCACTCTCAAGCTCACAGATTCCAGGGGAGCCTAGATGATCATGAGGGGACCTCCAGTAGTAGCGCCTCTGAGTCTGAGGACGAGTGGACTTGGGTGACCAAGCCAAAGAAGGCAAACAAACTCAAGCTAGTTATTGCAAAATACCCCATTAGACAGATTAAGGCCCTTGGGAGTATCATAACCCCATACCATAAAAATGCAAAATATTCTGTATGGGAACACTTAGAAGTCTATGAGCAGATGATGGACACTTTTCGTATGCAAGACAACCAGACTTGCATAGAGTATGTAAAATGGACCACCTTCCCTGAGTACTCCAATTTCTTTGCGGGACTGGAGGACAGGAACCATTCAAGATGGTCCTCCTACAGGGCAGCCATCTTGAAACACTTTTCCGCCCACAGAAACCCCCACGAGGCTTGCAAAGCGGCCTACAATCTACAATGCAGGGAAGATCAGGCCCCACGAGAGTTTGTGCAGGAGCTAAAAATGCGCCTTTGCACAAACTACTAGGAGGGTGCGCACAGATAGCAGGGTGTTTTTAACCACCTTCTTTCATGCACTCGCCAAGTATATTTTGACCCAGCTGGTGAGGGACTTCCACAAGAAAAGATCTCTGGACTGGGTCATAGAGCAGGGGACCTGCATTTATGAGGTCCAAAAATCTGCAGAACATAAAAATCTGAACAAACCCCCCAAACCAGCCAACACCCCTGCTGCGGCTAAGGTGGAGGAGGTGAAGGTTGCCACCATTTTAGACTTAGAGATGGGGGAGCCCAAAAATATCCCTGCACAAAATCAGCAGATTCCAAGACCCAAGAGGCCTTCAGGCCAATCACAAACAGGTAGCAGTTAGGGAGGTAATCCCACCAATGGGACCCCTAACTCTCCTGATTATATCAGTCCCTGATACAAGGGCAACCGACCAATCCTGGGGTATGTAGGGATTTCCCCAGCCCAAGGGGGGGGGGGGATCCAATCAGGTAACTACTGCCCCGGGAAACTTCTTTCCTAACTTCCCCCAGGAGGGCAGGAATTCCCCAAATGAGAGGTTAAGTTTCTTCCCCCGATACTTACAAAACCCCAACCTGCAGGACAACCCTCCTTTCATTCCCCAATTTCAGGAACCCAGACAACCCAATCCAGGAGAGGGGGGCCAAGGGTGGATGTTTACCAAAATGCATCATATCCAAGGTATTACGGGAGAAGGGATAGTTACCCTTCCCGTGATCCACTCCGAGTGGACCAGAGACCCCCGTACCAGCCGGAATGGGTGTCCCAACTAGAGCGCCAGGTCCAAAACCTTAACCAGGATCTGGGTCGCATGTTGAGGGCTCAACAGCACCCTCAGATGAACATGGTGGCCCAGAACCCCACAAACCAAGGGTCTGTTACACCAGAACAATGATGGGGCGAGAACCCTGACTCACCGGTTCCAGAGGAGGAGGCACAGCGGGAAGGGGAGTGTAAAGCCCTAGAGGAAGCTTCCTTCCTTACTCGTGAAAAGCCCCTGGACACCCAGGAACCGGAACAAAAATCTCCTTCCCCCGAAAATCTGCAACCCAAGGAACAGAGGGTGGGTAGGAGAAATAAAGAACTCAAAACGACCTGTTTTGTGGAGGTGGTTAGTGTCCTCCAATTTGAAGGGAAAGAATACTTGGAGGATTCTGGGAAAAAGATCTTCTCCTTCAGGGACGGGGGGGACTCCACCCAAACAAAAAAGGGTCCCAAGGAATTTAAATGAAGACTGGGCGTGTGTGGGTACTAAGTCAGAATCACCCATCCTTGAACCCCAGAATGAGCATCCAGGAAACCAATAGTAACAGAAGGACCCCAAACCTTACCAGCCAATTCTGTTGACTGCCTCCAAAAAGGGGAGGCAGCCCAGAATCAGAAAAAGGGGAGCCCGAAACTCCCCAAATATTCAAATGTCAAATTTTTCTTTCAGATCCCCAAACTCCCACACAGAATTATGCCCAAACTACCCCTGTGTCTGAGTCAAAAATAAGGAAATTGACCACCCAGCTTGCCCAAAATGCACATTATCTTTGCCCCCTGGAGGAGAAGGAGGGTAGATTTTATGCCCGGTCCAGGTGCAAGGGCAATGTACATTTTCGGCACTGGTGGACACTGGATCCCAAGCCACTCTTCTCTCACAAGGGGCCTTCAAGCAGCTAAATTCAGGAAGGGGGGGAGATACCAGATCCCTCTCACCCCTCTTCCTGGACAACTCCAGAACTTTGATGGGAATTAAATTCATGTCCAGGGGACTGCAGATTTGGAAATAAAATTGAGCAACATAAGGTGAAACAGCCTGTCATAGTCGTGACCCCAGAGGGCACACCCTGTCTACTGGGGAATGACATCCTGCGTATGTTGTCCCCCCTAATAGACTGTGTGAACAAGGTCCTCTGAACTCAGACTAACAGGCCAATAAAATTGAAACAGAGTGTCAACCATGTTAGTTTAAATGGCACATGCCACATGGTTGAACAAAAACCTGATCATATTGAGTTTCATTTCCAGAATAACCAAATACCTGACGTGACAGTAATTGCTGTAGGACAACAAACTGGTGATGGGAACTCCTCTCCATTCCTGAAAATCAACCTTCCTTCCAGTCTCAAGTAGCATTCCACACTCAAAGGAAATCATTGTATACCAATTCACAGTCTGAAAATCCCAATTCCATAGCCAAAAGTGCTCAGAAACCAGCTCAAAGTTTAACTGACATTCAGAAAATTAAAGAACAGTTATTCATCCCAATTCAGTTAAATGAGGCGAAGGAATCTGTCCTCGCCCGAGTGTGCGTGAACAACGGTAAGAGCTTCATCAGCAAAGCCATGTTCCGAAAGCTCCCAAAAGATCCAGCCATTCCCACATTTGAATTGATCGATAAGTGGGAAATGGGCCTGGAAACTCCCAATTCCAAACATCTCCTGCCTAGCAGGTGTATGCTCAAAATCTCTATAGGAAACAAAAGCATAGTACATAATTTTTGGGTCGTGCACGATGTCCCTGCTGCATTCTATTTAGGCAGTGACATTCTCAATCGTTGTGCCAATAATTTGGACCTGATCAATTACAAAGCTTGGTCCCGACTAGGGGGTGATCCCATGGACTTTGATGGTTCAGAAAAAACATTTCGGTCAGCCCAATTGCTGCCGTATGCAGTTGAAGTTCAAATTGGAGAGGAGGTCACCATCCCAGGATGGACCCGACTATTCCCACTTGAATTAAAAGTTAAGAGGACAGAAACTGCAAAATCTGAATGCATATGTACACCTCAATGCCCATCTCCAACAGCAGGGGTTGGGGTTAAATCCAACACGATTAGTCAATGTAGAACACAACACCATTCCAATATTGATGGATAACAGCAACCTTAGGAGTATCACTCTGGGCGCAGACACCATTATTGGAATGGCAGTTGATAACCAACATTTTTCCATGGATCTAGGTAATGAACTGATGGGACCAATCCCCAATGACTGTTTTGACAGTGATAGTGACAATGACTTACCACCAAACAGGATCTTCACCCGGCAAGGGGGGAATTTCCTGGTGTACTCTCCCTGCCCTTATGGTGCGGAAGAGGTGACCTATGACATCAGGCCGGATGAGGTGATCTTCCAGGTCCACAGTGATAGCCTTGCCTACCTGAAACCCTCTGTCCAGGTCAACACTCTAACCAAAGACCTCTCACCCGGCTGGAGGAGGCCGCTGAGATAGCAAAACCGGACATCTTTCCAGGCTTCAGGCAAATGGTTGAAGAGCGAGTCAACCTAGCTGATGCCTGTGAGACTCCGGAGCAGAAGCAAAAGTTGAAACAGGTTTTCTTAGATTTTCAAGATCTCTTTGCGGTGGACTTGGTGGTTGCACCGTAATCCATACCACAACAATTCTCACGGACCCTGAAGTGACTCCAGTGTTTGTGAAGCAATACCGCTTGCCTCTCGCATCCATGGAGACCCTGATGGAAATTATCAAAAACCTTGAGTACCGTGGGATAATTCGTTGAGTCCACAGCACCTTTTATAATCCGGTGCTGGGGATTTTAAAACCGAACGGCCAGTGGAGACTCTATGCTGACCCGAGGGAGCTGAATAAACGGGTCCACGTGTCCCAGCGGCCTCTCCCCTACATTGCCCAAGGGCTGGCCCAGATTCAGGGGTCAACGGTATGCACTGCCATTGACCTGACCAAGGGGTACTGGACCATGCCGCTCAGTAGGGAGGACCAATACAAGTTGACGTTTACCTTCGGGGGCAGCAATACACCTGGACCCGGGTTCCCTTCAGATACATCAACTCCAGCAACAAATTGAACATCTTCCTACATAAGGCCATGCCTGATTGGGAGAAAGGGGTAACCTGGCCTATGTGGATGATGTCTTGAGAAAAAGCTCAACTGTGGGGGAGCACATAGCAGAAATCCGTTTATGTTCTGACACAGTTGAGGGTTGTCAGAGCAAAACTATCCTTCCAAAAGGCAAAGTGGTGCATAACCCGTGTCAACTTCTTGGGGCATAACATAACTCCTGAGGGTCTCTGTCCCCAGGAGAAGAAAGTGGAAGCACTCCTAAAACTGAAAGACCCCACAACTCTGTGTGAGCTAAGAAGACTCCTTGGACTGACTAATTACAGTAGGACGTTCATTGAGGATTACGCAGAGATCACAAGACACCTGATTCATCTGTTGAAGGGGGGTCAAGTGTGAGTGGGTCAAGAACAAGCTGAGGCAGTAAAGCAACTCAAAAGAAGCCTCTCACGCGCCTTGTGTAGCTTACCCTGTCAAAAACAAGGAATTCTTCTTGGAGACAGGGCTCTCGAAAACATGCTTGACAGCAGTATTATATCAAAAGCATGACAAAGTCAATAAAGTCATCTCCTGTGCAAGCAAGACTTTATCCTCTGTGGAGGGAACATTCAACGATTGTTAGAAGGCACTCCTGGCAACGGTGTGGGCATTGAAAAATTACCACCCATTCATCCGGGGGAACACATCATAGTGGAGACTCCCCACCAGCCTTTGCCGTACCCCCAAAATGGCAGAATCCGGGCCGGAAATGTGAGCAATTCCAGAATTACTTCCTGGATTCTGTCAATGCAAGGCTTTCCTGTGGAGGTCAGATATGGCCAAAACAAGAAGAGTCCCCTCGCGCAAGATCTGGGTGACTTGCATGCTTGTGCCAGAGAAAACTGTCTCGAGGACGAAAGTCTTAAAACCCAGGACAACATGGGGGCGTACCTGAATTTCCAGCAGGCAGACTATGAAGAAGACAAGTGCGACCGAAGGCCCACCATTTATGTGGACGGGTGCTCCTACCATGTTGACAACGGGGAAAAGGAACTGGTGGCCGGCGTTGGGAATGCCTGGGTGAATGATGCCCCAGAACCCTCCGCTGGGTACAAAATCCGTCCCTCTAGTAGTCAGGTGGCAGAGTTGGTGGCAGTTCATCAGGCCATACTCACTGCCGTCCAACACCAACTCCACAAACTGGTCATAATCACTGATTTAGATTACGTCCTGAACAGGTTCGTGGAGCACCTGGTTAATTGGAAAACTAGAGGCATGCTATGTGCTAACAATAAACCACTGAAACGTGGCAAGCTTATCCAAAATATTTATGATCTGGTCACCTCTAGCGGGATGATCATCTATTGGAAAAAGATCAAGGGTTATTCCAGAATAGAGGGGCCAGACAAAACTGGAAACCACCTGGCTGATCAGCTGGCCAAAACCGGAGCCATCCAGGGGGGATCTCCTTGAGATGAAGTCCCTGTTGGGGGAAATCCAGGTCACGGAGTAAGGAGACCCCAGATGCTGATTTATTCACGGCACAAAAAGGGGATCCGATTATTGGTAAATTTTATCAACACATTGAGGACCCTGAGAACTTTCCCCTGACGGATACCGATTACATTGGGAAAGAGGACCTCAGAGTGGTGATGAAATGTCAAAAAATGTTCTGAATCCAAGACGGTTTCTTCGTAAGGAGATCCATATCTGGCTGTGACCAGTGGGTGGTCCCTACCTCATTTCGAAGCCTCATGCTAAGTCACGCCCATGATGCGGCCACAGCCTGTCATCAAGGGTTTCACACTACTTTAGAAATATCGCGAGAGGTTGCATACTGGCCACACATGTGGCAGGACCTCGACCAATACTTGAAGGGGTGTCTTGTGTGTGTGTTTGTCTTGTGTGTGCACAATTTCAGCCAACATCACTCACCCACCGAGCTCCCCACCAGAAGAGGGGGATGGCACTGCCTTGGTCAGATTTACAAGTAGATTTCATCGGGCCTGTAATTCGCTCCTCTAGGGGGAACAAGTACATGTTAACCGTAACATGCTTGTTTACCAAATGGGTGGAATGTCTCCTGCCCCCAAATTGCAAGGCAGAAACAGCAGCTGCACTGATGATCAATCACATCTTCTCGCGTTTTGGCCTACCCCAAAGGATTGAGTCAGACCGAAGTAGTCACCTCACCAGCGAAGTGATGACAAAGATGTGGGAGATACTTCGGGTAACAAGGAAACTTCACATTGCATACCGCTGTCCTCTAGTGGTGGAGTTGAGAGGTGCAATAAAACCATTGTGAGCATTCTAAATAAGTTTGTGGCAGATTCTGGGCCAAGTTGGGACATCCGATTTCCGCTTGTCCTGGTGGCCATCAGATCTACACCTTCTTCTGCAACAAATATGTCTCCATTTGAGCTGATGACTGGACGAAGGATCGTGCTACCTCAGCACCTGCTCTATAGAACTTAAGAGCAGACACTGATCAACGCCTCCACAAGTCATGAGTATGTTGAGAATCTAAGAAAACACCTTCTACATGCATTTGCGTACGCTCAGCGGAATCTGGAAAAATCTGCAGAGGGCATGAAGACTCGGTATGATCTAAAAACCACCAAAAAGGAATACCAAGTAGGAGACAGGGTCTACTTGTACAATTTCCAAAGGAACCAGACCAAAGAGCGCAAATTGAAATTGTAGACAAAATCTCACCTGTTGCATACAGAATCCTCATCCCCAAAGTCGAATTGGCAGAAGAGAAATGGGTCCATATTAATCAGCTAAAGAGTTGTCATCCTAGGCACACTTTGCAGCTAACTGAGGAGCCAAGAGAGAATCAAACAGAGGAGACATCTGAAACATGAGAAGAAGAAAAACAAGAAACAGAAGGGAACAGATAGAGTTTTTGGTATAATTATGTAACGGAGTATTTTTTTCATTATTAATTACTATCATTGAATGCCTGCATATCCCACTGCTGTCAAACCGGTTGGTGGGCAGTTAGTGAGAAATGGTGGTAACCGGTCTGTGTTCTCTTTCATATATTTGTACTGGTTGCACCATCACTACCGAGGAGGTCCTCGGGGACCAGGAAAGAAGAAACCCGGGGTGGTCGCTCAACACCAGAAACGAAGATCCAAGTAAAAATTGGTTGCAGTTCCACGTTCCAACCAGAGGCAGCGAGAGGAGCGTGATGCACCGCTTTCTGAGGGAAGAAGGACTCATACCTGACTGATCCTGCTTTGTCCCATGAAGAAATCCCACTTGCCCGACTCTCCCTCAACTTGGAAGTTCAGAAGAAGTCAGGGGAGGATGTGTGGGATATATTGGCCCACTTAACAGCATTTGCCCACATCACCAAGCTGCATTTGCGCAAGAAACCGCAACCTGGCTGCGCTGGCTCCTGTGCGCACCAGGACCTCCAAACTGCGTTTTTGCAACAAACAAAAAGATGGCTGCACCGTCCTGCCAAGCACACTTCAGGCAGGATGGAACAAGGGGACACGCTGAAGGAGCGTGCCAGTGTGTTCTGAAACATAAATGGAATGAAGTGAAAAGAAAGCACTGCTGTGCTGCAAACCCAAACTTCCCCTTCAAAATGAAACTTTTCACCCTTTAAAAATGCTGTTTTGACGCTAATTCCATCTGCTCATTCTGAAACCACCGTGATTAAAAAGGCCCTGTCATGCACAGGATATTTCACTGTGCTTCACCAAAACCAGGCATAAAGCCTGAGTGACAGGCCCAGTCAAACCAACTCTGAGAGCTAAGCAACTTCACTTTCACTTGCAAGGGAGCACACGTTTATTTCTTTCCAAAAGTATCCAGGCTCTGCAGTTCAAAGAGACTTTAACTGTCTGAGCCAGGTCAGTGTCAATGTATCTATGCTTCAGATAAAACTACTGCATTCAAGGAAATGACTATAGCTGCAAAGACAGTGTGGGAATCTGAGGGAGCTGCCAAACCGAATTTAAAGAAAGAAATGCTAGCAGTTTTCAACATGTGTAAAAATGGGCTTTGCTGACTGAAGGAAAAAAAGGCCTGTTTCAAAATAAATTTTTGAATGAAAGCCTGCTTACTTAGCAATGTAAAGGGGCTTTGTTTCTGGTGAAAATACAGGCATGGGCTATTTTCATTCACAGATTTGTTTTAAACCCAAAATAAGAAAATAAAAAGTTTAAACCACAAGGGCTGAATTTGCAAGCTCAAAAAAAAGTTATTCCAGTTGTCAGCCCTGAAACTTCCCCCCTGATGAAGGGAGCCACAACATAAGCTCTCAGCAGAGACTAACAACCCACTGATGATTACAGGGTGGGAAAGAATCTTGTCTACAGAGACCCAGTGACAGGGGGACTCCCAGGGCAAGGAAGTTGGAAGTGTGAATGGGCAATAAAACCTCCAATCAAGATGAGAAAACCCTACCTTGCCTTGAAGGAAATGACAGTTGGTTGCAGTTGGAGGAAGGAAAAAATAATTATATTGTGACAATGGACTGCCTTTTGGTTCCAAAGACTGTTTCATAAATAAACGTTAAAGACTTTTATCTCAACAGCAAGACTTTGTAAAAATGTAGAATGTTTGCAGGGTAAAAGTGAATTTTTGGGCTTTCTTTTAAGATTTGGTAGAATTCACTGACACCTTGGGAACAGAGATGGGAGAATATAGTGGATTACATGAAAAGCATCCATGTTGCAAATGCACATTTTTGTACATGCATCCCTGATGATCATCCATGTATAAAGTGATAGAATCTTGAGTAATATAAATCCCATTGAAAAGCACAAATAATGGGTAGAAGGGTGAAACAAGGTCTCACGGACTGGAAGATTGGACTGCAATATGCTGCACAAAATATGTAATCTGTATATAATTTACTAAGCGATTGCAATTGTATAAATGATTTGTGGCAAAATCGGATTTAGTTAAAGTAACTATGGGAGGTTTTTGGACATTGTAAAACTCGCACCATAAATCTGACATCATTTTTCTGAAATCCAGCCGACTGAGGGTGAGGCGGAGACTATTACCCTTGTCCAATCTTGTTGTTAGAGGCAGGTTAGTTCAGCCTGCCCCAGTCATATACTGTGATGATGTCATTAGGCATTATAAATGAGAGACCTGACAAGACTCTGGACACACCCACACACACTCTTCCGGACGTTCTTGCGCTGTGTTCCTGTTCCATCCATCCAGAATCCAGATCCCAACTACAAGGCCAAAACATTGCTGACCCTACTCCAGGGCCCACTGCAAAACCCAAGCATTGCTGGTCCTGCTTTAGCAAGGCCTAAATTCTGAACCCACTAAAATTCCCCAAATAACCTAAGGGGAAAGCTGTGGTGTTTTGGGGAAGCATCCTGATCCAACTAACTGCATCCAGAGGTACCTGTGCCATCCAGCTGATCTGTAGTATCCAGTGACCAGAATTGCCAGTCCTGAAGTGCCGTCCGGTGACCAGAACTGCCCAGCTGTTTGCCAGGTGCCCTGCCGTGTAGTGACCAGAACCCTTGATGGTCCAAAATCCCAAACTAAAGTGGACTATAAGTATCAACCCTACCCCATAGAAATCCATTGTCTACTTGTCTTGCAATTGTCCTTATCCCCCTCTCTAAGCCATTCTATCCTTATCCTGATAACCTGTTCAAACTGTCAGAATCATTCTTGCAACTTTACCCTTGATTTCTAGTGTTAGCACCATGTTTCTATTCATTTCTGTCTTGCATAGATCCTAAGTCATCAGCGATATTGTGTTTAAATAAATAAATTGTCCTTTAAGAAAAGGGGTACACTGCGTGAAGGGTTACAACTGCAGCGTAACTTTTGATATTCACGGGTGGCCTTCCTCTTTTCTTAGCCATTAAATCTAGTTTAAGTGAGTTTTGCCCTTCAAGTTTAAATCCGATTCCTCTTTTCACTGCTCTATTTTCCTAAACACGAACCTCACTCTACCTCCCATATCTCATTCATTCCATATCTCATTCTGTTTCCTGGTTCTCATTCCTGATTACCTGCTGTGTCTGTTTATCCACTCAGATTTGATTGTTGGTTGAGGGAACATTGCAGGCGGAAAGTCTAACTTGGGTGCTATCTTTCCTAAATCAAAAAGTTCTCCTTTTCCGCTGTGCTGTGTATATGTTTCACTAGAAGGTTAACCTGGTGCATTGCTCACAGTCTCATTGTAATTATCACCCCATTGGTGATTGCTGCCCCACATTAAAAATTGTATGATTTCTGTTGAATGTTAAAATAAATAAATATTGTATTTTACCAACCAGCCTGGTTCATGTTCCATTGTGACCAGGGGTATTTGAGAAGGGGGTGTGATATGAGTGGTGTACCATCTCAATATTGAATCAATATAAGAAGATAAGCATTTCAGTCGTGCGCTGCATACTAGGCCGAGACCAAGGTGTGTGTCGTCTGATTGAAATCCTTAACAAGACGGCAGTCAGTCCTCAATGACAATTGCACAATCTATCTGCATACATGAAGATTAACAACTTGGTGATTAACAAAGCTAAAAACAAAATTCATGTCTTTGTAAAAAATCAAGTAAAAGAACTGAAAAATTAAAGTGGTATCTGGACGGAACCCAAATGGACAGACTAAAGGAATTCAAATACCTGGCAGTAACATTGAACAGTAGCATCACAGAAACAGCAATGCAAAGAGTTTTGTTTGAAAAAATAAAAAATCTAGCAGCGCAGACAAGAGCAGTAGACAAAAAATGTGTCTGGTTTTCTGCGATACCGATAATTAACTTCTACAAAGCAAAAGCGATTCCATCCCTGTCATATGGAGCAGAAGCCATGCCACATATCCCTGCAGAAATATGGCTGAAATTGGAGGTCTTCCTTTGGCAAAGTGTTTTGGGATTGCCAAAATCAACACCAATGGCCTTGATACATAGAGAGCTGAGTTTGGCGTCACTCCAGGCTACGATCGATCGGAACAGCCTGATGCTGTATAGAAAGACACTTCTTCCTACATGCCCTAAAATATTGGAGATAATTGATGCTTAAATCAAGGAAGGCCAAAATAAAATGTTAAGGAAGTGGGAAACGAAAAACACAGATAATCTTAGAGATAACCAGCTCAGAGGAAGAATTAAAGCAACTTAGGAGGGCACACATTTATGTTCCGGGCATCTGTTTGGTGAAATGTAGGTCCTCTTTATCTCGGGACAGCTAAGAATTATTTTTAATTCAGGATATCAATGAAATAACTTTCTATTAGCTAAAGTCTCCAAACAGGCTATAGAGTGGTTTAGATCTTTCTTAGCAGATACATCCCAGCGGGTGTTATTCGGGTGTTCTTCCTCCGAATCCATTGTCTTGAGATGTGAGGTCCCCCAGGGATCGTCATCGTCCCCACTGATTTGTCCAGTCTTAAATATAGTGAGGTGTCACAGTCTAAGTTTTCACTCATACGCTGATGACACTCAAATCTATATCGAGACTAAGAACATGGAGGACACCTTTATTAAAGTTAACCAGTGTCTGGTTGACATCAATAGATGGATGGCCAACAACCAGCTGCTGCTTAATACAGCAAAAAACGAGATTATTCTGCTCCGTCCGAAGCAGCAATTTTTTAATGCCAAGGAATCTTTTACTCCTCACATCCTTGGGGAGAAATTACAGTTCGCCTCAAAAATAAAGAACCTGCACTGTGTTTGGCAGGAGAATCTCGGAAGTGAAGCCCAGGTGGGAGCCAAGGTCAAGGCAGTGTACTACTTGTTGCGGATGCTCAGGTATGTGTTACCATTCCTACCGGTGGAAGATGATGCGGTTGTTGTGGGGGCTATGACAAATACCCACCTGGATTACTGTAACAGTTTGATGGTGGGTATTCCGGCCCAGCAGATATACAGACTACAGAAGGCCCAGAATGCTGTGGTGAGGCTGGTGGGCCGGTTGGGTAAAAAGGAAACCAGTCTCCCCGTTCTGCAGATCTCTGCACTGGTTGGCGGTTGAGGATCTAATCAAATTTAAAGTGGCCTTCCTAATTTTCAAATGTGTTAACCTGTTGGCCCCGGAGTACCTTAGTGCCAAAGGCTGCCGATACCACCCTGCAAGAGCACTACGTTCAGGGGATACGCTGTTATTGAGTATCCCACGCACAGGATTTGTCTCCAGAGGCGATAGGAGATTTGGAGTCTATGGACCTAAACTATGGAATAACCTTCCTGTGGAGATCAGATCCTGACAGTCATTGTCTCGGTTCCGGAAGGTTTTGAAAACCTATCTGTTTAAATAGAATTCACCCAGCTTAGGGATGGCATTTGCACATGAACTGTCCTGTACCTCATTTTGAGACTTTGGTTTCTATCTGCGCATGTATACAGTTGAGTCTATTTGGTGCATGGTATAAATACTTAAAATCAAATCATATTCTGTTCCAACGCCCATGGACATGGCATATTCTGTTTGGTTAGATTTGGGGGCCCTGAGGCCATCGATCTAGCAAATGTACCCTCTATGAAAGTCAAACAACTCAACAGAGTATCATTTTGGGGAGTGGTTAATTGTGCTTTTCCCTCATTGTTATTTAACTTAAGCTTGGTCACTGGGAAGGGCATACTCAGTGGGGCAATGCATTTTCTTGAACTGTGTTTATGGAAACATTTTCGCTAGGGTAAAAAATGGGGCATGCTTGATTGCTTACTGTTTTGTATGCCTGCATAGTACTGATGGAGCAAGCTAATTTTGCTTCAATTTTCAACAGGACGAAGTTTGAGTCAACATTCAGACACTCCCTATCAAAGCAGCACACCTATTGGAAAATTATTCTGTTCCATTTCGACACAATTTTTGTTGCTGGGGAACATTTGTGTGTAATATGCATAAACTTACGTTTGGAGCAGAAATGGTGTAAGATACATTTGCTACATTGCATATCTTTGTGTAAGATGGGCTGCATCTGTTTTGGCAGTCCTCTTACACTTAGAACTGCTGGTGCAGATTGGTGGAGGTGTTTTGTATTTCGACAGGCGTTGTCCATTAAAACATGTTTCATGTACGCCCTGATTGGAGATTTCCTCATTTGCGGCCAAGTAAATATGGAAGTAATTTTTGCCAGCTGTGAAGTTTGATAAATTCCATGTCGAGAGAGTATTTTCAGTGTTGCAAGAAAATTAAATCTCATTGCCACAGCCCATCCAAGTGGAGCGGACCCAAGCATATTGGGTGGCAAAACAGGAACTTCTGAAAGGCCTCGCATAAGGTTTGTAAATTTCTGATTTGTGTACAACACTTTGACACATACTATTAAGGTCAGCGGATTAGTGTGCCACATGTTTACATTCACGGGAAGTGAGGCATGAATAAGATTACCTGATTATCTCAGAATCAAACTGTTTTGCCGAATGAGATCCAGCGAGACCTGGCACTTAAATAGACATAGACAGCCCTTTATAATTGAACATCCCATTATGGTACACTCCCCAGCCTATTGACCTCTGTTGTGTATTTCCTCCTTCCACTTTCCCAAGTCAACTAGGCTCCATTTGTAATTTAGAAGAAAAATACGCTAGGGTGTATATCGTACCTTTATTATCCATTGTCCATTCAATACCAGGTCAAGTTTCAATAATAATTTTCGCAGAGGAACTTTTGCTACAAAATTTAAAAATCTTTTAAAGGAGCTAAGGGGCTTTCCCCTGTAATAACAAAGTAACCAAAAAGTAAAACCATGTAGGCTAGCACGAGTGAAGGAAAATGGAAATAGGAGGCTGACATAAACAAAAATGACACAAGATGACCCTGATGTGTCCATTCAGCGTAGATCTCCAGATGTATACACACACACACCATTTAACTGGTAGTATTTAGAGTTGCCTACTTCGTCACTGAAATCATAATATAGCACATCCCCAGTAGTGCCGTATTCGGCATTACATACCCTTTTGCGAGACCGCGGGAGAACTTGATGTCACCTCCATCTCATTGAGGACACATGGTGTAAATTGCACCAATCCTGAACAGACAGTTCCAGGTCTGCTCTCTTTAGCTTTCATTTATCTTTCATACTCCTTTTGTTTTTTGTAATCCCTAAAAATATATAATAAAATGCCTCATCTTAGCAATGGTGTTCTCATTGATGGCTTTTGTGGTGCCATGTGTGATTTAGGGCACTTTGCCTTCTTCATATGTACTGTTGTGTTGTTCTAATGTTCCCTTTCCGTCACTATTATTAAACTTGAAAATCTTGGCATTGTTGTGGGAAGTTTCTCTTTCAAATAGTAGTAATTGCTAATTGCTAGATGTTCCCTACGGATGAAAGTAACCCTTTTTATTTTGTGTGTTGTGTAAAAGTAACTTGTGTTGCCATGAGTACCGGCAGTGTTGGTTGGCATTGCCAGCAGACGTTGCCTACATTTTCACGAAGATAATTTCTCTGTTGAATTGCCTTATGCTTTAAGCTTTCCCATAGGCGTTATAAAATCCATTTCGGTTGTTTGGAAAGATGTAAGACGCAGTGATTTGAAAATGCATTGCCTCTTTTCTTTCTAAATCTTCAAATGCGGTACACTTCAAAGAGCACCACAATATCAGACCCTTGTATTTATAGCTTAAGAAATATTGTAACCGAGCCTGAATCCAACTTTAGTAAAACCTCTTTGGGTTATATCCGAGAAGCTTTTATTGAAGACTTTGTGCGAAATTGTGTTTTTGACAGTTTTAAATTATAGGCTAACTAGCCTGGGAAAAAGGGATAGTGTCTTTCTGTTCTTTTATAGGAAATGTTGAATCAGACCCCTACTGAGAAAAGAAATGTAATGCATATCTCAGTATCTTACTCTCCACGAATATAATAGAAATGAATTCAAAATGCAGTTTTATTTTTGCAAATAGGATGAGTCGATAGATGCACCTTGTATTTCCGAACACCTAGGGTTCAACAAATTTGCTGGTGGAGCTTTTGCATTTTAACAAAATGTATTCTTCTGTTGAAGGGGGCATAGAGCAGGGGATTCTTATTCAGGCTTTCTATCGAGCTTTGCATTCATGGCTGTGTCTAAAGGGCATGTCAGCCTTTGATTCTCTCTGAGAGGTAATTATCCTTTTCCTGTCACGGAACAACAAATGATAGCTAACTACAGAGGCACATTTGCAGTAGTCACATTCATCAACTGCAGGGGAAAAAAAATTCAATTTAATTGTGTGCCACAGCTGCACATAGGCTTTCTGAGCATTTCTGTTGTTCTCCCTGTCTCGCTATTCCTCCCTCTAGATATATTTTTTTAAAACTTTTTTCCCTGATTATTTTTTTTTCTCCATTTTTGTCTCTTTCTCCATTTTTACTCTGCACTTTCTTGTTAAAGTAATTTTCCTTTGTGGCTCTCGTTCGTTTTTCCCCCATTGAAGGCTATGAATGTAGAAAATTATCACAATTACTCCTATAATTGGGCCTCTTTGTAGCAAGTGCAACTCCAGTAGCCTTTCTCCATCATGAAAATGGTTTCATTATAGGGTTTTTCATATTCTCTGACACCATCTACACAGAGGAGCAGGCGTGTAGATGTACTAGGAACAGCGCGGAGCTCTAGGGTCACAGTAGGAATAATTAGCTCTGCTATGGAAAGAGCATCTAGGCCTTTTACTGCTACATAAATGTACTGTCCATGGCTTTTAGTCGCAAAAAAACTTACTAACAAATGGAGCTCCCGCCTACTACTTTGAAAAAAAGATTTGTATCAACACTACAATTTTCCATCATTAAGACTAATAACACAGGGCCTACTATACATCAAGGGGAATAAAAAGAAAAATCTCACATTCAAGTGGCGGCTGGGTGCTGACCTTTGTTCCCGCTTTTTGTGTGCGACTTAACTCTTCACAAAAAGGAGCCACACGCCACGCCAACACGCAGGTGAACTCCAGCCAGCAGCGGCTGCGCGTGGCTTTTAATTGGAAAGTCTGAGAAATCTCCATGCCAGGGCGGGCATTTCAATGCATATGCACTGCATTAATTCTGCGTGTATAAAAGGGGAAGGCAGCGAACGCGCCCGAAAGTGACATTGGATTGGAGTTCCCCGGTTGCAGAGGTCACTCAGCTCGCCAAATGTAAATATTAATGAACCAGAGTCGGGCTGCATGCAGAACGTAGCTATACCCTCCGTCTCAGACAAAGTGATGTTTTATCATCCTTGGCTAGTGGTGCCCGAGTGTGGTGGTACATGGGATTGCCTTGTACACAGCCTCGGCATAAATAAGCACCCTCTAATGCCAGTGCCTCGTTGAGTCTGTGATCAGCGTAAAATTAAAAAACAATTCCGCCAACCATTTGTCCCTCGCGTAGATCAGGGGCGCCTTTCTGAGCACTGTTTGGCTGCATACATCTTTGCAGGACACATTTTTAGTACACGAGCTCAGTACCCTAATCGTTCAAAGGTTTCTTGTTTTGTCCCATTGAGTAAGTCAGAAGGCCGCTTCTAAAGTCTAGTTCCTCGTGAGAATGGTTTCAGGTTTTTCCATTGATGTCAATGGACAGAGCCCAGACGGCTTTGCCTAGACTATTTTACTCTTAGTATCAATGGAGATGTCTTGTGGGCCTAGTATGGCCCTGCTTTCTCCGTGAATGCTGAGACTGGGGAATGTGCGCTTTGCTGCGCTCTCACCAGAACCCAAAAGGTGGCATTATACAGCCATTGCACACGTTATTGTTTATATATTGCTTAAATCACATGGTTACATTCCTGGGCTCCTATTTTACAATCCATAATTCGGGGGATTGAAGTCACATCTGTGGGTTGCATCTAGTAATTAATGGATATAATGGTGTGATGCGGTGCCGATGAACTGCAGCTTTAGAAAACACAGCTGTTTACTTACATTAAATGCGACACAAACATAATATATTTAACACAGCGGTATTTATATATGTATGTGTGTATTTATTTAATACAATATACGCACAGGTGTTTTAGAATATATATATATATCAATCTGATCTGGATTCCAGGTGTATTGGCCGTGCCTATTGACAATGAGCATCCTGTTGAAGATAAATAAAACACCCTCCAAATAGGATCTTGGAACACACCAGGCTTTGTTCACCTCTTCAATAACAAAGATATAGGACTAGAGGCCTACAATGTCTTATGCCTCCATGACACATGGCTACGGGCAAAGCCACTGTGCGATGGATTTAATGTGTATTTAAATCCTGCAAAAAAAGGTATTGTAGGAAGACCATACTCTGAGCTAATGACATTGGTGATAATAGGGCCCGGTGTATCGGTAGTAGAATTGAAGAATCCTAATACTTCCACAAAAGTGCTGATTCTAGAAAGGGAGGTGAGAGGCTCCGGAGAAGTGAAATCAATTGTAACACTCAATCTATATTGTAACTGTGCTATGATTGGGCAAGAGTCCTTTATTGATTGTGTAATGCCTCTAGTGGATGACTCCTATATCCGCTTGAAAGACCCCTACATCATGATTTGTGGTGATCATATTATAAAATGCTTAGATGATCAGGGGAAACCAATTCTAAAGAGATCGCTATAGAAGAGGGCAGCATCATGGCTCCAGGAGATGAATGATCTGGGATTCCAAATGCTAAATGGCCAAACTAAGGGTGACATTCCAGGCAAGCCAACCTGGTCAAGGGGAGACCAGAAAGCTTGCCTGGACTATTATTTTGTGTCATATAATATGTCTAAGCTGATTGAATCACTTTCAGTGATGCTAAAGGATCCTCTTGGAACTAAGATGGGAGGGGAAGCAAGAGATACAAAGTTTGAGACCTGCAAACATTATAATTGACTTATAAGGGAGGAACAGAGTAAGAATAAAGCCTTGTGATGTCCTTGGCATTACATATAAATATGTGAGCTATCTGGGTCTGGTGAACTCGGGCTTGCAGTATTCTTGGATATTAATAGAGTTTAAAGAAGTATATGGGGACCAGGGGAGACCAGAATTTAAACCACACCATATTTTTTACAAGATCTAGTGAAAGAAAGAAAAATCTTTTGAGCAGACATAAGGAAACGAAGTCGAGCCCCGTGGATTTAGATGGAAATGTTAATAAAAAAACAAAAGCAGCAATACAGAAACTGGGTGATTTCAATGAGAGCCCAAAGATTGCAACAGGATGCCGAGCTGATGCTAAAGATAATCTGTAAAAATAACACTCGCAATCTGTGGGACTTGATCAATAATGATGAAGTGCCACCACAAGCCTTATTATTTAGTTTGGTTTCTGAAGTGAGCTGAATTGAACATTTTACAGCTGTTTTCTCTCCTCTTGAATCCAAAGGGAAAGAAGAAACCCCTAACCCTCTGTAAAAAATTGACCTTTCAATTTGAGAAGGATGATATTGAGGGGTTAATAAGAAAGCTAAACTCCTCTTGTGCCCCTGGACTGGCCTTACTAACACAATGCTTAAGCAAGCTCCGGCGCCATGGGCGGATAATCCTCTTATTATTCAATCAGGTGATGAAGGCTAGAGAGGTTCCTAGCTCATGAAAAACAGCATTGATTATCCCGATGTTTAAGAAGGACGATAGAGAGGATCCTAGGAACTATCGCCCTGTCGCCCTTCTGGATATACTGGGAAAGATATTTGCATCAGTGATTTTATGTCACCTGACTACCTGGGCAGTTGAAGCAGGTCGATTAGATCCACGACAGATGGGCTTCGATAAGGGGGTGGGCACTTACCTAAATCTTTTTCTGCTAAATGTGCTAAAATCGCGTGCTATTTAGAACAAGACTAAAATGTATCAAGCATTCAGCGATTTAGAACAATCTTTCGACAGTGTTAGCAGAGAAAGACTTTTGTCCTTGTGATTTAATCGAGGCAATGAAGGCCATGTATTCATCCACCTCCATCCAAATTAGATTATCAATGAATGGAATCTTTAAAAAAAACATCAACACGTACAGGGGTTTAAAACAAGGCTGTCCTCTGGCGCCGGCATTATTTAACTATCGGATCTGAATGACAGCCATAAGCTTATGAACGCTTTTCCCCCAAAAATCTATCATAGGTCTGTACACTGGATCCTATATGCCTTTGACTTGGTCATTATCGATCAAACACCTATAGGACTCCAGCAGAGATTAAATCAACTTCTGATTTATATTAAGAATAACAATCTGAGAATAAATGTAAAAACATCTAAAATCATGACTATCTACAACACAGAGGAACACCAAATGTGCATTTAAGTGGCATATGGGGCATGAGAGATTGGAGGTGGTGGATTTGATTGTATATTTGGGAGTTCCGGTGAACTGTTGTATAAATGAGAAAGTATGGTGTCTGACCTTTAGATCTAAAGTAAAAAGGTTGTCAGCCCAAGGTTTGGTACTGCATAGGAGATATGGGAAGTTTACTATTCTGACGTTTTTCAGACTTTTACAAACAAAAGGTCATGCCAATATTAGCCTATGGTGCGGAAGTAGCTCTAAATCTTTGCTGGAAAATCTGGGTTATCCTGGAGGGTGCCTTTTGAAAAAGAGTACTCCATCTCCAAATGGACTTCCAATAGCTTCAATTGGATATGAATTGGGCTTGTAATCTTTATATTCAATCGTTCTTTGGAAATCTCTATCCATGTTACAAAAGTGTGCCATGGCAGACTTCCTCCCCTCATTTGACATTTAAAAAAATCCGAACAATGTGAAAATTGAATGGTTGTTGGATACCTGGAAATCGACGTGCATGGGTTGGCTACAAAGTATAGACTCCTCGATTGAGCTGCTAATACCAAACCCGGGAATGGTCCACCAAAATATTCTCTAGCAGGACTGGATAGATACGCAAGAAGAAAGAAATAGTTATACATTGTCACTAAATCTTAAATATGAAAGGAGACCTATTAATAAACTTCCGACGTATCTATCCAGGTTTCTCTGTCCTTACTATCGGGACCAATTCATGCATTTGCGTATGAATCTACTATTGACCAGGGAAGTATAATTGTAGATTTTGTCAAGAAGTTGAATTGATTGAATCGATCAAACATTTATTGGAGTTATGTAGGAGGCTAATAAGCCTGGCAACTTGTTATTTTAGTGCTTTCGTTAGGAATACCAAAACCGTGTTTTCAGCAGAAGAGTGGTGGAACATGTTTCTGATTGGAGAAAATCCTCATATGATATTTGCAGTTATGAAATTCTTAGAAGAGGTTTTATTTTAACTTTGCAATAGAGATATTAATGCAATTATTTATTTTTTG